>NC_137264.1:29782099-30332099 GCF_053477335.1 Acartia tonsa | reverse complement strand
TTTATGGATTTTGAACTACTTGTTAAAGATAAGACCAATGATTAACGACCAATAAACTGTTGCCTCAGTATTTGTAAGCATGCTAACAGTGTATCAAAGTTCATTATTAATTAGTTTAAACAAATATTATTTAATTAATTTATAAGCCTAAGTTGTTAAAATCTACAATTGTAGAGTGAAATGTAATAAATCCTAAAGTATATGGTGATTCCTAGTCTGAAACCACGTCATAACTTGAGATATTAACAAGTTACTGTACTATTATTCTAAATGCGCGACTTTAGCAGTAAAAAAAAAGAGGAATGTATTGGTTCTTGAGCAGGCTATCATACACATGAAGATTTTTTAGTGTTAAAACTTTACATAACAATTTAATGAAAATTGAATATATTTCGATTTTAATAAATATTATAATAGTATTATAAACAGCTTTCCGCGGATAAAATATTTACAATTATAAGATGAAAACCATTTGATTTTAATCAAATAAAAGTACATTTTTATATTCGTGGAAAACTGAATATGTTACGATGCTAGACATAATTTTTCAGTATGGCTGAGAACCGGTTCTAATCCACCGGATATTAATCGGTTTCGAAGCAATACGGGAAATTACTTTTCTCTCATCTTAGGGCATATAATGCAAAACTTTTAAAACTTATTTCACCAAGACATTGTTTCGCTGTTTACTAATAGAATGATTCTTGTTTTGTTATTATTTTCTTACTTACCAATTACTACAACAATAACATCTCTTCAAATATTTATTTTCTTAAATATTCTATGACCAACTTTTCATATAATGTTTCTTTATTTCCTTTTCTCTCTTTATCTACATTATTAGAATTCTAGTAGAGTGTCAGAACTCAATATATAGGCAAAGCATTAATTTGTAAGTCTAAACAAAATTGTGCATAAATTTTTTGCAACATTGTGTACAATGAGGATACCGTAAACATACATACTTTCATTCATTTGTAGGATTTAATTATAGAGATTGTACATTGTTGTCATAATAATCACTCTTCCAATTCAAATGATAGAAATCGATAGGACAATTCTCACATGTCTAGATAAATGACAAGTGCTCTCCTTTACGGACCAACATACCGTCCCTGATTATAAAAAAGTTTCTCTATCAACGTACTTATGTTTTTAGCCTTGATTTTAGAGATGCTTTGCTTATAATATTGTGCCTAATTGTTATAGGAGAAAAATGTAAAAATAAAATGATTGGGACAATTTAGCTATGTGAAAAAGCTAAAAATAATGATTTAATTAAATTGAATATACCGACTTTTTTAGTGATGTTTATATTTGCTACGTTTTCTTATTTGTACCTAATTACTACCAGACTGGTGAAAAAGTTGAGTGCCTTAAGAAGAAGATTCCAAACACAAACCATCTAGAATGATTTTTTTTTCTCATGAATTTTCATATTTTACTCCTTGTTTAATATGTAAGAGTGTAATATGAATTAACTAATTTGCTTAATTACTTTAATTAACCCTTTTCTTTATTTAATTAGCAAGCAACGTGGTAAAACTTTATTAGTAGCGAGGCTACGCTATTACTTAATATGTTTGTAGTCTACCTGCTGCTATAAAAGATAGATGGATAAATTTTTAAGATTCCCGAGACAAAAAGTATATTTACATAAAGTTTGACGCACTTTGTCCGTCTGTCTATATGTAATGCTCTGTTGGGGTTCTATATGATTACAAAATAATGTTTCTGAATTTTAAAAATAAGATTTCCCTGACCAAATGCACACCAGCTTCTGCTTATTTTAACCAACAATCCATGGAATGCAGAAAGAGAGAGAGAGGGGGGACAATGGACTGTTTATTATACTAGTCGCCAAAGTCTTATAATAACGTTTTCTTATTTGTTGGTTCAACAACTTGGGGCAACAACAGTAAATTTTGATTTGTTGGTTTATCAAGTTGAGTGTTCAAATGTTTTTACTACTAATTTTGATTTACAGAAGAAGTAATTTTGTGTATCATCATTGTATAAACATCAATTTATCGGCCAGTGTCAGATCCCTCCATGGAATGCCATGTAAAATGTACCATGTTAATCTGTTTTGGATAGTTACCAATGTTGTCATCCTTGTTTTCTTTTCAGGTTTTCAAAAATGAAACATCACATTTTACTTTGGAATTTATTTGTGTTTTCAGCCCTGGTGCAAAGTTCTTGGGTACACATTTCATATAATTATACAGTGTAATACAATACAATAGTAAGTAGTAGGAAGTTGCCTATCTGTCTGTCTGTGTATCTGTTTGTCTGTACCAAAAGATCTCGCTAACTGCTTGTGCTCTTAACAAGAATAATTACCAGATTAGGTTCCCCACCCACCTTATTAGTTTGTTTACAAAAATTATTTTGGGGAGGGGGAGATTTTTTCTCTTTTTTTTGGGGGGTGGGGGGGTGGGGGGTGTACAATCATCTAAGAAAATAGCTTAAAACCACCACAAGACAAGTAGGTATATTCTCTGCAGAATTGGTTCAGCAGTTACCGAGATATAAAGCTTCAGACGGACGGGCAGACATCGTTCTACTTTCTATTTTAGACTAGCGACTACGCCCCTAGAGGCCTAGAGGAGGGTTAAGTCAAATTTGATAACCCAAATTCTTATTTTAGATTTTAAAAGAAAATTTTTTTTTAAAATTTTGGGGTAAGAAATTTTTTTTGGGGGGGGGTCCCTTCCCCCTTGTTTTTAATTTTAGTTAAAAAAAATTGGGGGGGGGATTTTTCATTGTTTGGGGGGGTTGGGGGTGTCCCACCTCCAAGAAAATAGTTATAAACCTTCCTGGGACCTATGAGAAGCTACCCTGTTAAGCTTTGTAATTTGTAAGTTAATTTCTATTTCTCCTTTGCTTATTCCTATATCCGTAAAAATAGAACTTTTGTTGAAATACAATGATAATATAGTAGTAACAATATGAAATGTGAAAACCTTGCTCTAGGGGGCAGGCGACACTCAGGCAAAATTCTCTTTCATTCATTATTTGTATTGAGATGTTTGTTGCACCTTAACATAAATTAAACAAGGATGACAACATACATAAAAGAGTGTCAGAGCTGAATAAGCAGTATAGCAAAGTCTGAACAGAATTGTAAGTGAATTTGTTACCAACTTTGTTTAATATAGAATTCTGTTTAACATGTTGTTTTTAACTTTTTCAACATCAAATTTTTATATTATAAAATTATCCGATTGGTCTGATTTTTGGAATACTGATTCCTAGGAAAACAAAGTATATTGTTATAAGCGAACCATCTCTATAATCAAGTCCTAAAATGTAAGTATGTCTTTATTGAGTTCTGACACTGTTCAAGTGTTAATTTTCGTTTGTCCTATCGTTTCAGAGCTTCGATTTTATAGATGTTGTCATCCTTGTTTATTTAAATCACAAAAAAAACTTGGATCATGGAAAGAAAAATAAGTAGCGGGTTCGTATTTTCACAGTTGCTTTTGATAGGTTATTTTTATTAGGTTAGGTCAGGTAAATGTTAATTATTGCCCCGCTGGGGCTAGAAATAGGAGAAATAGCGAAAATGTGACGAAACTCGGTACTACGTTTTATTTCTATGTTCTCTTTTTTCATTTAACAAACAAAAGAAATAAAAATCAAATCAAAGATAAAAGCAATGATTTAGAATAACTTTTGTATCGTTACATGAATTTTATGTTAGTCCTGTACAGAAAACTCTATATTTAATTTCACCTTAAACTAAAGTAAAAGTTAGGTTCAAAGGCTAAAGTTAGTAAAAACAGGGATCTAAAGGGATAAGACAATGACCGATAAATTAATGAAAATTCTCAATTATATCACACAAATTTACCCCTTCTGTAGATCAAAATTCGTGGTTGAAACGTTTTAACACTAACTTAAGAAACCAACCAATCAAAATTCAGTAAAAGTTCCCAAAGTTGTTGAGCGAATAAGAATAGTTATTTCTCGCATCGTATTATAAACTGCTTTCCGCGGATAAAGAATGTACAATTATAAAAAATACAGGTTTTAATCTTATGATTGTACATTTTTATATTCGTAGAAAGCTGGATATAATACGATGCTAGACATAGTTTTTTCGTATGAATGAGAACCGGTTCCTATCTACCGGATTCGAATGAATACGAGAAAACATTATTAAAAATTTTTTGGGACTAGGTAATAGAAAGCCCAATATTCCTTTCCTCCCTGAGTAAATGTGCAGGGAAAGAGGGATAGGACAGTGGACTCAGATGTAATCTTCTCAATATTTCTTGAGTGTCTGGGTTAGAAAGGTAGCAAGTACTGAAAAAATGTCCTCTCCCTCCCTGGAATAAAAGAGAATTTGTAAACCTGACACCTGAACTCAGATGCTTGCCTGCTTTGCTGGTACAGGAGCTCTTCTAGGTAACAATTTTGATTGTAGTCTTTCCATTTGATCATTTATACACCACTGTGTTGAAGTAGTAATAGTTATTTACCGCATCATATTATAGACACCTTTCCACAGATTTTAAAATGAAAAAAGTTTTGTTATCCCCGAGGAGCCGAATACCTAGGCTAACAATATGCTGGTATTATTTTTTTTATGTTTATTTTAATATTCATGGAAAATTGTTCTGTAATACTACGCGATACTTGATTTTTTGTATTGCAAAACCGATTTTCATCCTGCGGATATTAATCGATTGCGAAACCATACTTAAAATAAACTTCCCTATTTACAATGCCTATCTATGTGCTTAGAAACGTTTTTCCATACAACTACACTTGTTTATTTTATAAAATGACAATTCAGTCACGTTTATTAATACAATGTGTCACATGTCTAATTCTAGTTTGTGATTTCATGATTTTAATAAATCCTAATATTATTCAAATATCAAAATTAACAATATTAAATTTATCTTTAGTTATTTACAGGAGCAATTATGTATAAAGTACGAGAACCAAAAAAATACATCAAACTGTAATACTAATACATATTTTTGTTAAAAGTAGAGCAATTGCCTACTTGCTTTTTGTGTATCTGTGTGTTTTATGGAAGTCTGTGTGTAATATGTTTGTGTGTTTATATCAGCCTGTGTATGTCAGTCTGTGTGTGTGTGTCTGTCTGTCAGTCTGTGTGTGTGTGTATATCAGCCTTTGTGTGTCAGTCTGTGTGTGTGTGTCTGTCTGTCAGTCTGTGTGTGTGTGTATATCAGCCTTTGTGTGTCAGTCTGTGTGTGTGTGTCTGTCTGTCAGTCTGTGTGTGTGCGTATATCAGCCTTTGTGTGTCAGTCTGTGTGTGTGTGTCTGTCTGTCTGTATGTCAGTCTGTGTGTGTGTCTGTATGTTTATGATATATGTGTTTAGAAAATTGTATTAGTGGTTTTGTAATTATTTGCTGTAGGATCTGTCAGTCAGTAAGACGTACATACAGCCCCTAGTTATAGAATAGCTGTATTATTAAAAACCGAATCATATTAAAATGTCAACAAAAAAGAATGACAAATTTAATTTTTTTAAATTCTTATTAATAACAAATTAAATTTATTCTTTTTTCAAATATAAAATGTTTGAAATAGCCATTCATAGCATATTTTCCCAATCATTTAGGAGGTTTTTAAAGAAAATAAAAATGATAGTTTCCAAATAAAACTTTTATATCTATTTCCGCTCGTTCTTTTGACCTCAGATGATTGTCCAAGGACCTTAGAACATCCACTATTTTAACTAAACATGTTGCTCTATCATCCCTCGATATTTGGTTAATTACAATCAATTGATTGTAATTTATAAGTATGTACGTACTATCAGGTATTGTAATGTGTGACACATTTCCCCCAACTCTAAACATTAGTGTAACACCCAAGACATACAGCAGCAGATACATTTTTAACGTCTATAGTATGACGTGGCGTTGGACAGACTTTAAACCAACGTATCTCCAATTATAAGTAGGCACGCTACCATTTACACTAATACCGCGGGTTTAAACCCTGTCGACAACTACTTATTTTTTTTTTTTTGAAAGGTAATGTTACAAATAGAAAAGATAAAGAAAAGTAAAAACAAAGAAAACACATTAATAAAAATTTTCCCAGTGGTGAAATTTCTCACTTCATTTACACCATGGGTGTGCTTTAGGTTGGTTGTCCTCTCCCCCATTCATCCACAAATTAATAAATTGCAACCCCCTTTAAATATATGATAAAAAAGCTTTCAGTCCTCTCTATTATTATACTAGAGAATCAATTTTAAAATTTAGTTCCTCTTCGGGCACCCCTATATAAAAGTTCATGTGCACGCTCCTGGTATATACACAGTTGATAGCCTGATATCTAGTTGCCGAAAGTGTACGCAGTTTCCTGAGTGTTTCCTCATCCTAGCTCAATATTTACTACTAGCTAAAAAAGCTTCAAATTTCAAAAAAAAAAATCAAAATTTAAAAAATTCAAATTTATAATGTATAATGTATAAATCGTTTACACATCCAAATTTTGATTTTTTTAAGGGAAGTTTGAAGATTTGTAGCTAGTAGTAAATATTGAGCTAGGATGAGGAAACACTCAGGAAACTGCGTACACTTTCGGCAACTAGATATCAGGCTATCACACAGTTAATATGGCAACGTAAGATAATATACAGGATAAGATGATAAGGAAATGAAGGGAATATTTTTCGTATTGTAAAAGATGTTGAATTAGGTAATGCTTACATTTAACATTTAGGGAGTTGAATCCATTTTTATAGAAGCAGAAACATAATCTATGATTATGGTTTGGACCCTCTAAAACTGTAATCTACCTTTCCACTTTCCCCTCTCTTGGTGAAGATATCTTCAACGCCAATACGATTTTTGAAATGTAAGATTCTACTTTCCTTTCTCTTGGTGAAGATATCTTCAACGCCGATACGATTTTTGAAATGTAAGATTCCACTTTCCCCTCTCTTGGTGAAGATATCTTCAACGCCGATACGATTTTTGAAATTTAAGATTCCACTTTTGACTCTCTTGGTGAAGATATCTCTATTCCAATAATCATGTAAAAAGGAAGATTATCTATAATACAAAGTAGAACAATGTCTGTCTGTCTGTTTGTTTGTTTGTCTGTTTGTAGCTAAGGATCTCGCTAACTGCTGAACTGATCGGGTTCTCCTTTACAGGGTAGCTTCTTATAGGTCCCGGGAAGGTTTATAACTATTTTCTTGGGAGGTGGGACACCCCCAACCCCCCCAAAAAATGAAAAATACCCCCCCTAAAAAAAATTATTTTTAAATTTTTCTTTTAAATCTAAACACAAAAAATTGGTTTGAAACTAAAACTAAAATTAAAATAGTGGGGTCGACTACCCCCCCCCCAAAAAAAAAAAATACCCCCCCCCCCCAAATATTTTTTTTTAAATTTTTCTTTTAAATCTAAACACGAAAAATTGGTTTGAAAATAGAGGCGAAACCGCTAGTTTCATATAAAACACTAGCGGCTACGCTCCCTAGAAGCCTCTAGGGGCACTTAAGGTAGGGGGAAAAGTCGACCTCATCCCATTTTAAATTTGAGTTTCAAAAGAGTAAAAGAAAATATTTTTGGGGGGAGGAGGGTGAAGACACCCTCCCCAAAATTAGTTTAAAACCTTCCCAGGACCTTTAAGAAGCTTCACTGTAAAGGAGAACAATATCGGTTCAGCGGTTAGCAAGATCCTTCGGGACAGACAAAAAATGCTTACTACTTTATATAATAGGATGGCTTATAAAGAGCTGTAAGTGTGCATATTTAAAATTGACGTATAGACTTTTTGGTAATTAGTATAGAGATGATTTGCGTCCATATTACTGTTACAGGAATCATTATGCCAAGTTTTATAGGGATAGGATAATTTTTACATGTCTAAATAAACTCTAAGAGCTATTCGTTACAGACGGACGAACCAACACTGAATGTAAAAAAGCAACTTATGCCAACAACGAAATCTAATGAAACCTCTTCGTGATTTTTAGCTGTTTTTTGGGGAGGGGGCAACACTTAGTAGAATTGACGACCTTTTCATCTGTCACCCATATATTATTTAATATTTTAGATTTATTTTGCTTGTAGGCTTTACCTTATTCCTGGTAAAAAGCTTCGCCTTTAAGAAAATATATATACTTTTCCCTTAAATCGTGTCTAGCCTAAATAAGAAATATCTCCCAAGTTTGTAATAAAAACAGAGGCAGAAATTTATCTAAACAATCACATTAACACAGTTTACCAGGGAGAAATGGACTATTGAACAATAGATTTTAAATTATGATAATTCCTGTAACAATTAGGTACTATTAGGAAATCAACTGTATAATCGTTATAATAAAATCGTTGGTCCAATTATGGTATTAAGTTCTGACACTCAACAAGAGTTCATGGACTTTTGTCCTAGAGTTTCGCTTTTATGATGTTGCTATCCTTGTTTTTAAAATTAAATAATGGAAAATTAAATTATCCATTGGTATCCCTGCAATTTAACCAACAAAACATCCTGTTTATTATTGTTGATTATTTGCTTTATGATAAAACCTGCTATATTTTGTTTCTTTGACCTTAATCCAGCCTTTAACTAATATTTGATTTTTTGTATCTTTTTATCATAATTGACTTCAACAATAATGGTTTTTTTTATACGTAATGAGAATGATCATATTCATATGATACTAACCAACCGGCTCTGTAGGCCTTAATAAAAATAAAAATATTACATTCTTCTATTTTATGCCTAATATAGCTTAATTTGTAAATGGAGAAAGTGAGAAAGATTAAACTACATAACTTTTGTGTTACTATTGAGGAAGACGATTCCTGTGACGTCATTTCGGAAAAGAAAAAGGGAAGGGGGGAAGAAAATCTCTTCAAAAGAGATGGGAGAAAAGGGAATCGTCTTCCTCAAAAGTGACACAAAAGTTATGTAGTTTAGTCTTTCTCGAAGAAAGTCACTCAAAAATCAGACATGTGACGTCATAAAAATGAGTGATTATCCATATCTTTTTTAGGGGGTTTCTTTCCTTCTTCTCTTCTCATCTCCCTCATTTTTATGACGTCACATTGAGCAACTTTCTCCATTTTCTTATTTTTTTTAAAAATCGTACTCATTTTACAACTTTTTCTTAAAGTATCATAAATATTCTTTTATTAATTACCTATCTAACTTGCTTTAACTAATTCTATGGATAAAGTCCTCCTTGCTATCATAATTGTTTAGGATTAACTGGCGGTATCGGCGTGGGTTATCTACTGTTTGGTCTACCATGGCGGAATAGTGGCGGTGTGTGGCTGGGGGAAAATGGCGGCGGATTTTGGCTAGGAAGGAAACGACGCGATATATTTGACGAAGGTATTACAATTATTGACGATTTCTCCCAAAGACTTGCAAGCTTTTTTTCAGAGGGTAAAATAACTCAAAATATTGGTATTTGAGAAAGTGAGATCATTTGTAATTAAGGGAGTAAAATAAAAAATAAAGATTTAAAATTTTATGGGGATATTCAACCCTTCAACCCCCCCCCCCCCCCCAAATAAACGTCCCTGATTTCTCCAACTGTGTTGTTTTAAACCAACGAATGAGATAAGTTTATGAAACTTTGGGTACCAGTATAATTTGCAGCTCATTGTCCCTTCCTTTCGTGGAAAGCACAGAAAAATGTTAGTTACACTTTTAATATATTTTAGATGTGGAAGAGACAATTCTACTGCTTACAAATGACCAAGAAAAACTTAATTTAAATATATAAACTAATATTTTACTGTATAAAAATGTAATGTACACATAATAAATTATGAATAACTGTTTGTACTATGTATATGCTAATAAAATTTAGCAAATTCTTAAATTTCAAAACTTTTTTATGATATAGGTTTAAATATTAAGTAATGTTTATATTATTAAGTGAGTTTTTTGTCAGTTGAAAAAAAAACGTTCTTACACGTCCTATTATGTAAAGTAAATAGTATGTTTTTTGTCTTTATCTAAATATTTTTTTTAATGGGAGCTTTTCAAATATCTTGGGTTGGTTTTAGACTATTTTTCTGATCTCAACCGCCCTCCCCTAGAAGCTAATGGCAAAGCAATTGTAAAGAGTCGTTTATAAAGAGAAGACTAAAGCATGACTAAAATTAGATTAAGGGTGTCAACTCCTTTATTTTTATTTGTTTGAATGTGCAACGTATCCTATGCAGATCCTAAAAAACTACCCGCGACAGTGGCGTATCTGCTCGATTTTAGGAAGATTATAAGTTCGAATCTCAGCCAACCCTGCGTCTTATCCAAAGACGTTAATAGTGGTTACTACTGCTCTTTTGTCAGATGCAAGACTTTAATAGTTAGAGTAGGGGGAATGCCTTGGCCTAAAACGGGCGCAACTCATTACCATAGAAGAAAGATAGGGTTGGTTGTCTAAAGGGCTTGTGACCGAATAATCATGCACCGCAGTAATTAAGAAAGATTTGGTTCAGACATGCACCAAAGTAAGATCTCGCGTGTATCCGTTTTCATAGGCTATCTTTAAATTCAGGCTATCCTATGAAACTGGCATAGCATATAATAGCCTGAAGTCTTTAAAACTGCATATACACTTTATCATTTATTTTATATTTATAGATAAAAAGAACTGTTGCAAAAAAAGTACATTTATTTAAAGGAAAATAAGTACTGTTAAGACGATGACATAAAAAAAGAACATAAATTTTATTTCTTAAATTTATGTTTCTCAAAGTATTTATCTTAGTGTGTAAATAACTAGAATTTATATCTAGATTAAGAAAGCTTATTTCATTTGCTATTTAAGGGCTTTCTAAAGAAAGTTTTATGTCGCAACGATCTTTGATATAGATTAGAATTATAGACTTTAATAGCAGATACTTTTAAAAAATAGTTATGTCCTTTCTTTTAATCTTAGATATACACACCAAAGATGAAAACATCAATAAAAGGGCAGACAGCCAAAACTAAAATTTTATTATAAGAAGTACTAAGATTTTTTTGTCTGTAGGATCGGCTTCTTCCTTCCAGGGAAGCTTCACTTAGGTCCTATGTGAAGGTCTTAGACCATTTCATTATTAAATTCAAACATATTGGTAGGGTTTTCTTCCGATCTCTTCCCTTTCGAATACGAAGCCCTAATATCCCAATATGCTAGGAGAGCAGCCATTAGTTAGGACATGAAGAGAGTAATTTAGAAGAACAATATTTGTTGATGTATATCTAGCGTAAAAGTGCTAATGTACCAAAAAAATCATGTCACGACTTCTTTGTTAGATAGGATATAGAACTATCCAGACAGACGTACTTACCAACCCTAATTATAGAAAAGCTTTGCTTTCAAATATATATAAATATATAGTCCATTGAGAAAGATAAATCTAAATAAAGAATAAACTCCAGATCTCTGTGGTTTCCAGAAACAAAATAATTTTTCAATGCAATTTTAAGCAGCGCAGCTACCTTGATTTTTGGGTGAATTCGGCGGTTTACCTCAAATTACCCAGTGAACAAAACACTCCCTTACTCCTTACCCCTTATTGCAAAATAAATTGTAATTTGTGAGGGGAGTTTTTTTTTCAGTGTTGGTGTTCTTTTTTAGGTTAGTTAAGGTTATAATGGATACAGACTAAAACCATCACACGACTTATATGAAGCTTTCTTAAAAAAGATAACCTAATCGGTTTACTTTACATATTTACATATGCATATTCATATAACTAGAGAATACGCCCCTAGAGGCTTTAGGGACACTTCACTTTTAATTTTGTTTCTAAAAAGGAAAACAAATAAGAATATTGGCATTTTTTGTTTTTTGTTTTTTTTTGGGGGGGGGGCGATTTCTCTTAAGAGAATTGATATACCCTCCCTCAAAATAGTTTTAAACCTTCCCTGAACAAAGAAGAATCTTCACTGTAAAGAAGAACCATATCTGTTCTACGGTCCTTTGCTACAGACAAAATAACTTACTACTTTATATCATAGGATAGGATATTACATGAAAATCTAAGCTAAATCTAGTAATACTATACAGAGCTGGACCTTTAAATCATTTTAGTGGTGAGCCAGATCGGGGTAGCCGAATTTCAGCCAATCACAGCGCGGCATTTCATAAAATGCTGAGCTCTAATTGGTGGAAAGTTGGCTCACAACTAAAATGATTTAAAGGTCCAGCTCAGTATACTAATAAAGTCCAATAAAATATTTCTTTAAATGATTACATTTCAACAGATTTTTTTGTATTCCTCTGCTTATGACATTACTGTTATAGCTGAGGTTCTCATGGACATATTTATACATGTTTACATATATAACAATATATTTATTTTTATAATGTTTTGAAATATGAATTCAGGATTTGTATTTCTAGGGAACATTTGTTGAGCTATTATTTCATTGTAATTGTATAATGTATAAAATTTATTGTAAAGAAATATAAAATGTAATTGTTTACAAATTTGAAAATGGCGCAACTTCACTTATGGTCTGTTTATACGTCACTTTTTGTGTATATTCCTCTTACTAGTATAAAAGATATTTTTCGTCTTTATCAAAGCCAAATATTATATTTAAACCATCGTTACTTGATATTAGAGAATTGTACAGTACATATATGTTTGATAATAGTTATTTCTCGCATCGTATTATAAACGGCTTTCCGCAGATATAACATGTACAATTATAAGATTAAAACCAGTTTTTTTAGCCCCGAGATGCCGAAGGCACGGGGTAAAAAAACTGGTTTTAATCTTATGATTGTAAATTTCTATATTCGTAGAAAGCTGGATATAATACGATGCTAGGCATAGTTTTTTCGTATTCATGAGAACGGGTTCCTATCCACCGGATTCGAATGAAGACGAGAAATAAAAATTAATGTATTTAACAAATTTCTCTATGTCTTTAAAATTGATACGTAATTAGTTACTTTCATATTTTAGCATTTATTTATAATTGTGTCCTAATTAACAACAATATTGTTCTTGTTTCCAAATTTAATAATAGAATCTAAATTATCAGAATACTGAATTTGTAGTTTAGACCTAAGTAAATCGTTTAATAGACTCTTAAACTTCAATAGATAAAGGATGAGATAATGGGCGATATTTAAAAATCAAAAGTCAATTTAATTTCGTAAATCAAGAAGGATACCATAGGTGCTTTTTGGATTTATGATTAGAAATATGATCATGCATTTGAATCAGTGCAGTGGCACGTGGTAGGAGGTGTAGAGTGGTGTCAACACACCAATAAAAATTGACTTTGGCAAGGCCATTGATTTTCAAGATCAAATTCAATTATCCGTACATTTAAAGAGTAAGCCATTTACTTAATCTTACTGGACACATACATTCTGTTAAACAGCTTATACTAACAAACAACGAAATTAATTCGGGAAATGTCAAAAAAAACCTTTATGTGATTTTCCGCTGTCGTTAGGGGGCAAGCTATTATAGAATTGACGACCTTTGAATTTTATTTTAGATTTATTTCGCTTGTTGGCTATACCCTATTCCCGACTTTTAGATATAGAATATACATTTTTAAGATACAACAAAAGAACGAAAAAACTTAAATGACTTAAGTAACGAACCAACGGACAAATTTAAATATAAAAGCTTTTCCCGTATCTGTTCGAAACCGATTAATATCCGGTGGATTAGAACCGGTTCTCAGCCATACTGAAAAATCATGTCAAGCATCGTATTATATCCAGTTTTTACGAATATAAAAAAGTACAAACATAATATTAAAAACAGTTTGTTAGCCCGTGCCTTCAGCATCCCGGGGCTAAAAAAACTCGTCATAATCTTATAATTGTACACTTCATATCCACGGAAAGCTGTTTATAATACGATGCGAGAAATAACTCTTCCGTTGGGAATTAAGATAAATTATCAAATTCTCCTAGTGCATTTAAAATTACTTAGATAAATAACCTCAGAGCCAACTTTATTCTCATATGTAATAATTCAAAGTCCCAAGACTATAATTGAAAAAAATACTCATTTATTTTTTTTTGTTTAGTTTTCTCAGAATTTATTTTCAAAGCCGCGTCTACACTAAAACTAATGGCATGCCCGACCATTATACACTATTTTTTTAATGTTTTACTATTTGATGGATTTTTTACAAACATACCCCGAGAAAATAAAGCAACGTATAAAATGCATATAAAAGGGTAATTTGTTTCGCATATTTTCTGTAAAGTTGTGTGTTGATATTTAGTCAAATGCGCTTAACTATTCTTGATTATGCAGGCCGGAAATTGTTTTTTTAAAACAATTATTAATCCCTTAGTAAAATAAAAAGTAATTGGCAGCCTGCTACTGACCATTTTATGCTGTGATGAAAAATTCGCAAATTTAACAGTAAAAAATCTACAAGGTAATACATATTAGGCTAATTTTATTGAATATAAGACTAATTCACAAGAAAAATATGCCTTAGTTAACTTTTAAAGCAACTGGTGGTCAAACGGTGGATCCCAATGACTTGCTCCAGACATTATAAGAACTTGCACTGTAGTCTAATTCTAAAATCTTTTTTTAGGTTCTTGTGTGAATATGAAGCGAGCTCACATGAAAAATTAACAAAGAGACCAGTATTATGCTTATTTTTTTACATATTGTTTACTTACAGTACACCTCAGATTCCTGAATATTGGGAATTTTTTATTTTCCAATGTAAAGCCGGTTCTGTTGGTGTGCTTAGAAAGTCTTAGCGACCAGCTGGTTGGACCCTAACTCATCCTAGGGCTCACAAAGCAAATATTTTCTTCTGGGTTAGTCTAAATTCAACAAAATGAATCTCTAATGTACTACCTCGTAGATTTTTTCCTGTTTATTCTGTGGATTTTTTTATCATTATCACATGAAATTGTGAGTAGTAGCCTGCCAAATATTTTTTATTTTACTAAGATAGCTCAAATATTAAGGGAGTATGTACACATTTGGTCAAAATCAAGATCAGTTTGATTTGATAAGTGCATTTGACTAGATGGTAAAACATAACTTTATCTAAAATACTAAAAAACTGGCCCCCTTTGTAATTCTAGGAAGAATTGAAATAAAATGTTGTTTTTTTATTTTTGTTCTTATTACGATAATTTTGAACAAAACATTAAACATTCTTTTTCCCTATTTTAAATATTTTAATAATTTTTAGTAATTTCTTTTTTTAATACCTTTTATAACAAAAACTTAAAACAACTTAACTAAAATATCTTTAGTTTAAGTTATTTTATCTACATGTTTTCTTATTCTATTTTCTTTTAAAAGTAAGTAAGAAAATAAAGCGCATGACAGAAATATACCTTACTAAAGGCTTAACAGTCAAAAAGAGAGAGAAAGGCTTCGGGGCTTTGCCCCTAGAGGTTTGATCAAACCAATTTTTCGTATTTTAGATTTAAAAGAAAAATTTAAAAGAAAATAGTTAAAAACCTTCCTGGGACCAATGAGAAGCTACCCTGTAAAGGAGAACCCGATCGGTTCAGCGGTAAGCGAGATCCTTCGCTACAAACAAACAGACATCTTTCTACTTTATATTATAGACTAGCAGCTTCGCCCCTAGCCTCTAGGGGCTTTGCCCCAAGAGGTTGAATCAAACCAATTTTTCGTATTTTAGATTTAAAAGAAAAATTTTAAAAAAAAATTGGGGGGGGGGGAATTTTTTTTGTTTTTTGGAGGGGGGAGGGGTAGTCGACTCCATAATTTTAATTTTAGTTTTAAAAAGAAAAAGAAAAATTTTTTGGGGGGGTATTTTTTTATTTTTTGAGGGGTTGGAAGTGTCCCATCCCCCAAGAAAATAGTTCTAAACCTTCCCGGGACCTATGAGAAGCTACCCTGTAAAGGAGAACCCGATTGGTTCAGCGGTTAGAGAGATCCTTCGCTACAAACAAACAGACAGACATCATTCTACTTTGTATTTTAGATTTGTATCCTTATACTAAAGTAACAGGATGTTTGTCTTTGTGTGTGTCTGTGTATCTGTGTGTGTATCTGTGTGTCTGTACCGAAGGATCTCGCTAACTGCTGAACCGATCGGGTTCTCCTTAACAGGGTAGATTGTCATATGTCCCGGGAAGGTTTATAACTATTTTGGGGTAGGGTACCACCACCCTCCCAAGAGAAATCACAATAAAATCAAAAATATTAAATATTTCCGCCGCATAGTGTCGCTAGCATAGTCGCGCTACGTAGTCGCGCTGCGTAGACGCATGAATTTAACAATTGATAACATAGACAAGTTATTTCTCAAATTAGATATTTAAAATAAAAAAAAACATTTAAAGGCCACTAGAGGCCTCTAGGGGCGTAGCCGCTAGATATAGATAAAGAAGTAAAAGGATGTATCTCTGTACCGAAGGATCTCGCCAATCGCTGAACCGAAATTGTTATCCTGTACATTTACAATGTAGTTTCTCAAAAGTTAAAGTAAGCTTTTTCCCCTTTTTTTAAAAAAAAATAAATTGAAAACAGGCAGCGGTCGCCCCCCCCCCCCCCCCTCCAAAAAAAACGACCGAAAGTGGCCCTAAGGCCCCTAGGAACGTAGTGGATATTCCAAGTATACAAATAATTACTATTAAAGGTTTTTACTAAATATTCGGCAACCACATAAGCCTTCCGTATTTATGTATTTATATTTTAATTAATATTTAATTAATATTTTAAGGCTATTTTAATTATATCTTAATTTTCTGTCGCTCCCTTCCTCTTACGAATAAAAAAAAGCGAAGATACTATATAATTTTCTACATAAAAGTTGCCTAAGAGAGACTGCCTATATATTTTAACTCTAAACTGAGTAGAGACTGCATTTTAAATAAGAAATCAGATCGACGAAAGTCAAATATTAGTTCATGTGCTTAAAATAAGGAAAACTGTTGTAATTACTCAACTTTAGACAATTTACTTTGGTAAAACTGTTTAAAAGTGTTTAATAAACTTCACGCCTTTTAAACTTTAAACTTTTCCTAGACACCTTTCATCTCATACTTAATACTGAGAACAGGGACGTGCAGGACAAGCGGGGGGGGGGGGTGATAATGGGCGTTCACTACCCCAGACGAAAATTTGGAGGGTGTTTGTCATACCCTATATGCCCCCAAAATGTTTATAAAACTCCATACAAGAAACCCCTTAATTCTAATTTAAAGGAGTGATAATTCACAGGAGGGAGAGGGGAGGACATTGTGGACTGTTTATTACACTAGTCCCCAAAGTTTTATAATATTGCTTTCTTATTCGTTTCCTCAACAACTTTGGGGTCTTTTATGAGTTGGGATTGGTTAGTTTATTAAGTTGAGTGTCAAAACGTTTAAACCATTATTTGTAATCTACAGGAGTGGTAATTTTGTATATCATTACTGGGGATGTACATCAATTCATGGGCCATTGTCTTATCCCTTTACATCCCTTGGGTAATGCAACCAAACTTTACACGCCCCCCCGCCCCCCCCCCCCTCCCTTGGAAAAATCCAGTTTATGCCCTTTCAATGAGAGTCTCTAGGTAATCCTTAAATTAAGTGGAATAAAAGAAAATTTGCTTACACAATTTTAAAATTATAAATTGAAAAAATTAAATAATATTAAATTTTATAAAAGAAATAATTAAGAAGGTACAAATATTGTATTTTAAGTTTCATTATGTACAATCATAACGTATAGCTCTTTTTCTTAATTCAAACAAGCTAGAACATAGACAGGTTTTGAAAAGTACGCTCTCGTATACTCTTAATATAATTGAAGATTCCACAAGATTTAAAGATACCTTCTGACATACCGACAAATGACTCTTTTACAAAAAATAGCATTGACCGCAAAATAGAAAATGTTTTTTTTTTGCAAATTATCTTTTGTAAAATAGTCTAATATTTTGATAAGTAGAATAGAAACTCCAAGAAAATCACAATTCAGTCAAAATAAGGAAGACAACATCCATAAAGGCGGAGCAATAAAATAGTAGGACAAACGGACATTAACACTTGTAGAGTGTCTCAATAAGAATAAATAAAAAGCTAGAACAACATTCTAAGTAAATTTGTTGCAAAACTACTAAAATACAGGATTTGGTTTAAGGACATACTTACATTTGGACGTACAGACCTTTTGTTAAAAATTATAAAGTTGCTTGTCCTTCAAAATTGTACCTAACTATTAAAGGAATCATCATGCAAAGTTTGAAATTGACAGGACAATTCTAACATGTCTAAGAGCGTTATGAACGGACTGACCGACCATGATTATAGAAAATCTTTGCTTTTAAAAAGTGAAGTATGTGTTTAAAAAAATTTAGTTGTGCTATACAGGCATAATGTTATCAACTTTCAACATTCAAACAAGGAAGATTAAGTCCCATAGTAGAGAATATGCTTCTACATATTATTAGCCAAAATTAAGGGCATAAATTCAAATAGAGAAAGTAAAAAGAAGGAGAAAAGTAAAAGGAAAAAAAATTTGTCAATCCAGGGACAAGGAATTAATCCTTTGAATGTTAATAAGCACTATTTTTTTGTAATAATCATTTTAATTTTTGTCTGGTGAATGTACATACAAACATAAATGCTTATAGAGTAGATTCGCTACTAAAATAATACTAATTAAAAGCGAAGCTTTTCTATAATTAGGGTCGGTCCGTTCGTTCGTAACGGATAGCTTTTTTTATTAATTTAGGCATGTCAGAATTGTTCTACCGATTTCAAACTTTGCATGATGATTCCTGCGTAGCAACTCTATAATCGTTACTGAATGTCCGTACGTCAATTGTAAACATGTTAATTTTTAACTTTTTTTATAACAATTTGTCATGTGATATAATCATCTGATTTTGGAGTACTGATTCCTATTACAATGAGGTACAAGATTATAAGCATTATAATCGAAGTATCTCTATGATCAAGTCCTAAAATGTCAGTATGTCCTTAAACAGTATTCTGTATTTAAGAAGTTTTGTAACAAATTTATGTGTAATTTTGTTAAATGTTCGTATGTCATAACATTTCAAAGCTTCGCTTTTATTGATGTCATTGATTGTCATCCTTGTTAAATCTAAATACAAAAAAAAACACTCATTAGTCAAGTTTATTAAAATTCTTTGATAATTGGTTATAAAGTTCGATATGGAATTCAAATAAAGTTAAATGATCGATAAATTATTTTGGGAAGGGGGGGGGGGGGAAGAAATGATTGTAGGTTAGTTCAACCATCTCTCAGTTACCTTTACTCACTGAATTGAATATTCTTCCCGATCTGCTTAGGAATAACCTTGTTATGTATAATTTCAAGTATAAGGATGGTAAATCCAGAAATAATTCCCAGACCAATGATGATGAACAAGAATACAGTGCTCTGAAAAAAACAAGGATGTTTAATAAGAAGCGCAACTATAAGAAATTATAGAAAATATCAAGCATGAATTTTAAAAGATATTGTAACTTATCATTCAATTTTATTGTAAAATATTTCTATCTAACAATATCTTGTGGTAATAGGATGTCTTTCTGTCTGTGTGTGCGAAAGTATCTCGCTAACCGCGGATTTGATATATCCTCCTTTCGAGTGAAGCTTCTTGTAGGTCCAAAGATTGTTTATATCTTTTTGGGGGGAGGGTACCCCCGGCCTTAGAAAGCTCCCAAGTAAAATCGACACTTTAAAAAGTTTTCTTCACTCTTTATTTTTTGAACTAAAATAAAAAGTGGGAGTATATTGAGGCATATTGAGGCACTCGCTAGTCTAAATAAAGTTAAGTAGAATTACAATAATACTATGTATCTAGCTTTAACTACCTCATTTGTTTCTGATTTGGAAGTGGACAGAATCAATATTTATTTTTATTTTTTCGTTATTTACCTTTCCACGTAACCCAAGTAAAAATTTATGATATCTCTGTGTTTAAAAAGAATTTAGTTGAACCTTAGAAAAATATAACATATTGTTTAGCAAAAAGATATAAATAATATAATTTCCACACATTTTGTTACTAAATTATATTCACACAAGAAGGAATTTGTCCATATTTAGTGCAGCAATATAATAAGATAAATAACTGGAAGCTGTATTTTATTTGAGTTATCTTTGTTTGAGTTGACAAACCCAAGTTATATATATAGTATATAGTTAGATGTGCTTTTTAAAATCTCTAAAAACTTCAGACTTCCTATATAGTAGATGTTCTCTCAGAGAAAGAGTGGGCAATGTGCTGTTTGTTACACTAGTACCCAAAATTTTATAAAACATTGTCTTATTCTTTGGCTTAACAACTTTGATGACTCTAGTGAATTTTGATTGGTTTGTTCATTCAATTGAGTATTCATACGTTTCAACCACTAATTATAATCTACAGAAGGGTTCATTTTATGAATCATCAATAGGGATGTACATCATTTTATCGGCAATTGCCTTATCCCTTTTGATCCCTGGGATAGAAATGCAGTACAGACAGACGGACCATAATTGTATAGCAGCTACTATACTACTAAAAAATACTACCTGTATACCCAGCTTAAGATTTGGATCTGTACAAACTTTATGCGACAACATTGTCTCTCTAAATAAAAATGAATGAGCATGGCTGCTCTTTATAACTATATAAGGTTTGTGAGTAATAAGTATGTCCAAAATATCTAATGTCCGATTGTCCCATGATTTAACTAATGATCCTTATTTGTGTTAAAATCTTTATTCAATAATATTTTAAAATTCCTTTTTCTATCTGCATTCTTACAGCTATGTTTCTTCTAAAAGAATTGTGTACCAAAGGCCTTAGGCTAAGTACGATTTAAATTTTGCAAAATGTATGCTGAAATCTTTCTGTTTAGTAGAAAGGTTTTTTGTCTGTTCCTTTACAAAACTAATTTAGTTCTCCATGTAAGTAACGATTCACAAAGTTTTAGTATCTCTCTTTCCCATCTAATAAAGAGCCCTTTTAGGCTGATGTGCAAAGAAGGAATGAATATCATAATATTCAAAAAATAAACTCACATTGCATTGAAAGAAATGAAATTCTACACGGTTTTCAAAATCTGCTTCCTATTTGTCTCTTGGGAATTTCTATTTGAATTGTAGATATTGGACTCAGGAAGGGAAGGGAAATTGGCCTGTTAATTACAATAGTCCCCAAAGTTTTTTAATAACGTTTTTTTTATTTTTTGGCTCAACAATTTTTGGGATTTTTGTTGAATTTTGATTTGTTTCTTCATTTAGTTGAGTGTCTTAAGTTTTAACCAGAAACAGTTATCGGTTATTTGTAATCTAAGAAGGGGTATTTTTTTGGATCATCACAGGGGATGTACATAAATTTTTTGGCCATTGTCTTATCCCTAAGATCCCTGTATTATAAGAGAGTAAATTATGAATATTATTTTGTTTTACATTGTCAATGTTTTACTTAAGCTTAGGCATCTCAGAGCTATATTCGAATGAAAAGGAAGGAGGAAGAAAATTTTTATAAAAATGTAAAAAACGAACTTATGGCCGATAAGAAGCTTAACTGTCAAAATAATCCATTTACAGCCGGTAGGATAAACGCATAGAGGAAAATGTATATATAGCTTTACTGAAAACTAACGCAAACTTCAAAGATTTTATATAATTTTTTTCTAGTAGAATCTTCTATTCAAGCCTTAACTTTAACAGGAAATGAGAAAAAAATTAGGAGAAAAAAAGAAATATTAAATCATATAACTTGCATAACTTTATTTTTGAAATTTTATTTCATTTTAATAGTGCAGCTACTTTACAGTACATAACTCCGTTCATCCGATCTATTTGAATTAGCATAGCAACTCTATAAATAAAGTATTTCCGTTCATCCATCAACTTTGACTAACTATGTTAGTATGGAAGGAAGATATGTTCTTTATCTATTTAAAACATGGGTTAGGTTCAACAAGAGTTAGAAGAAGCTCGATTTTGAAAGTAATAAGAGTCAACTAAGCCTTTACAGTAGCTGCCGCATTTTTTACATGCCGCAGTTACGCCCTTGGATTAACAGCCCCTCTTACTTTTGAATAGCTTGCTTGATGTTATGAACAACTCCAGCCTCTTGTAGCTTCTGTAATTCTTTCCTATAAAATAAACCACATAAACAAACTAAATCTTTATATTTTTACAAGTCTCAGGGATCTGAAGGGATAAGACAATGGCTAACTAAGTGATGTACATCGCCAATGTCAATAAACAAAATTACCTCTTCTGTAGAATACAATTAGTAGTTGAAACGTATGGACAGTGACACTCAATTTAATGAAACAATCAATCAAAATTAATTCAAGGTCCCCAAATTTGTTAAGCCAACGAAAAAGAAAACGTTACTTTAAAACTTTGGGGACTTGTTAATAAAATTCAATCATATGGACAGGACATATAAGAATATCCAGTATGTTTTTTTAACTTGTTAAATTTAGAAATTTATTATAAATTCAAGCTTTACATTACAACTAGAATATCAAAGTCTTACGTCGATATAATAACAGCACAATAGTTTAACAGGAGATTTAAAGAATACAAAACCGTAAACAAACATTGCCACAAAATGGCATTATTCTTAAGTTGTAGTAATAGCCAAAAAAAGCTAGCATAAAGCTTCTTTCATTTTGTAGAAAGCGGTTCATGTTAATAAAAGAACTAGTATACTGGAATAAACGACGAATCATTTTTATGAGAAAAAAAAATACTAAAAATGTCACACGGATGATATTGCAGCATATATATATATTTCGAGATTCTAGTCCGACGCAGAAGCAGCTATTAGTGCCTATATAAAAAAAACGACGTCATACAATACAAATGACCAATGTAAAATTGTATAACGTCATTTTTTACAGGAACTATAAGCTGCTTCCCGTCGACGCGTCGTATAGTCTAAACTCGAACCCGACACTTTTACATTTAAGCTAATACAATACAGTCTTACTTGAAAAGCGGAGTTAAAGGAGAATCTTTCTGTAGATATATTCCCAGTTGGGTCGGAAACATGGCTTCCGTTGGTAGCTTCGTTACTTTGCATGGGTGTCGACCTGGATTATTTAGTACAGTTATGTTTAGGCATCTAAAGGGATGAGACAATGGCCGATAAATTTATGTAAATCCCCCTTCTTTAGATTATAATTGAGCCCTCTAGCTCTAATAGGAGCCCGACTGTTAAGGTTTAAAGGGTTGCAACAATATTATCTTTCTTTGTCTGCTTGTTAAATAGCAATATGTAATACTTAAATTTATAAATAGAACATATATACGTATTAACTTAAGTTGCAAAATAGTGTAGCAAAAATTTAAATGATTTAAAGAATCGTAACAAGTTGCTTTGATAAATTTTTGTTGGTAAAAGTTTTTGAATAGCTACATATAATTAGCAATTAAATTTTTTCACCAAAATATAATAATTTTACCCATAACAGCTAAAGCAAGTTCGCCAAATCCAGCAAGAATATAATTTTCCTGAATAAAATTAATAGTTTCAAAACATTTGATTAGTTAACCCTACTCTTGATTGGTTTGAAAGAAACCTAAGAAAAAAGTTCCATATATATATATATGTATACTAGCCACTATGCTCCTAGCATCTAGTGGCTATGTATTTAAAGGGGAGAAAAATAGCTTAAACACATCCCACAACCTAAAATAAAATAGCCTAAAACCATTACACGACTGAAATGAAGCTTACCCAAAAAAAATCGGTTCAGCAGTTATTGAGATCTTAAGCTAAGGACAAAAAAAGCCTTACTACCTTATGTAATAGGATATAAATCAGACCTTTGCTCCCCTCCTTTGCTCTTTTACAGAAAAGGAATAAATATTGTTGTATAGTTTTACTAGTGATAATAATATTTTGGGTTAAAACCTCAAAACATGCCTCGTAACAATTTGAAAGATTCCCCGAAAATTTTAGCCTAATCGGTTCAACCTGTTACTTTAAAGTCTACTAGCGGCTTCGCCCCTAGCCTCTAGGGGCTTTGCCCCAAGAGATGGTAAAAAAAAGTGTAAGGTGAAATTTGTAAAAAAAAAAATAATAAGAAGGACCAAGGAAATCTTCTACAAAGGAAATATTCTACAAAGGAAATCTACAAAGGACCAAGGATATTTCTTACAAAAAAAAATGGGGGGGATTTTTTTTGTTTTTTGGGGGGTTGGGGGTGTCCCACCCCCCAAGAAAATAGCTTAAAACCACCACAGGACCAATAGGTAGATACCATGAAGAGTAGAATCCGATCGGTTCAGTGGTTACCGAGATCTTAAGGGACGGACGGACAGACAGACGGACAGACGGTCAGACGGACAGACGGACAGACATCGTTCTACTTTGTATTATAGATTATTCAAAAATAATACATTTAGTATCCTTTAGAGTTTATCTTTGATTGATTGATCAATTTGTAGTTCATTACCTCTAGAGCCTGAAGTAGAACGTCATCGTTTTCCCAGCCAATTTCACCAAACTCATTTCCAGCAACCTTCTCATTCCAGAGACGTTGGTATTTTTCCTTTAATAGTTAGCTTCATAAGCCGCTCTAGGCCTCAAATTTAAACCTGTTTGGATGCTATGATTTGTTTTGATAGGGTGATTGCTATATTTGGGTCAGTTTTAGACTTCCAGCTGATTTTTAAAATTGTAAAAAGTTGCTCTCCTTTGCAGTAAACAACTACCTGCCTCGTTCTTCAATGAAAACTGTATAAAAAAAACTTACACACAAGAGCAACTGTTTTTTATATTATTTGTCTGAAGACAATGCTAAAAAGTGTATGCCAGGACGTCCAAAGCTTTTTTAGGAGGAAAAAATTGATAGTATATATGCAGCTTAAAATTCTTCTATAATAAGTAAGCTGAGTAAAGTTTTTAAAAATTTAAAATCAACTTTCAAAAATTCTTTCTCTTGATTTATTGTTCTTTTTCATTGAAAATAGAATAGTTTGAAAAAAAATATTTGAATTTTGGTACTAAAATCCTCTACCTAAACTGTACCTCGTGCGTGCACATAGGAGGCTTTTTCAAGGGTTAAATATTTGCCTCCCCCCAAACTCCAGGAAAACCCTTCCGGGAAGTGTATCTCTCCCTGAGTTTTGTTTTCAGGGAGTGATGGAACTACCCCCCCCCCCCTCCCTCATCCTATATACAAAAATAACTTGCACGTCCTAGCCTCTAAATAAAGGAAATGAGAGGCTTTATTCTTTAAATTAAATCATTTCAGATTTAGAAGCACGTATGATCTATAGCCACGGTATTTCTAAACATTAATTCGTCATACACTTGAATAAAAAAAATGGGGGTATAGTCCCTTTCGTAACATCGCACCTTATGAGGCGATCCTTCGTGTTTTTCACAGTAGCTTTTCTCCTATTTCTAGCCCCTGCGGGGGGCTCTAACCCAATATAACCTAAAATAACCTATAAAAAGCCATTTTAAAAATACGACAAATCGCCACTTATGGGGCGATGTTACGAAAGGGACTATTCCCATAAATTCTTTTTAAAAATGCAATTCAGTTTATCCTTTAATTTTTATTGTTATGTTTCATCTAATATTTTTGTATTTCGCTTTTTATTTTATATTTGTCCTTGTCTTTTAATAATAATCAGGGACATAAAGGAATAGGACAATGGCCGATAAATTTATTTACATCTACAATAATGAAACACAAAATTTCCCTTCTGTAGATTAAAATTAATCGTTGAAACGTTTGAATACCCGACTTAAAGAATCCACCAATCAAAGTTCCCTAAAGTCCCCAAAGTTGTTAAGCCAACGAATAAGAAGACGTTATTATATGATTTTATGGACTAATGTAATAAACAGCCCATTGCCCCCTCTTTCTCTTAAATATAATTCTGAATCTATTATATATCGTGATATTTAGTAGAGAAGCTAATCTATAAGTTACTGTGTCAGTCTGTAGTTTCTTTTGTAACGCATATTTTTTTATTCTCTCTCTCTCTATCTCATTATTTTTCTCTCTTAATCAGAGCTCGGCAGCCACCTAACCTACGCATAAGCCTTAAATTTAGACATGCAAAGACGGATTGTCTTGAACAGGTTTAGACACCCAATTGGATTTCAATCTTTTTATGTGTTTTATAAGGTTTATTTATCTTATGCAAAAAAAACATACATAATATAATAAGAAAAGTACGAACAATTAACATGAATTTCAAAGTACTAATATAGCCATTTTACTTTGGCTTACACGCTGCCGAGCCCTTCTCTTAATGTATGCCCTTATGACTGGCTTAAATAATTTCAAAATTAATATTTTATTATTTTTCCCTTTCCAAAAAAAAACAAGTGACAAAACATCATATTAAACATGCAGAGTAGCTTTCCTCCGAAAAGAAGGTAGACAAAAGTTCTCTAAAACATCACAAGATAGATCTCTTTATTTGAGGAAAAGTAAAAAAGAAAAATATTTTTATTTGTGTGAGGCTATAAAAAGTTCTTAAAAGTTTTGATACAATTTTGAAGTAAACAAAAAAGTATAAACAACGCATGAGATATGATAATTGGGAGCATGAAAAGAAAAAAAAGTAGTGGGTTTCGTCGTATTTTTAAAGTAGCTTTTCTCCTGTTTCTGGCCCCTGCTGGGGGCTCTAACCCTGCGGGGCAATCAATAACACTTACCGTACTTAACTTAAAATAACCTATCGAAACCTACTTCAAAAATCCGACCAAACCCGCTACTTCGTTTTCTTTCCATAATCTGATAATTGCATTCAAAAGTTGAAATGTAAATTTTAAATCATCTTTTCTTTTAAGTAAATTATTAGTGAACTTTTATGCATTAAATTTGATTAATTTTGGATCAAGTAAAGTTTTAATTCTTCAAACGAATATAATTTTATCGACAGTTTCCCTCAAAGTGCAAAATCTAGAACAGAAAACCACCCAACCTTATCTTGAAATTATTGAAAATAAGGGTGTAGTTTTCGTGTGCTTCTTTTCTAATTTAGAACAGGTTAGGTTAGTTTCAATTAAGTCGTACATAAAGAAAAATAACTCAACAACTTCTAATAAAGAAGAAGGGGAAATTTTTGACCAGTTTTGCAATAAGCAAATTTAATCAAATGTATAGCAAATTCTGTTCAAATAACTTAACAACTTTATAAAGATATAATCCCTTCCCCACGCCCCCTCTTAATGCGATTCTTGTTAGCCCACCAAATCACCTTTTTTGAAATCTTTTACTTTTGCAAATCATGAACAGGACTATAATTAAGCTTCTCTGAGAAGAATTTTCTGATTTCCGGACATATTTTCCGTGCAAGGATGCATTGCCCCAAAGAGGTCATCTCCCCATATCGTTTTTAGGAGGAAGGTCATATTGTAATAAATCATACCCCTAAACCATCACATAACCAATAGGTATATTCCATAAATATCATATACAAATCAGTTCACCGGTTACCGAGATCTTAATCTTCAGACAGACAGACAAACATTCAATAGTATACCTCTGAGGAAAATTGTATAGCTGTAACCAGAAATGAACCTCTATGCAACCCTAGCTTCATATCATTATGATCTAAAATTACACATTCAAAAGTACAACTGTCAAGAAAGCAAAGCCTACAAACTAAAAATTCATCCTTGAAACTTATTAATTATGAAACTGTAGAGTACCAATTTTTATAAACTTCTACCCTTGGTTCAGCTGTTTAACACATCAAAGGACGATTAAAATATAATACAGTTCATATAAACTAAAAATTTCATGGCAAAAAAACGCTTCATACATTGCAAAATTGCAACATTTAACGTCTGTCTGTACAAATAATTAATAATATAAAAGAGACGTTATGTGCTAAAAATATTTCATTATACTGACCCTGTACATTACATACATAAATTACCAGAGAGAGAAAGGACAATGGGCTGTTTATTACACTAGTCCCCAAAGTTTTATAAAAACTTTTTTATCTGGCTTTGGGTACTTTTAATGGATTTAAATTGGTTGGTTTATTAAGTTGAGTGTCTAAACGTTTTAACCAGTAATTTTAATCGACAGAATGGGTTAGTATTGTTTTGTATCAACATTGGGGATGTACATCAATTTTTCGCCCATTGTCTTATCCCTTTAGATCCCTGTAAATTACCTAAAATATCTTCCATTTTCTGTATTGGTAATTGAATCTCTTTGCTGATATTCAAACAAAATATAAAATATCATATTATTGGCAACAAAAAGCTATCTTGTGGCGAAATTTGCACTGATAGATTTGCAATTAATTGCCCTGTAGATAATCGACTTTTCGACTCATTTATTGTAAACTAGTGACTTTGCCCTTAGCCTGTAGGGTTCCTTAATTATTTTTTCTTTAATAATATCATATGGCCAGTAAGTATTTTCCTCAAAAAAAGAGCCCGGTTCAGCAGTTAGTGGATCTTAAGCTTTATTCGTGCAGGTCTGGCGGACAGACGACAGACAACGTTATAAATTTATTTTGCATTTTCCTTGTCAAATAAGAAGTGAGCTCAGCATTGTAAACCTAGAATAAACACAACAAACAAATATAATTTCTTGTTTCTTCCATCCTATTATAAACAGCTTTCCGCGGATATAAAATTTACAATTATAAGATTAAAATCATTTTTTTTAGCCCAAAGATGCCGATGGCACGGGATAAAAAAAACTTGTTTCAATCTTATGATTGTGCATTTTTATATTCGTAGAAAACTGTACATAATACAATGCAAGACATATTTTTTTCGTACAGCTGAGAAACGGTTCTAATCCACCGGATATTAATAGGTTTCGAATGAATACGAGAAAAAGATTTAAATTTATTGTATTAAACTAAAAGTATTGCTTAATTTAACGCACTAATTCCAGACAGAAATCAATAATAAATATCTTATTCTTTTCATTGCCTTGGAAGTTTTATTTCAAAAAGTTAATATTTCATGGCTATGAACATTTTTTTAGATAAGCCAAATGAAGCTACGGACTAACAAACCTGGAAAATAGAGTAGTGTTGTTATTAAAAAATACCTCTACAGTAAGATAGCCAACAAGGATATAAGTAAGCATTAGTAACCTCCAGGTTGTTCTGTATCTAATCATATAAAAAGAGGTATAATGTGTGTGTGCGTCTTTCTGGATCTTGTCAATTACAAAAGCGATTTAAAGTGATCGCGAATTTAATTTTTCAAAATGCATTTTCGTTTACCTTTTTTTATATTTTAAGTAATTTTCAAAGAATTATGCCTTAAAAGTTCAGTTAAGTTAGAAAAAAATCAGTTTAAAATGCGGAGAGTGTTTCCACATGAAAATAATGTTAAAATCTGGGCATCAATTAAACTAAGAGAAAATAAGTTATTTCTTCGCTTGCAGATAAAAACAAAAAAATTGATACTTAGAAAATATTTTTGTAATATATCTCTATTAATATTTGTCTTCGAACTTTCTTTAAAATGTAATGAAAAAGTTTGGTTTATTTTAAAAAATCAATAACCAAATACCGCTTTGTTTATGCAGGTATAGTGACAAAAGAAAAATTGTTTAAATCTCTAGAATCAATAACATTTAAGAATTCATTTGTTTAAAAACCAAAGATCTATTATATTTGCTATACATTTACAGCATAAAATATAGCAGTCTTTCTATAGTATTTACATAAAAAAAAGCATTTTATCATCGTAAAATAATCTCGTAATGTGTCGAATTTAATTAAATACACACACACACACACACACATACCTTACCTATCTTGCCACACACACGCACACACACACTATCGTAGTGTAGCACTAACACACACACGCACACACACACTATCGTAGTGTAGCACTAACACACACACGCACACACACACTAATGTAGTAAAAAACACACACACACACTATCGTAGTATATCACACACACACACACTTAACGCCCCACCCATGAACCCACTTACTACCTAAATAACCAGGGAACTAGAGACATAAGACAATGGCCGATAAATTAATGGATATTCACAATGAAAATATACACAAATTTACCCATTTTGTAAACAATATTTGGTGGTTTAAACATTTGGACACTCAAAGTAATAAACCAACCAATTAAAATTCTATGAAAGTCCCTAAAGTTAATTAGCCAACTAACAAAATGTCATTAACTTTGGGAACTAATGTAATAAAAAGCCAAATATCCATTTCCTCCCTGCATACAATTACGTACAGAAGGGTTAGTTTTAAATGAAAAGATTTAACAATATCCTAATTTATAAAGTTGTAAGCTTTTTTTATCTGTAGAGAAGGGACCGCTGAAACGATATGGTTCACTTTTACAGTGAAGCTTTTTATAGTTTTTGGGAAAGGTTTTAGGCTATTTTATTTTTATCAAAAAAGTCGTTTGTTGGTTTTAAGCTATTTTTCTGCCCTTTTATATCCCTTTGAATATTAGAAAAATATAAATTTAGATTTGGTTTCTTTTTATACATTAAATAATATTTATTTAACAACTCACCCCCCAGGTAAAAATCTGAATGTGTGAGAAAGAAAAACAGAGAGAGAGGAGAGAGAGAGAGAGAGAGAGAGAGAGAGAGAGAGAGAGAGAGAGAGAGAGAGAGAGAGAGAGAGAGAGAGAGAGAGAGAGAGAGAGAGAGAGAGAGAGAGAGAGAGAGAGGGGGGTTATACTCAACAAATGCCTATCTTAGAAAACGCTTATAATAAAAACTTTGGTTCATGGAAAGAATACAAAGGATACAAATACAACAAAACCTGCAAACTTGTTTCCTTTCCATGACCTAAAACTTATAAATTATTTTGTGTTTTAAAGCTTATTTTGAATATCTACTATAAGTAGCCCTCTTTCTGTTTAAGTTAATAAATTATATTTAAGTAATACACACATCCTAAATATAAATTGTTATAATAATGTAACAGGATGTCTGTATGTTTGTCTGTTCTAAAGGATCTTGCTAACAGCTGAACCAGTATGGTTCTCCTTTACAGGGTAGCTCGTCATAAGTTCTTGAAATGTTTATAACTATTTTGGAGGAGAATACCACCACCCTCCAAAACGATTTATACATTATACATTAAAAATTTTAATTTTTAAAATTTTAATTTTTTATGGAAGTTTGAAGCTTTTTTAGCAAGTAGTAAATATTGAGATAGGATGAGGATGCTATGTTACAATTGACAACTATAAATCAGCTGACCTTATATCCATATTTGGTAATATCTTTTCGATTATCGATAAAAATCGTTTAATCTCCCCGTAAAAAGAAATTATAAACCTTTTTGGTTAGTTTGATATGTATGTAACAAAAGAATTTATTCTACTCTAAATTTGCAAGTAAACCTTAACAAAAAGATTGTTATTTGTCGATTTTGATAGGTTTTAAGATATGTATAATAAAACACAAAATACATCAATGTTTTCAAGGGAATAAATTCGTTTTTTTAAAGTTTGATTTATTTTTAAATGGGAAGTAATTAAGACTTAATTCTCAAAATAGTACTCTTAAAAAACATTAATCAGTGACATATATCAACTTTTTCCCAGCTTCGTGAGCACTTTAAATATTTATTTCTGGTTTAATCTATTTATAGTAAAGGGGAAAGTATCTATGTAACTAAAACTAATTGTAGTGTTGTATTACCCCCTTCATAGAAAAAAGCCCCTAGAGGCTCATGGTGCAGCCGCATGGTTAATCATAGCAAAACTTTTGAATTATAACTTATAAAACAATGGGCCAAATCTTATACAATTTGCTAGTCTAGCCTATGAATTTCCTAAGGTTTCCTAGGTCTTTTTAAAATTGCTTTTTATCTAGGTAATGCTAACCAAGGAAATTATAAGAATAAATTAGCTACATACAAATTTACAAAAAGTCTGATTTTTTTCCATTTTACATAATAAATAGTAGCTCCACTACTAAAAGTATGGTAACCTGGGTAATTGTATTCCGAAATTTTGAATACAAAGTTTATGGACAATTAGTTTTAAAAGTTAACAACAATAAATATTTGATACAGGGTGCCTGTTTTATAGTTTCATTGGAGAATTAGGAACTCAATTTATTTCACGGATTTACATATTAGGTTAGATAGCATCAAAGTATGAGCTTTATGCCAATAGAACCAGCTTATACCAACAACGAATTTTTTTTAAATCATGAAACCTACACGTGACTTTCAGCTGTCGTTGTGATCTTGGACAAAATAGCCCCGGACAAAATAGCCTGAGGACAAAATAGCCTCTAGGACAAAATATCCTCGGGACAAAATAGCCTATTGAACTTTATTTTAGTCATTACTTCACTATACATATAGTTTGGAAGTAGATAAATTTCTTTTTCTATTGAATTTAGTTTATCCTATTTTGTCAATAACATCATTTATAACTTCACAAATGTATGTATAATATTATACGTATAATTCTTTAGAAGCGAAGCTCTTCTATCATTTTAAATGTCCGTCTGTCCGTCTGAAACGTTTTGGGGAAAACTTGATTTTCTCGGCTCCTTTCAAGAAAGACGACTCTGAACTTTTTAGTGATCAAATTAGATCAAATTCTTCATGCTTTTATCAAGTTCCATTAAGATTTGTCAATTAATTGGGTGTTAGTTCAATTCCAAGCTTTGTAAGTTTTCATGGCTTTCTCGACTCATATTCAAGATAGACGACGGAATTTTTTAGGGATTGAGTATTCAACATATGTTCACAAAGTTTCATTAAGATTTGTTTATTGGCTGGGGTGCTAGGTCGATCCCTAGATTTTAACGTTATGATTTTTAAAAGGTTTCGTGAGATATTTTATTCAAATTTTATGTTTATTTTTTATGACCTGCTCTGAAGTTCATTTCTGTCCAACCATAAATTTGAGCTTCGCTACTTATAGATGTGGTTATCTTTGTTTTATTCCTTCTGTATTCAATCTCCTTCTTTCAATTTTAAATATTCGTTGATCAATTGCCTAATTCTTTGCTCTTAGCTTTATGACGTTTGAAGTTTTTTAGAAGTAAAGCTTTTATACATTTTTAATTGGTTAATCTATCCTAACCTGCGACCGTGGCTCAACATGTAGCGCATCCGCTCGTCGTCGGGAAGGTGATAGGTTCGAATCTCGGTCCGACACCGCGTCATAACTAAAGACGTTAAAAATGGTTCCTACTGCTGCTATGTCAGGTGCGCGACATAAATAGATAGAGTAGGGGGAATGCCTTGGCCCAAAACAGGCGCAACTCACTACCATGCACAGTTAGGACTTCTCAGACAAAGGTCGTGCAATCAAAGGGTTGGTTATCAATGGGCAAATGGACGCTTTACACCGCAATAATAGGGCTTAGGGCTGACAACCCTATCCCATATCCATAAAAAAGCCACATTGTTACAGAAACACTGACAAATTGTCAGCGGCCTATGCTCCCCCTGTGAAGTTAAAAGGGCTTGTTATTGTACTGTTGATATATCCTAAACTAATCTTATCTTTATTTTAGGTTTGTCAGAATCGTCCTATAGTTTAAAAACTTTGCTTATTGATTCCTGCAACAGTTATGGTTAATCAAGAAAGCTTAGCAGCTTCAGAATTGTAACAAGTTCGTATTTCCATTTTAAATTTGCGATTATGGTGATTTTCGGTCAACATATTTTTCATGACTAATTAATTATCCTATGTACTTTTTTGAAATATTGATTCTTAGAACAATTAGGCTCACGGTTATTAACAAATCATCTCTTTTTATCAAGTTTTAAATCTAAATATGTCTATATTCTTTATTTAAGTGACGCAGATTTTTTTGTTTAGGCTTTCAAATAATATTAAATATTAAATTCATTGTTACTCTATTTAAGATACTGTGCGACAGTCTGACTGTCTAATTAATTTAGCTGCGCTTTTGTGGATGTTACCATCCTTAATTTTCTTTAAATGAAAAATAAAAGTTGAAAAAAAATAATTTAAAAAAGGATTTAATGAAAAATAGTATTTTAATAATATAATATCTTTTTTTAAGTAGAGGAAAAATAATCTTGACTTCTATTAAACCATCCCCTGCTTACCTTTGATAACTCAAGAGAAAATTATCTTTCATTGACATACTTCTCAACGAGAACGAAACCAATTCTAGGTTACGCATCCATCTACTCTAAAATAGACATTCCATTAATAAGTTTTTGTAAGAAGAACAACTCAGAGAGAGGGGACAATGTTTGTTTATTACACTAGTCCTAAAGTTCTATAATAATGTTTTTTCATTCGTTTGTTTAACAACTTTGGGGACTTAAATTAAGTTTGATGGTTGATTCATATGTTGAGTGTTCAAATTAATTTTAGATTCATAATTTTAATAGACAGAGAAGGGGTAATTTTGTGTATCATCATTGGGAAGGTACATCAACTTATCGGCCATTGTCTTATCCCTTTAGATCCCTGAGAATAACTCTCATCAGAAAATCAATTGTATAAGAGAATTTTAAGTATGGGAAGATGATGTGACGTTATTGAAGGACAGACCGACATGATACACTTTTAAAGTAAATACACTGTACTACAAATATAAAGATATCCTGTTCAATATAAATAATCCATTTATGGAAAATTTTTAGCATTGTCTTTTGTGAAACAATTAAAAACTGTGTAATGGAAAAAAATAAAGATACTTTTTTTGTTATTGTGACACTTGGTTTTTATTTTATTTCTCTTTTTTAGTAGCGGAGTTTTTCTACAATTCACTTTGTCTGACTATCCGTTCTTATTGCTAGAGGGGGGAAACTGAATTAACGGCAAAGTAAGGGGATGAATGTTTTTGTGAAGAATCCCTACTCCAATGAGCGTACATAATTAATTTGGGCCGAAAACATAATTATAAAAAATATAAAAATCTTATATCAAAAGTTGGGTGTTTTTTTACATTTAAGTTTTCAAATTTCTGTCGGACGTGAGTTCATTTTGAACTATAAAGTAGCATTGGTAAATTTCTGGTTGGTACTAACGTATTGACGTGTTTCAACGTTATTTGTACAGAATTGCAAAATCTATAGGCAAAAGAAAAAAAATTAAACATCATCCATTTTTCTCGTCTTAAATAATTTAATGAATTGATAATTGACGTTAAACGTTGTGATCTCACTCAAAAAAGTTTTTTTTTATAAAATGCAATTAAAGGAATTATAATTAATTTTTATTGTTTGCCCAAAAATTAGGTAATAATTAGAGTTGTCGTTTGTTTAGAAATTTGACAGTATAAAATTTCAGCTTATGCCAACAACAAATTAATTCGAAAATAATCACAAAACCTATAAGTAATTTTCAGCTGTCGTTGGAGGCAACACGAAGTAGATTTGACGATCTTTATATCTGCCCCCCAAATTTATTTGAAAAGCAATAGTGTAATTGGTAAAAACGCAACATACTAGAGACGTTAAAAATTATACTTATTTCTGCTATGTCAGACACGTGACAGCAATAGTGAGATTGTGAGGAATGACTTAAACAGGCGTCAAAAAATTACAATAACTATAAAGTTTTTTTTATTTCTTCTTGCTGTTTAAATCTTTTACCTTTTACTTAAAAAGAATTTTCAGACATGTTTAATAGACAAAAGTTGGAGAACATTTAAGAAAAGACAGAAAGTAAAAATACAAATAATGTTAACAAAAGAACTCTTGGAAACTTTATTAGAAAATATCTTTAAAAATTCTGAATATTCATCTTTACATTTTCACTTAAAACAATTAACACAAAAGATTTTTTCTTAAAAGATTTAGCTTTCTAAAATATTTTGAAAAATTTTATAAAACTTAATTTAGTAGAAATCCTTATATAAAAGTAAAAGGATGTTTTGTCCATCTAACTGTTTGTCAGTGTACCTTATGATCTTGCTGACTGCTGGACCCAAATATTTCTCCTCTACTGTAAAGCTTCATATAGGTACATTGAAGATTTTTAAATATTTATTATGGGAAGGGTACCCCCACCCTCCTAAGTGAAATCGTCCTTGGAAAAATATCCCTACCAAAACAAATTTGATTTACTTTTTCTTTTAAAACTTCAATTGAAAGTGTATGTGCGTAAGTGCAAGTTTAATATATAGAGTCTTTCAAGATAAATGTTATTTTTAAAAAATTAATTATGAACAGAAAATAAACAATTACATAAAACACTTTGTATATTTAGATAACCTGTTCTGGTACATTTATGTTTTAATATTTAAAAACTAATTAAATCTTCAATTAATGCCTTAAAAATCAGTTTTTTCAAAGTCCTTTTTTTTGAAGATTTATGGATTTTAGGTTGTGCGAAAAATGTGCACAATTTTTAAATTCAAATTGCGCGGCTTGTGTCAATAGTAGAGAAAGGTTATGCATACAGTTAGAATTTTCATAAGCTCTAGTTTTTGGAAATATAAGAACCATTTTTGTGCTATTTGTAGTTCTTATGTGAAAAATGTGAGAGAAAGATTGAAAAGTATTAGTAAGTTGGAACATTCTAACACGTAGCTCCTATACTATATGTAGCACAAGAATGGTTCTTATAAATATATACCCAAAAACTAGAGCTTATGACGAGGCATAACATTTTTCTACAATTAACACAAGCTGTGCAATTTGAATTTTAAAAATGTGCGTATTTTTTGCACTACCTTTAAATCCATAAATCTTCAAAATAACGCCTTTTAAAAAACTGGGTTTTAGGGCATAATTTGTTGAAATAATTATTGTTTAATATTCAAAACATAAATGTACCAGAACAGCTTTTCCAAATATATAAAGCTTTTATATAATTTTTTTCCTATGCATAATTAAGTTTTTATAAAGAACATTTTTCTTGAAAGGAACTGTATAAGAATTTATAACTTAATAATTTTGTAAAAAAAAGTTTCGTTTGTTTTTTCTTACAACCAACCAACACATAACACTTATAGATAATTTTTGCTCCTTAGACTAACCAGCGGTTGAAATTTATATCCAGAACTGTCCATCCTTTGACCAGAAGTGGCAGCCAGGAGAAAACAGGCAATTAGCAGGCAGCTGGCTGTAAACAACACTGATAGCCATATATCCTTAATTTAATATCATCAGAAGTAATTAAATTCTATCTTTTTCAGGGTGTTTTGTGTTAATGGAACAAAAGTATTGCTTGATTAAACCCACTTACCCTTAACAAAAACTAGTCATTATTATCTAATTTTTCTCATTTGCTTGGGGAGTTTCACATTAGAAAAATATATTTCCTGATTTTCTTATATGAAACTCACCAAGTCAATAAAGAAAATGATATGAGGGTTAATTTTTGTCAAGGGTAATTAGGTAAAATTAGGCTAACTTTTGTTACCCTGTGGTACATTACTCTATATTAAAGAGAATGTATATGTGTAAGTTTAAGATATCCAGGGAGAAAGGGGACTTCAAATAATACGGTTCCCAAAATTTTCTTATACTTCTTATATTATTCGGTAGTTTGCACACTTTAAATTTGAATTGGGTGATACAGAAAGCAGTGTCCAAACTTGATAACCAAAATCAAGATTAATTTTGTTTATCATAATTAGGTGTGTACATCAAATGATCAGATCACCCTTAAGATCCCTGAAGTAATTTCAGCTACTTTGTTATTGGTACTTGGCATGTTTATAGCTATTTATGGAAGAAAGGTGACCATGCAAAATTCAATTATTTAAATGTGGCATTCATGCTCCGCTCTATAGGATAAATTTTGTTCTTTTTCTCAAGGTACAACATTGAAAATTATTACTATTATAATTCTGCTATTAGAGAAAAATAATAGAGGAGAAAGGGGGTAAATAACTGTATGTCGCCACCACGAGGACCCTATGCCGACTCTCAATTGGGACTTTAAAAATTAACTAATAGTGTCGGAAATATTAACACAGTCATGTCGCTACAAAAGAGGAGAAAGCAATTTGCGAGCAGACGGAAAAGGTCTTTAACAGAGGAATTCAGGTAGCTGTCTAGTTATCCATCTATATTTATAGATGTATTGTTCTGCTTACATGAAAATCTTAAAATGAAAATTTATGAATGCAAAATGAAATTTTGTGTGCTGTCAAAAATCGATGATGAGAATTTTCATTTTCAATTCTGCGCATCCAGTCGTCATTTTATATCAGGCTTTGTATTCTCATTTATCAGAGAGAGGGGGACAATGGGCTGTTTATTACACTAATCCCAAAAAATTATAGTAACGATTTGTTATTCGTTAGCTTAACAACTTTGGGGACTTTCGTGAATTTTGATTGGCTGGTTCATTAAGTTGAGTGTTCAAACTATTCTACAGAAGGGGTAATTTTGTGTATGATCATTTGGGATTTACATCAATTTATCTGCCATTATCTTATCCCATTAGAACCCTGCTGATTTATAAAAAGGACAATTAAGTCTTTTATCAGCGTAGAAAAAGTACAGTAAAGTACACAGATGGAAAATCGTAAAGTTATGCCACAAAATATTTAGGAATTAAGAATATTCTTTTATGGCAGGCATTGTATACAAATAGATTAAATTGACGCATTATTAAAAATACTATAAATTTTAAACCATCTCTCATATTAATTTCTGAATTCTACAACAAGAAAAACATAACTTCGGATATCTTCCTATTAAATAAAGTAGTAAGGATTTTTGTCTATAGCTTATGGTTGCGCTGATAAATACTAAAACGATTGAGATTCACATGGGTCCTATGGTAGTGTTTGGTCATTTTCTTTTTAACAAAACTTGAGATGGTTCAAGGCTATTTTACTGCTTTTCCCTGCCCCAAAGAATTATAGCCCCTATTTGCTATGGGCATAACTGCTAGTATTACATATTATAATACAATTTGAAAACAAAAAATAACAAAAGAAATATTTTGAGAATATTATACAAAATTTTATTTTACAAATCCAGTTAAATTTTAAAAATTACAAATAATAATATTAATATATCAAAATGATTTAATTTCTTGGGGTACTATTTCCTCCAATGGGTGTGCTTGTCTTGACAGGAGAACCAGCAAAGCTTCCAGAAACGACAGATGTTCTGACTGTCTGACGGCCACGGATATCCTCCACCTCATGACTGAACACATCAGGTGTAAAGAACTGAGACAACAGCTTTTGATCCCCAGTCAGCCAGTCAGGGCCTGTAGAACCAGCGTCGGCTGCATCGTACACACGCAGAGACTCTTGAATACCCAGACCAATGGGAAGGTCGTTCATGTGTCTTGCAACAATTACACCGTTGCTATTGACCACCACGTAGCCGCGGTAGCTGTATCCGCTCATTGACCTTATCATGCCGTACTTTTTGGATATCTCCATGGTCATGTCTTCGACTAGGGGAAAGCTAATACCACCCGCTAGTCCGCGTTCAGCCCGTGGTGCGGCCATCCATGCATTCTTGACGGCCAAACTACCAGATGAAACAGCAATGACATTTCTATCACCCTTCAAATGTTCTAGTGTTAACAATTCTGACGGAGATATGTAGCCAAATTCGACAGGATAAAATAAAATAATTAAAGGACTACCCTTTAGTTTTGATGGTTGAACTATTGTGCATTCTCCGTTGACAGAGGCACAATTCTGGAAATCTGGAGCAATTTGTCCAGGATGGCAGCCTACAACTAATTCGTCCATTCTCTTGAAAGAAACAAATGATACTGATCAAAAGCTATTTTGATTCACAGATTTTCTTTTTTCCGTTTGGACGATTTTTTAAAATTTATTCTATTTCTATCCTATTATTTAACTTCTAATTTTATTCATAAAATACTACATATTGTTTTAATAATCATTTTGATCATCAGTTCCAATTAGGACGTTAAAAGATAAAAATTTTAAAAAAAGTCTTTATATTTTAAATCTTTTAAAGTAGTAAGTATTTTTGTCTACAGCTTAAGATTGCGATAAATACGTAACCCATTGAGTTTTCCATTTCAAGAAAGCTTCTAATAGGTCCTAGGGGGGATTTTTGGCCATTTTGTTTCAAATTTCAAAACTTGAGATGGTTCAATGCTATTTTTCTGCTCCTCCCTGTTGCTATGAATATAGAGCCCTTAAATGCCAGGGGCGCAACAGCCTGTTTTATAAAAAAGTAGTAAGGTTTTATGTCTATTGCTTAAAATAACTATAACTAATAAACAGAAGGAATTCTTCACTATGTAGAAGCTTCACACAGGTCCAGGGATGGTTTTATGCTATTTCATTTTAAATTTAAGTCTGATTATTTTAGGCTATTTTTTCTGTCATTTACCACCACTTCGAATACAGAGCCCTGGTAAAATAATACATATGTGATGATTTGAATATTATCTTGTGAAAATTGTATCATTTATTTATCGCATCTTATTATAAACACTTTTTCGGGATAGTAAAAAGAACGGTTTTAATCAAACCCTCTGATATTTTGAAATAAATTGAAAATAAGAGTTAGTTTTTCGTGTGTTTGTTTTTTAATTAAGCTCAGTTTAGGACTAGGTTAGGTTATGCTGGGTACAGGGTAACCTTGCAGATTTGTGTTATTGCTTGTAGAGGTCCCGCAGGGATTAGTCAGAGGGGAAAAACTACCTTCTTATTTCCAATTGCTTGCTAACAAAGTTTCTGTGTAAATACCCTCATCATAAAAAAATTCTTACCAGATAGAAAGGATTAAAGTAAGCCCTAAACTGAAGATTATTTCCAGGCCTGGATATGAGACAGTAAACTGGCTGCTCCACTACGTTCCCTCCAAAATCAGCAACCTATATATTAACGAAGCAGCTTAAAGAGCGTAGTAAAAAATGACGTCATACAATACAAATGATAAATGTTAGTCCAGTATACATTTCACCATTAGTCAATTCAAATGTAGACTGGTCTATCATTGGTCTTTTGTATTGTATGACGTAATTTTTTTATTATGCAATATAAGCTGCTTCTAAATTAACATGTTTCATTATTTTTAATCAATATTTATAACTTAGCCTCCTTTACACTAAAATTCATATTTGTTCAGTCACTCTTTATAACATTAAGATTTATTTTTAAAAATTTCTATTGTCATTGATAAAAATTGACATAATTTACAGAATTTTTAGAACCTAATAAAATTGTCTGACTCTGATTATGACGTAAAAAAATTAGTCAATGAAAGGCCAGTATACACTGTAATTGATCAAAGGTAAAATATAATGTGGCCTCTCATTGGCTATTTTTTACGTCATAATCAGAGTCAGACACTTTTACTAGGTTCGCTAAAATAAATCAGAACTTAAATTAAAAGTAATGATAATAGATTTTCTCGTATTCATTCGAATCCGGTGGATAGGAACCGGTTCTCATCCATACAAAAAAAACGATGTCTAGCATCGTATTATATCCAGCTTTCTACGAATATAAAAATGTACAATCAAAAGATTAAAACTAGTATTTTAAGCCCCGATGTGCCGAAGGCACCGGCTAAAAAAACTGAAAATTCTATATCCGGCTAAAAAAACTAAAAAATTCGGATCATGGAAAGAAAACAAAGTCATTCCTAATTAGGACAGAAGTCACTGGAAATTGGTCTAAGGAAGGCTACTTATGTCCTTCATCTAACAAAATCTAACTTAAGGGAGGTGACTTATGTCCTTTGTCTGACAAATTCTTACATTAGGAAGGCTGCTTATGTCCTTCAAGTTGCAAAACTTAGCTTTTCTGTCCTTCACATAGCAAAACCTCACAAAACATAGCATTTCTGTCATTCACATAGCAAATTCTTGCAAAACATAGCAAATTCTTGCAAAACATAGCATTTATGTCCTTCACATAGCAAATTCTTGCAAAACATAGCAAATTCTTGCAAAACATAGCAAATTCTTGCAAAACATAGCAAATTCTTGCAAAACATAGCAAATTCTTGCAAAACATAGCATTTATGTCCTTCACATAGCAAATTCTTGCAAAACATAACAAATTCTTGCAAAACATAGCATTTCTGTCCTTCACATAGCAAATTCTTGCAAAACATAGCAAATTCTTGGAAAACTTAGCATTTCTGTCCTTAACATAGCATTTTGGTCCTTCACATAGCAAAATCTCACAAAACATAGGTTTTTCTGATAGAAGTTCAAACAGTACATTTAACTCAGCATAAATTATCATAATTTATGCAGGGGTAAATTTTAAATAGGGGGGGGAGGGGTAATAATAATGAATTATCATAATTTATGCAGAGTTAAATGCATAATTGATAATCTTAACCCTTAACGGTCGGGGGGGGGGGGGGGGCGTTGAACGCCCCCCCTTCCGGTTTTTTCTATCTCATTTTCTGTGTGTGAAAGATAAAGAGCCCAAACTGCTTGACTTTTTAAGTATGGGTATGACACATAACTGAGAGTTGGAATTTTTTGAATATCTCCATCCTGGCGGGCACAGGATGCCAGCAAACCTGGCAGGGTCATCCAGGTAAAGAGCAAAAATATTTTTTTGACTAAAACAAAGCATTTTATCATACCAAAATACTAAAAAATCCTCTAGTAGTACATCCTTATATGAAATACAGGTGTTCAAGTAACTTTCAGGTTCCAGGTATGATCCTGCAGGTCCTGATCCTCCAGGTCTCCAGAAATCTTTAAAAGGCTCCTGTGGCCGCAATTTTTGACTTAGATACTTCAAATTTTAAACTTAAGCTTTTCTTACATGTCTACATAACGTATTAAAATTTCATGAAGATCCGCCGCCGTTTTCCCGCCGACCGCCGACTGCGGCGGCTGGCAGCTGCCAAGTACAGCTGCGGCCGCTGAAATTTATATTTTGATATTTCTAATGTAAAATTTACACAAAAATAAACATTTTCTGCAAAAAAAATTTCTTCTAGCTTTAAAGATAAAAAAATTACAGCCGTTTGAAATTTTTAAGTAAAAAAGGACCTAAAAACAAAGGTTGTTAAATAAAAGGGTGAAGGAAGCGAAAATTGACTTAGACTTATAAAAGGTCGGAAATTCATTATCAAACAGGGGACTTGCACAAAAAAATTTAGCCCTCTAGCTCTAATAGAAACTGAGATAATAAGGGGGGGCGTTGAACGCCCCCCCCCCCCCCCCCGACTGATTAAGGTGCGGCAAGGGGCCCGACTGTAAAGGGTTAATGTATTATGTAAAAACTCTTGTTATGTGTGTTCTGATTTAGTTCTGATCTCCTGGTAGAAAAAGGTCAGAAAGATTTTGCTATGTGAAGGACCAAAATGCTATGTTAAGGACAGAAATGCTAAGTTTTCCAAGAATTTGCTATGTTTTGCAAGAATTTGCTATGTGAAGGACAGAAATGCTATGTTTTGCAAGAATTTGCTATGTTTTGCAAGAATTTGCTATGTTAAGGACATAAATGCTATGTTTTGCAAGAATTTGCTATGTTTTGCAAGAATTTGCTATGTTTTGCAAGAATTTGCTATGTTTTGCAAGAATTTGCTATGTTTTGCAAGAATTTGCTATGTGAAGGACATAAATGCTATGTTTTGCAAGAATTTGCTATGTTTTGCAAGAATTTGCTATGTGAAGGACATAAATGCTATGTTTTGCAAGAATTTGCTATGTGAAGAACAGATAAACTATTTTATGCAAGATTTTGCTATGTGAAGGACCAAAAAGCTAGGTTTTGTGTGGTGAAGGGAGGCTACTTATGTCCTTCATCTTGCAAAATCTTTGTTAAGGGAGACAAGTTATGCCCTTCATCTAACAAATTCTCACATAAGGGAAGCTACTTATGTCCTTCCTAGGAAGGTGACTTCTGTCCTAATTAAGGAATGACTTTGTTTTCTTTCCATGATCCAAAAATTCTATATCCGCGAAAAGCCTTTTATAACACGATGCGAGAAATAACTATTTTTTATTTTTTTCTCAGTTTTGATATTAACCTTAATTCTTGGGAATGTAAGAGAAAGATCTGCTAAACCAATGTCAATTTCTTTTCTTTCTAACATCCCTTAAAGAAAAGAATTAATTGTCAAATGCGACGTTAAAGTCAAACTGACAATAAATATTTTTTTTCATTTGGTATAAATATAATCTGTAATAATCAATTTTTTAAACAGAAACCACGCAATTTCAGATTTAGTGCGTTAATAACCGATTTTTCATCCTTTATAATTTATGTTTTTAAAAGCGATGCTTTTCTATAATTAGGGTAGGTCTGTACGTCCTTAACGATTAGTTCTTTAGACATGTTAGAATTGTCTTAACGATTTCAAACTTTGCATGATGATTACTATATCAGTTAGAATTAGAAAGCGTAGCAAATCTATAATCGTTACCAGTAAGTCCATACTCCCATTCATAACATGCTGATTATTATGTATGACTATGATATAGTTATCCTATTCATATGATTTTTAGAATAATGATTTTTAAGACAACAAGGTTGAGTATTATAAGCGAGGCAACTCTATAATCAAATCCTAAAATTAAAAGTATGTCATTTTACTTTATCCTATATTTGCGCAATTTTGCAACAAATTTATGCACAATTTCGTTCAGAATTAGACAGTGACATTTATGTTCTGCTTATTAAGTTCTGACACTCTACGAAGTTACCATTCGTTTGTCCTTCTTTCTGATTTTATGGATGTTGTCATCCTTGTCTTGTAACGATTCCAACAACTTTAATGATTTAATAACAGTCATTAATTCTAATTTAAGGCTTCAGCTGAACAATTAAAAAGTTTTTTTCCAATTAATTTAGGGCTATAATATATTTATATCAACTTCATTAATAAATATATTAATAAACATTCTCCATAAACACGGAGATTTTAGATTTAAATCTTCTTAATAACCAGTTTGTTATTTCAATAGCAATAATGGGCTCTTTATTACACTAGCCCAAAAGAAATTTATAATAACGTTCCTATTTGTTAGCTTAACAACTTTGGGGACTTTAGTGAATTTTGATTTATTAATTTATTAAGTTGTGTCTTCAAATGTTCAGCCACTACATTTGTTCCACATAAGGGGTAATTTTGTGTATCATCATTGAATATATGAACCCCGAACCAAGAAAATAGGCAAATCTGAATTTTCAAAATAGCAGCTTTATTATTCATTTAGGATGATTTTACAATATATATATTAAAAATTCAGATTTGCCTATTTTTTGGTTCGGGATTTACATCAATTAGTTGACTTTTGTCTTATCCCTTTAGATCCCTGCTTTAACAGTCTTCTCCCCATATATGAAGTATTGAGTATCTGGTTTTTCTCAAAAACAGTAAAACATTCAAAGTTGTCCATTTATGGGGGCTCTATATGGGTCCCAGGATGATTTTAAGCGAACATGTTATTAAATCTTTTTTAATGTACATGTTAAAATTAGTACATATATTTTGATGCACTCAATCCCCTAGTTGCTTGAAGCACCTGCACAGTCATCTATAATACTAAGTAGAAGGAGGTCTGTGTGAAGCTTAAGATCTAAGTAACCACTGAACCGATTGGGCTCTACTCTTCAAGGAATATACCAACTGGTCCCTTGATGTTTTTAAGCTATTTTCTCGGGGAATAGGACCCTCCTAAAAAAATGTTTCTTTTTATGATAAAATTATAAAAGTTGATTGTCATATAACCCTTCCCCTCCCCACAAAAAAATTTACTTCTCTTTTTAAATTAGGTTGTCGAAATTCCCTCAAGTGCACCTAGAGGACTCTGGGTAGGGGCGTAGTAGCCGCCAGTATCTGATACAGTAAACTATAGACAAGCTACTAACTGTACACAAACAAAGATATATTCCTTTACATTGTTTCTTGTGACCATTCCCTCAAACAGATGAGCACATAACTCAGTAATTTAACCTGTTCGTTTGTGCATCTGCTATGTGATAGAAAACTTCTTGTAGATAAGCTTTTATACTCTTTAATACTCGTTGTTCGACCAATAAAGCATTAATCTTAAATCATCTTTATTTCTCCGTGATTCGATACTTACGTATGTTGTCATCCTTGTTCAAAATAAAATTGTAATATTATCATCTACCTATTAATCCATTAAAATTTGATCTAACTCCATTGTGCAAAACACCTCCAGATACCTAAAATCAAGAAGGGAGAGGAAATTGAAATAAAAAAATAATCTTCCTTCCTACCATGATAAAAATTTGTCACATTGACTTTGAAATAAAAATTGTAATGATAAAAAATCTACATTAAAGAAGAAAAAATGCGCAATAAGAAATCTCTTAACTAAAACGATAAAGTCTTTTTCTTAGTGGTTAGCTAGACTTTTACACATGCATACGAGCTTACCTAAGCTATAAGAGTAGCTGGACTATTAACTGCAAATAGGATTCAAATCTCGGCTGAATCTGCGTCATAACTAAAGACGTAAAAGGTTATACCAACTGCTGATATGTCATATTCGCGACATTAATAGTAGGAGTAAAAGGAATGTATTTGGCCCAAAACAGGCACAATTAAGACATTCAGACAAGTCTCGTGCAATTAAAGGGTTGTTTGCCTGCAATAGTTAGGATATTAGTACCATGTGTATAACTACAAATAAACCTGAGCCCCATAATTTCCATCAATACAAGGTACAGCGTTCACCGTGAAATTCATTTGTTCTATAAAATGTAATATTTAAGTAAATTAAAGTGACTTTCATTAACTAAAATTATTCAAAATGCGCGAAAGTGAAGCCCTTCATAGTGGCTTTAAAAAATGAGATACATTTATAAACTTTTGGCCGAAAAATCCCAAATGACATCATAGTAGAATAGAAAAGAACTATTCTTTTATGACGTCATTCAGGACACTTTGGCCAAAAGTTTTTTATTTCATAAAGGTAATGAATGTTCTAAACTTTTTGAGTTTAATCATAGAGAAAATGCTTATAACAAGGTATGTTTGTTTGTTTGTCTGTTTATCTGTCTGTGCCGAAGGATCTCGCTAGCCGCTGAACCGATGGGGTTTTCTTTTCCAAAGGTCCCAGGAAGATGTATAATTATTTTGGGGGAGGTTACCACCATTCTTCCAAGAGAAATCGCCCCTTAAAAAATTAAACCCCCACCAAAAAAATATTTAAAAACTAAAATAGAAAAATGAGGTTGGGAATATTTTGCTAAAATTGATGAACATACAAACTTACCTAATTATGGAAAATCTTAGGTGACTGAAATAATAAAAATACTTTTCATAATCTCAAAAGTTGATCCAAGAATGCCAGAGAATGTCTTTGTTTCTCGATCATACCTGTTTATATTATAAATTATAAAATAACTAGCGACTTCGCCCCTAGAAGCCTCTAGGGGCACTTAATTTGGGAGGAGGAAAAGTTGACCCGCACCATTATCAATTGAGTTTCAAAAAGTATAAAAATATTTTATTGTTGGGGGTCCTTTTTTGCTGGGAGTGTGGAGATGCCCTCCCCCAAAATAGCTAAAAACCTTCCCTAGACCTATACATACTACATACTTTATATAATAGGATTGTACATTAGACGTGGAATTTTTTTTGAATATATGAATATCTGTAGGTAAAACTGGAATCTATTTTAATCATTATCAAACCCCCTTTCCTGTATGTTCTATTGTCTGATTTATTGAGCTTCCCATCTAAATGGATATTGTTAATCTTATTAAAAAAAAACACTTAGTACCAGGCATACGTTACATAAATAAGCAACACTCTACACCACTCTACCTACGCCCCCCCCCCCCCTCATGCACACCCCTGAAACAGTAAAGGTGTGTCAAAATAAAAAAGTTTACCTATAAAAGGACACTTTCTTTACTTTTGAATGTGCTTTAAGAAGTGGTCGATACCTAGGGGGATGTATCCACTCTCATGGAAAAAAGTACAAACTTCAAGAGTTTGGTTTAAGGGAGTTGCACCCCCCCCCCCAGACAAAACCCTTTGCACGCCTTTGGTTACATACATATGTATATAATCTTGTACAATTTACATACATAGCTTTTAGAAATTATTATACGATTTTTATTATAATATCCTTTATAGGGAAGCAGTTTTAAGATTCAAATTGGTCCTAGGATGGTTTTGGGCCATTTTACTTTTAGATTTAGGTCTTAGGATGCTATTTTTTTGTCCTTTCGTACCATTTTGAATACAGATACCTTAGATGCTAGAGCCGCAGCCGATAGTACTCTAATAAAGTAAGAATAATGAAACCCCCCATCCACCCACTATACCCCATCCCCTGCCCACCCACTGGATGAACAAACTGACCAATTAATTCTATATCAATGGTTTACTTACCTGTTATAAGCCGCAAACTCGAGAAATCCAACTTTTAAATTCAAACCTCTAAGGTCAAAGCTAGAAAAAGTTTTAGTATGATTTATTTAGAATGTCAGCTACACTTATTAGAATTTTGATAAACCCTTCACTAACTAGCCTAAACCATATCCACAATAGAAACAAGTAAATACAAAATCTTTTGCCTTACTGCCATACCCAGTTTGATAGTAGCTTCCCTACTATCCTAATGTATAAAGTATTAAGCTTTCTTTGTCTGTACCGAAGGATCTCGGTAATCGCTGAACCGATATGGTTCTCCTTGATAGTTCGAAGCTTCTATCTATTATATATGTTTTTTTTGTCTGAAGCTTAGATTTCTATAACCTCTGAACCGATTGGGTTTTCTATTTCTGGTAAGCTTCACACAGGGCCTGGTTTAAGATTTAAGATTTTAGGATGGTTTTAAGCTATTTTTTAGCCCCTAGATGTTAGAGGCGGATCCGTTAGTAAACATAAATTGTAATAAATCTGTTTGTTTTTGAAGGAAAACACAATTTAAAATATTTCTTCTAAAAGAAAAATGTTCTAAAGTTACTTGCAACATGCTGCATACTTATAGAATAGTTATTTAACGCATTGTTTCGTAGACAGCTTTCTGGGGATATTAAAATTTAAAATTATAAGATTAATTCCAGTTTTGTTAAGTGGTCGATATTAATATTATTACTTTTATTAACTTATTCGTGGAAGACATCCTATTAAACGATACATGATTTTTTCACTTTCGCTTAAAACTGGTTCGAATCCAGCGCGGCGTAGCATTTCTTGAGCTATTTTTCCCTATACCTCAATTACGTACCATTCTTTTCTTCCTAGTTTTAACCTTTGCATCATTGCATGTTTGTCCTTCGTAATATCCCCCCCAAATATCATTTTATATTTTTTCGCTAGTTGGTTATACCTTATTCCTGGTATATGTTTAGCTTGTTTACAATATAAATTTAAAGGCCAGTTTTAAGATAAAGTTATCTTATATAAGTAAAAGTATGTGAAGTAATTTACAAAAATAATAGGTATATAATATATATTATTTTAATTTACCTGGCATCCGCTTGTAAACTGGTATTTTTAATTGTCAGTGGCTTTGTGTATTTTATCTTATCAAACTGGGCCTGAAATATGTGTTCGAATTAATCGGTTATATCCTATCGTATAAAGTAGTAAGCTTTTTTTCTGTAACGAAGGATCTGAAACTACTGACCTAAAATACATATGTGTTCGAATTAATCGGTTACATCCTATCGTATAAAGTAGTAAGCTTTGTTCTGTAACGAAGGATCTGAAACTACAAAACTGAAATGGTCCTCCTTTACAGTGAAGCTTCCTACAGGTCCAGGTAAAGTGTTGAACCATTTTGAACCCAAATTAAAATGAACCCCACCACAAAATAATATTTTTATACGGAGATAAACCCATAGAGAGAGAGGACAATGGGCTGTTTATTACACTAGACCTACAAAGTGTTATAATAACGTTTGCTTATTCATTGGCTTAACAACTTTAGGAACTGGGGAACTTTAAATGGTTGGTTGAAGAAGTTGAGTGATTGAACGTTTCAACTACTAATTTAAATCTACAGAAAGGGTAATTTTATTGTATCATCATTGGGGATATACATCAATTTATCGGCCATTGTCTTATCCCTTAAGATCTCGATATTAATTCTAAGTGGAATTACTTCTTTATGATTCTAAAATCTTATATTTTACTTTAAAATAACCATTTTACCTTATAGAAGAACTGTTCTATAATTTTTCCATCTTCCATATAAAATTTTCTATTTTCTAAAAAAAAAACAAGGATGAAAATATTTATAAAAGAGTAGCTCAACAAATAAGTAATTAAAATTTGCAGGTATAAACGCAATTAATAAATAACGTTAGTATAAATGTTTAGAATGGACATACCGATATATTATTAATAATTATAGAGTTGAAACGCTTTCTAAATTGTACACAACTGTTACAGGAATCATCATGACATCAGAAAAGTTAATAATGCGAAATATTATTAACTAGCGACTTCTCGACAGCTCCAAGTAATGTTCCTCCATATAACAAAAAGCCTAAATCTGTCCCTCTATAGCTAAAACTATATTACAAACAAGTTTAATCTTTTTGGTTGTTCTAAACTTCTTTTCTTTGAGCTAAAACCGTTTTTAAAAGCGAAGCTTTTCTATAATTAGGGTAGGTCCGTCCGTCCGTACGTCCGTCCGTAAGTCCGTCCGAGATAGATAGCTTTTATTCGTTAATTTAGGCATGTTAGAATTGTCCTATCGATTTCAAACTTTGCATGCTAATTCCTGTAGTAGTATGGTACAATCAGAAAGCGTAGCAACTCTATACTCATTACCAAAATGTCCGTACGTTCATTTTAAACATGTTGATTTTTCTACTTTTTTAACAACAAATTTTTATGTGATCTAATTATCCGTTTGATCTAATTTTTGGTATATTTTATTCCTGGGACAACAAAAGACAATATTATAAGCAAAGGAACTCTATAATCAAGTCCTAAAAATGTAAGTATGTCCAATCCATAAACATTATCCTGTACCAAGCAGTTTTTCAACAAATTTACTTACAATTTTGCTTTGACTCTTATTCTTATATTCTAATTATTCGGTTCAGGCAATATACAAGTGTTAATGTCCGTTTGTCCTTCCGTTTCAGTGCTTCGCTTTTATGGATGTTGTCACCTTTGTTTTATTAAATAGTCTTTAAAATATCCTGACAACTGCTTTGTTTTAAGAAAAAGCAATCCATCCATAATTTTAGAGAAACCCTGCTAAAAGAATATAATCTTTTGCTTATGAATTTTACATTAGAAAATGCAAAAAAATAATTGATTTTTAACCATTTTTAAAATCAAAAGAAAAGGGATTTTTAAAATCACATGTTTTTAAAGAGTACTAGGAAAAGTTTATTTCTTTAAAGTTTCGATTTATAAAATTCAAGGGCGTGCCTTGTGCAGGAGTTACATTCCCTTAACCCAATTGAAAGTCTTGAAACTTCTCTGAAATGAAATAAGTAGGTTGTCAACTTCAAAATCAGCTCGATGCTGACTGTTTTGTAAATATTTTCAATTTACTTCGCGCACAAAACATTTAGCTCTTATTAACCAGTGATCTTAAGAGATAAAATAATGGCCTATAAATTGATGTAGATCCCAAATAGTTAATATACACTAAATTTTCCCTTCTGTAGGTTACAATTAGTGGTTGAAAGGTTTGGACGCTCCACTAAATGAACCAACCAATAAAAATACAATAAAAGTCCCCAAGGTTTTAAGCCAACTGACTATCCTTTCATTAAGTTGATAATTTTATTTTATTCCTTGGCACACCCTCATGACAAAAAGATGTGCACGCTTCTGATAAAATCGCTTAAACACTTAAGCACGGCAAACTGATGTTAAAAGCTTGAAAGGTAAAAACAAACATTAATGCAAAACTAACAGATTTTTTTTGCAAAAGATTTTAAATTGAAAAAAAAATCTACCAGTAAATTTCCTCTGAATAATAGCGTATTTTTGTATGTTTTATAATTTCTGCAAACAGAAAGAAAAAGGACAATGGGCTAATAAAAGATTTGTTTTTAAATCTCGAAAAAACAAAATATGAATTTAACATATTTATTCAGACATTACAAATTGTTTTGTGCATGTTTGCACTCTTCAGATGTCAATGTAAAACTAAAGTTTCAAACAAATTTAAATTTAAAGGATTTTTACAAATATTTTAGAAGATTTTTGAACATAATATTAAAAATATGTATATATATATATATATGTATTCATATTTATATATATATATATATAATATATATATATATATGTATATGAATACATAAAATGGTATAATCACAAACAAACAATAAAAAATATATTATAACATATATTACTTTGAAGCCGGCTGTGAAAAAAAGTGGCTTCGAAAATGAGAGAATATATGCTATTAAGTAAAATTTCTTAGCATTTATATAGTAAAACTCCATATATAAATTTAAAGCCGGCTGCAAGATTTTTGGAACTTTTGGTGATTTTTTCACATATATATTTCAATAAATTCCTTTGATTAATTACCATTCTCAGATTTCGAGGAAAATAATTTTTTTTTAAAATAAGGGAAAATCAATAAATATAAATTTTTCAAATTATTAAGTTAAAAAATCACTAAACTTGTCATGATCGCTTCTAGTTTGGTAGTTTACCTAAAATGACTTTTTGAACCATAAAACCTAACTTTCTTGTTTATTGACCAATTTCAACCAATATTTTTAATTTCACCTTGAAATTCATTGGAGATTCCAAATCTGATATCGTATTTTACCTAAAATGACTATTTGAACCATTAAATCCAACTTTCTTGTTTATTGACCAATTTCAACAATTTTTTCCCTTTCACCAGGAAATTCATTGGAGATTACAAATCTAATATCGTAGTTTACCCAAAATGACTATTTGAACCATTAAATCCAACTTTCTTGTTTATTAGCCAATTTCAACAAATTTTTTTTCCTTTCACATGGAAATTCATTGGAGATTACAAATCTGATATCGTAGTTTACCCAAAATGACTATTTGAACCATTAAATCCAACTTTCTTGTTTATTAGCCAATTTCAACAGAAAATTTTTCCTTTCACATGGAAATTCATTAGAGATTACAAATCTGATATCGTAGTTTACCCAAAATGACTATTTGAACCATTAAATCCAACTTTCTTGTTTATTAGCCAATTTCAACAGAAAATTTTTCCTTTCACATGGAAATTCATTAGAGATTACAAATCTGATATCGTAGTTTACCCAAAATGACTATTTGAACCATTAAATCCAACTTTCTTGTTTATTAGCCAATTTCAACAGAAAATTTTTCCTTTCACATGGAAATTCATTAGAGATTACAAATCTGATATCGTAGTTTACCTAAAATGACTCCCTGAACCACTAAACCCAACTTCTTTGTTTATGGACTGAATTCAACCATTTTTTTTCTTTTACCTGGAAATACATTGGAGATTACAAATCTGATATCGTAGTTTACCTAGATTGACTCTCTGAACCACTTAACTCAACTTCCTTGTTTATGGACTGATTTCAACAAATAAAAATTTCTTTCACCAAGAAAATCATTGACGATTCTAATTCTGATATCATAGTTTACCTAAAATGATTTTCAAAACCACTTAACACAATTTCCTTTTTTTATGGACTAATTTCAAGGATAGGTTAGGTTAGGTAAAGATAAGATTTACCACGCAGTGTTAGGAAAGAGGTTTGGTTAGTGCCCTGTAGAGTTAACCCCTCCATGTAGGGGCTATAAATAAGAAAAATTACCATTTTGGACAAAGAATGTTGTCATCCTTGTTTAAAAATAACTGACCCTTCCCTTCTTTACTTTGTTAAATTAGGACAGTCATGCCAATAAAAGCGAAGCTCAAAAAATCAGGTTGCCTAACAAACAACATTTTTGTATTTTTTGCAGGAAAGCTACTATATAAATCCAAAACTCAATTTCCAACGTGATTTTTTCTCGGCTCCTATTCCAAAAAACAAGGACAATGGCAGACCAAACGAACATTAACACTTGTAGAGGCCAATGTATAAATGTATAAATGTATAAAAGTCAATGCATAATTGCAAGTATTTTTTTAAAAAACTACTTAAATACAGGAAAATGTTTAAGTAATTAAGTAATAATTAAACTAAAAAAGTCAATCATTTTGTTGCCCTTAAAACCCGCCTTAAAAAAAAGAAGAATGTAAATATGTTTAATAAAGAATTTGTTCAATGCTTTGATTGATTGCTTAACAGTTACTTGGGATGTAGGTTGTAAAAAGATGTCACTTAATTCCCGAGAGGGTAACATTTAAAGATTTTTTTCTCAAAAGATATCCATGGATATAGAGAAGAGTAAATGGACAAGGAATAATTGCATAATATTTAGTAACTTGAATATATTTACATTGTTCATAATATAACCTAATTGGCATCTCATTTAACTCTTAACCGACGGGTCCCTTGTCCCACCTTAATCGGTCATTGGGAGGGGGGGGTTGAATGCCCCCCCCCCCCCTATTATCTCAGTTCATTTCAGACCCACAGTACGTCAAAGTCAAATTTTGCTTCCTTCACCCTTTTATTTAACAACCTTTGTTTTAAATATTATAATTACTTTATTTACATACCTATAAATCTCCCCTTTTCTCTTTTTAATGCTTATCATTTTTTCCCTGAAAAATAAACCCTTTCCACTAAAAATCCTCAGAAAAAATCTGTTAAAAAATACAAATTACAATTTTCTTGGGGCAAATACAAATATGTAGAAGCAAAGCTTACTGTTGACTTTTTTCATTGATATAAACAGAATAAAAATCTAATGTTAATGGGCAGGCAGTTTTTAAAAGCAAAGCTTTTCTATAATTAGGGTCGGTCCGTCCGTCCGTCTTTTTTCGTTAAGTTAGGCATGTTAGAATTGTCCTATCGATTTCAAACTTTGTATGGTGATTTCTTTAGTAGTTAGGTACGATCTAGAAAGCGTAGCAACTCTATAATCATTACCAAAAATGTCCGTACGTTCATTTTAAACATATTGATTTTTTAAAAGTGAAGCTTTTCTACATTTTTGGTCAGTCCGTCCGTCCGTAACGGATAGCTTTTTTCATCAATTTAGGCATGTTAGAATTGTCCTATCGATTTCAAACTTTGCTTGGTGATTTTTGTAGTAGTTAGGTACGACCTAGAAAGCGTAGCAACTCTATAATCATTACCAAAATATCCGTTCGTTCATGTTGATTTTTTACTTTTTTTAACAACAAATTTTTATGTGATCTATTTATCCGATTGATCTGATTTTTTGTATACTTATTCCTGGCACAACAAAGTACAATATTATAAGAGAAGCAACTATATAATTAAGTCCTAAAAATGTAAGTATGTCCATAAACAGAAGTTTTGCAACAAATTTACGTATTATTTTGTCAAAGTTTATCGTTTTAAAACATACAGGTTTTTCACTGTTTTTGAAAACATTTTTGTATGATATAATTATTGAAATATACATGTTAGAATTATCTTATCGATTTCAAACTTTGCATGGCGATTCCTGTAGTAGTTAGGTAAAATTTAGAAAGCAACTCTATGCTCGTTACCAGAATGTCCGTACGTCCATTTTAAACATGTAGGTTTTTTAACATTTTTAACAACAATTTTTTATGTGATAAAATCATCCGATTAATCTAATTTTTGAATTACTGGTGCCTATTACAATAAGGTACAATATTTTGAGCGAAGCATCTTTATAATCAAGTCTCAAAAATGTCAGTATGTCCTTAAACAGAAGTTTTGTAACAAATTTACGTATAATTTTGTCAAAACTTATATATTAATATTTTGTATATTCAGTTCTGACACTCTATAAGAGGTAATGTTCGTCTATCATACCGTTTCAGAGCTTCGCTTTTATGAATGTTGTCATCCTTGTTCATTAAATATTAATGTGTTGGGATTCATATATCCCAATCCAATAGATTCAAATCAATTCGTAAAAATTAGTAAAACCAACTTTGATGTCAAATAACATATCTTAAAAGCTTTGATAATATATTTCTTATTTTTAACATTATGTGTAAATGATTTATGTTTTCTGTTCCCTCTTATGTTTCTAAAGAGATAATATTTCAAAATGATTGTTCTTGTTATTTATTTGTTTATGTTATTTGTTAAATTTAAATATCTTGTCAACAATTTTTCCTTTAAACAAGGATGACAACATCCTTAAAAGTAAAGCTTATAAATGACAAACGAGCCTAATGAAATCAACGTATTTCGCAATCAACTTTGTTTAGAACCAAAAAGCTGTATAAAATAAACCAAAATTTATGTGTTTTTCTAGTTAGAATGATCTTGAAATTCACTGCATCAATTTTTCTTCAGCTTTCATGGAAGGTTTAATTTGAATTATACTGGATCATATTGGTTAAACTGTATTACCCCTCACAACACAAATAAATACTTTTTTCATTCCAAATTTTAAATTAAAACATTTTATCTTTAAAAGGAAAATAAAATTATGAGTGCTCAATATGGCATTTAAATTTTCTTTTAAAAATATTGATAATCCTAACAAAATTGTCCTTGTTATTTTAAATTACCGACAAAACAAATGCTAAAGTAGCTGATTACCAAATTTTGAAGAATAAAAAAATAAAAATAAAAAAAACAACAATGACGGTCAGCCTGACTTTTTGCAGGTTTTTGGATATTTTTATATTTTTCACATTTTTCCCCATACCTATGGTATTTATGGTCCAATTTTCAAAATTTTTCAGTTAAAGATATTGAAATTAAATTTCTGGCGTTTTAAGAAAAGAAACAATGGCGGCAAAACCGCCTTTCAGCAGGTCTTTGGCTATTTTTATATGTTTGACATATTTCCCCAATTTTGGCCCAATTTTAAAACTTTTTTGCATTGAGAGTTTCAAAATATTTTTTCCCATCGTTATGTGCATCTAGTATGTAATTTATTTTAACCGTCTTCATCATACAAAATAAAAAAAGTTTCGTGTTTATTTTCTCCAAAAAATCTATTCTTGATTTCAATAAATACACTTTAAATCTACTTCTACGTATTCACATCCAAAAAAATTTTGTGCTTCGCTACTTATGGATGTTGTCATCCTTGTTTAAATAGCATTTAAACCTTATAACTTACTTACTTGTATGTCTTGTCACTCTAATAAGGTATTTAGAAAAATGTATTTACTCGGCTACTATATAAAGTAGACATCTGAAATTGGACACAGGCCAATGAGCATCTTCAACCAAATTTGTTTGCTTTTCTATAAAGATTTGGATCAAGGAAAGAAAATAAGTAGCGGGTTTCGTCGTATTTTCACAGTAACTTTTGATAGGTTTTTTTAGGTTAGGTAAATGTTAATGATTGTCCATCAGGGTTACAACCCTCCGCCATGGCTAGAAATAGCAGAAAAGCTACTGTGAAATTACGATGTAACCCGTTTTCTTTCTATGATTTAAAGATTTTTGTATTCATGTTCATGTTGTCATCCTTGTTTTTAGTAGCGAAGCTTCTCTATAATTCACAATGTCCGTCCGTCTGTCCGTCCGTAATTAATGAATTGGGGGAAACGTGATTTTCTCGGCTCATATAAAAGATAGAGAGCTGAAATTTTTTTACAACATTCCCATCATTAAGGAGCTCAATTAACTATAAAACAAATATGACGGTCGGACTGCTTTTAAGCAGGTTTTAGGCTATTTTTATATTTTCCAAAGAAGGTGTATCAACTTTTTCACTTTTTATTTAAGATAGCTAGCCAGTTCTTTTAGTAAGTAGTAGTTGTAAAATTTTTCATAGAATTCATATATGCAATCAGTTTTTTTGTAGACCTCTTATTTTTTAAGTAATTTAAGTTTTTTTTTTTTAAAAATTAAGTCGATTTTAAGGTACTAAAACGCAACAAAAAAAGGAAAAAAATGGCCATTATGAACAAAAATAGTAAGATCTTTAATTTGAAACCTTACTTTTTGAATTTTGTCAGGTAATTATTGAAAAAATAGATTTTTTTAAACCCACGAGAATAAAAACTTTGAACTTAATTTTATCATCTCACAGGTAAAAAAAATATGGGTTCATATATACCTTTAGAATCAGAAAAATATTATGAATCCATTGTAAGCGAAATTGAAAAAAAGTAAAAAAATACAAAATGAAAAAATGGCCTATTGTATTTTGTTGTACAGGCAACACTTTCGTCATCCCCTAGTTACCCCCTCTTTACCCCCTTCCCATTTCTATTCTCAATTCAAAAAATAAGGTGGTTGCCTGTATAATATAATATAATATTTTCATATAATTCCTTTTATTGTAGTTTATAAACTATATTGTAAACTTTTTATTTTAATTTTGCTTAGAATGGATTTGTAATATTTTTCTCATTCTAACAGTATATATAATGCCTATTTTTTATGCCTTGGTAATGATAAAATTTAGTTCAAAGTTTTTATTCTTGTGGGTTTTAAAAAATCGTTTTTTTCAATAATTACTTGACAGAATTGAAAAAGTAAGGTGTCAAATTAAATATCTTACTATTTTTGTTCATAATGGCCATTTTCTTTTTTTTTGCATTTTAGTACCTTAAAATCGACTTAATTTTTTTTAAAAATTTAAATTACTTAAAAAATAAGAGGTCTACAAAAAACTCGATTGCATATCTGAATTCTATGAAAAATTTTACATCTACTACTTACTAAAAGAACCGGCTAGCTATCTTAAATAAAAAGTGAAAAAGTTGATACACCTTCTTTAACCCATATCTTTGGTGTTTGTGGTCGATTTTCAAAATTTTTTCAGTTAAAGATATCAAAATTAAATTTCCCATCACTTGAAGAAAACAACAATGACGGTCAGACTGCCTTTTTGCAGGTTTTTGGCTATTTTTATACTTTTCACATTTTTCCCCATATCTTTGGTGTTTATGGTCCAATTTTTAAAAACTTTTCAGTTAAAGATATTAAAGTTAAATTTCTTGCGTTTTAAAAAAGAAACAATGGCGGCCAAACTGCCTTTTAGCAGGTTTTTGGCTATTTTTATATGTTTGACAAATTTCCCCATATCTTTGGTATTTTTTGTCCACTTTTTAAAACTTTTTTGCATTAACAGTTTCAAAATATTTTTTCCCATTGTTTTGTGCATCTAGTATGTAATTTACTTTAACCGTCTTCATCATACAAAATAAAACAAGATTTCGTGTTTATTTTCTTCAATAAATCTATTCTTGATTTTAATAAATTCACTTTAGATCTACTTCTATGAATTCCCATCCACAATTTTTTGTGCTTCGCTACTTATGGATGTTGTCAACCTTGTTGTTTTATTACTAAGCAAATAATTTATTATAATTATAAGATAAAGCCTTCTTTTAAATTTCAAATACATTAATATTGAAACAAATGATAAATAATTAAAATAGTTAATTTTAAGATTTTACAGTTAGGGAGTTGAATCCATTTTCATTTAAGCAAAAATATAATCTATGATTACAGTTTTGACTCTCTAAGTAACGTAATCTAGCATTCCACTTTCCCCTCTCTTGGTGATGATATCATCAAGTTCAACGCCGATACGATTTTTAAAATGTACCATTCCACTTTCAATAGAGGCGAAACTGGAGGGTACATTTATCAGTGTATTCATAAACATTGATTTCCTTATTTAAATCGACATAATAGTAATGGTATATTCTAGTTTTTTTTTATTTTACATAACATTTTTGAATTATAAATAGTATTTAATACACTACAATTAACATAATTTAGAAATAGTATGTATGATTTCAATCATGTCGATGTTAAAAGTGTAAACCACCATTCCAGTTTCGCCTCTCTTAAAAGTGGAATGGTACATTTCAAAAATCGTATTGGCATTGGTGATATCATCACCAAGAGATGGGAAAGTGGAATGGCAGATTACGTTTTTTTGTGGGTCAAAACCGTAATCATAGATTACTGCTTTATGTTAAAGATTAAATGTGTATTTATTTGAGTTTTATAAGAAAAGTAAACAAGGATGCCAACATCCATAAGTAGCAAAGCACAAAAAAAAACATGGATTTACAATTGAAAAAGGTAAAGCTCGTAAATATTCAGATACTAGTGATGCTATATTATTAAATGTGCCCCACAGTGATATAATTGTTTAATAGCAGCTGTGTAAATCTAATTATCAAGATAGCGTTACAGACGAACAGACAAAGTGATTGAGTAAAAGAAGTTATTATAAAGAAAAAGCATGTAAGAGACCGAAAAGTTGGCAATTTAGACTGCGTCGATTCTAAGGTTTCTTGACTGTCAGTCAATGTATTCTTAATGAATGTAGACTGTTGGTTGTATTGATAATCTCTTACTATAGAGTAGCTACGCTAATGAAAGTAGAACAATTACTAAAATGCGGGAAAGCAAAAAATATATTGCTACTTTGTTATCTTATTTGTTTCACCTTTCTTGTGAACTATTTGTATATTTTTCGTTCATTCAATTAATAATTGTTCTTTTCATATGGTTAATACTAATAGTAAGGTTTTAATTTCAATCCATATGATTATAGTAACAAGTAACAATATCTAAAAGTAGCGCAGCAATTACAAGAAAATAAGAAAAAAAGCAGTAAATTGTTAGTCATCAAGTAAGGCATATTTAGAAAACGTTTACTTGTTATATTAAAGATATTAAACATTTCGTGACAACGCCTCTTAAAGAGAACTGGGTTTAATCCAGCGGATATTGATCAGTTTCGAGGTCATACTTGAATATCTATTCCTAACTATAATCAAACTTTAATAAAATTTGAAAATTAATGTTAATTTTTACTCTTAAACATCAAGATTGAACACATTCAAAAGTAGCAAAGCATTTAAAACAAATAAGTAAATTTTTAAACAATCATATCTTCTTAATTTTAATTCTATTAAATAAATAACAAGACCAATTGATTAATATACTAACCAACAAATAAGACTTGAAAAGAAGCTGTGCTTCTTAAAACCGTTAATGGTTTTATTTTTTCATATTTTTAGTTATTTTTTGTAATTGAGGGTTTCCGTCTAAACGTTAAAAGTTTAAATCTTTTTAAAAATTAGTATTTTATTACAATACAGATGGTTGAGGTGCAATTAAAAATGTCCTGTGATCGATTACCTCTAAAAACCCATTTTATGTGTTTTCTTTTGTGCATTATTGGATTTTGGGTGTATTAGATTATTCATAGGCCGTGCAGGCATAATGTGTTCAGCTGTTTGGCAGCTAGAGGACTTTAAAGTTCATAGATTTTTGGAAAGACAATTGATACTAGGATCGAACATTTCATCGTGAACTGCACTAGATCCATAAATACACTATTACGCATTAGCATTTTAATTAGCCAGCTATGAGAAGAAAGACAACTTTAAAATGTATCATATTTACAGAATAAAAAATTAATAGTTTGTTGTTAAACTTTGAATCTACAATTTATAGGGAAGCTTTAGATTAGTCCAGGTCATATTTTAAGCAATTCGTATTCAAGGGGAATGCAACAACTAAAAAACTAAAAAAACATACCCCCCACTTCCTAAAGATTTATCCACAGCCTTTTAAAACTTGATTTTTGAAAAATCCAAGATTGTGCCCTAACTTTTTAACCAATTGAGCTAGAAATCAAGTTTTCTTCACCATTTCTCAACGGATTGAGCTAGAATCGATGTTAAGGTGTCTAAATGAGCGTATTAATGAGCCTGACATTAGCAAAGTTCTCTCTCAGATATTTCGATACGATTGTCGCGGTAAGGCTCATTTTGCACTTTGAAAGCAAAATTAGACTTTGACCTACTTATAGTCGGAAATTCGTTGACAAACAGGGGACTTGCAGAATTTTTTTTAGCCCTCTAGCTCTAATGGAGCTGACATAATAAGGGGGGGGGGGCGCACTTACAGTTCTAACTTACAGTTTCTACTAATTTGGGGATTACTGAGGATGTATATCAACTTATCTCACGTTGTCTTATCTTATCCCTTTAGCTCCCTGAATTTAAATACAACCCCCCTTATTCATTTGCTATTTTGAAATAATTGAAATTGATTAACCATCTAATCTTTAGGGATAAGACAATGGATGCAAAAAATATGGACGTTCACTCATAACAATCTTAAAAACCCCTTCTGTAGATGAAAAAATAAGGTTGAAAAGTTTGGATTCAAAATTTAACATGGATGATAACATCCATAAGTAGCGAAGCACAATATCTATTATGAAATAAACAGACGGACAATGTGAGTTATAGAGCAAATTAACCGTTATCATAACAAAGAAAAACAAGAGATATATTCAAATAAATATGCAATAACTTAAAATCATGAAACCTTAAAATTAAAAAATTGCAAAAATAGCCAATAACCTGCTAAACAGCGGTCCGACTGCCATGGATATTTTTCGAAAAACGAGGGGAAGTTCAATTTTAATATTCTTAACTACAAAAATTTAGAATATCGTACCATAAACACCAAAGATATGGGAAAATATAAAAATAGTCAAAAACCTGCTAAAAGCCTGGTCTAAAAATATGTACATGCCGATGAAGAAGACCTAATGAAAGTCCCTAAATTAGATAGAACGTGGTTATAAAACTTTGGGGACCATTTCATGATTCTAATATACTTTCCCTGTGAATCTTATTATAGATTATTAGCGTAGATAAGTTCGATAATGCTACCATTATTTTATTGCCAAATTTATAGAGAGATAAGGGACAATTGACTGTAAGTTACCCAAAGTTTTATAGCCAAGTTTTCTTATTTGGTGGGTATTTATTAGTTTTCCATTTGGTGATTTCAACAAGTAGTGTCCAAACTGCTAACCAATAATTTTAATCTAAAAAGATTGGGTAATTTTTATCTTTGGATATGTATTATGTACATCAATTATCTTCCATTGTCTTTTTCCTTTAGTCAGTGTTTTTACTCATAACAAATTAATAGAAATTATTAAAATGATGCAGCATGTATTATTATTATGCCTGTTACTTATCAAATCGTCTATTTTTTAAAACTAAATAAAATATTATTGAAAATGCAATTTTGTTTAATTTCAGAGGCTTGTAATAAGTTAATATCTACAATAACCTATGCTAGGGGCGCAGCTGTAAGATTTTAAAAGTGAAGCAAATTTCAATAGTCTACATGTGAAAAACAGTTGGACTATTTAGATTAATTAGCTGTGCTTCAAAAAAGAAAACAAATCATAAAACTTGACACCTTTTGGACATGAACATAAAATCTAAAAATTAATCAATGCTGTGTGCGTGTTTTTAAAGAGTAGTTAAAGTAATTACAGGGTAGCTTCCTTTCTAAACTAGAAGATAATTCCTGATAAAAAGAAGTGCAAACAATGTGTGATAATTTGGTATTTTATTCATTTATATTTAATTTCTGTAGTAAAACTGTGATATTAATTCATTGCTTTTTCTTTCATTATTTGTTTCTCGCCACATACACACACACACACACACAGACCTCCTTTGCGTTCAGAATTTAATCCTTGAGAAAAAAAGAGTGATAAACAAGTATGACAACATTCATAAAAGCAAAGAGAGTTAATAGTTAGATTAAAAGCTATAATTATCTTATTTCTTTCTTAAACGTCTAAACAGAGAGAAAGAAAGAGTGAGAGAATGAGATAAAAGTGAAAGAAAGAGATAAAAGGAGATGAAAAGAAAGAGAGAAGGAGATAACTATTAAGTGAAAGAAAGATATTTTTTTTGAATGTAGGGCCTTACAATAAAGTAACAAGATGTTTGTCTGTTTGTCTATCTGTTAGTCTGTCTGTCTGTTTGCCTGTTTGTCGGTCTGTACATAAGGATATTGCTAACCACTGAGCCGTTATGGTTCTCCTTTACAGGAAAGTTTTACATAAGTCCAAAGAATGAAAATATATTAAGAAACAAGGATGATAAAAGCCATAAATACAGAGCTGAATAAAATGACGGGAATATGAACAAAAATAGTAAAGTGACATAGGGAGGGATGGAGGAGACATTTGGCAAAAAATTGCACTTGTACTGAAAGTTTTTAAACCAAGTAATCTTATTCGTTGGAACAAAAGCTTTAGGTACTGTTATAAATTCTGTTTGGTTGGTTTCAATTACTATTACTGTCCAAACTTTTAAATCAAAAATTTGTATATGCCGTCACAGGGAAATCTTATTCATAATGATTTGGAATGTATATTTATTGAAAAATTCTTATCCTTTTGATAGTCGCTCATTCGCTGGTTTAAAAACTATTGTGAATTTCTTCATATATAATTACGTTGCACATCAATTTACTGATCCATTGTCTTATCCCTTAGAATGATTGTTTTAGCATTATTCAAAATTGTCTTTGGGTCTATAATTAAGTATTTAAATAGGTAAAAACTAGCAGATATCATATAGTTGCTATTATGCCTATGTGCTACAGGCATGGATATAGAATACGTGTATATTGTGACATATGAATTTTGTCGTCAATTTAGGTTGCTAATATAGTCCTCAGATATAAGTCAAAATCTTAAATAATAATTAAACAAGGATGACAACATCTATAAAAGCAAAGCTCTCAAATCAGAAGGAAGGACAAACGAACAGTGACTCTTGTTAAGTGTCAGAACTTAATAAGCAGATCATTAATTTCTAAGTCAAACGAAATTGTCCATAACTTGCAAAAGTGTAAGGACATTCTTTCATTTTTAGGATATAATTTATAGAGTTGCCTCGCTCATAATACTTTGAATGGCTTTCCTAAGAATCATTATTTCAAAACTCAGATGAATAGGATAATCATATCATACAAAAAAATGTTGTCAAATGTTAAAAAATCGGGATGTTTTAAATTGACGTATGGTCTTTTTGGTAACGATTATATAGAGTTGCTACGCTTTATAAATTTTACCTATCTGTCATAAGAATCATCACATCATGCAAAGTTTGAAATCCATAGGATAATTCTAACATGTACATGGTGATTCAGAAAAACAACTGCGTTTTCCGTTTTTCTGACACAGCCAGAAGGAATACAGAAAAAAATATTAAATGTCTTTGTTATCGTAAAAAGGTACATCAAATTTGTAAAAGATGTTTTTCATTATCTCTAAAAATGCGGCCTCTACGATAGGTACATAGTTTCAAAAAATGCTTTATGTGAAAAATTTTATGCCAGTAACTCTTCTATTTTGTATAAGAAAAATCTAAAAATTTCAATATTAATTTAGAAAAAGGTCTAAGAAAAAAGATTTACAGTACATTGTTTCTATTTGGAAAAGCAACTCGTATAAAGAAAAGATTCTCTTTAGAGTAAAATGCTTATATATCAATCAAAATCTAAATTTTTAGATTTTAAATTGAACTACTTTATAATAGCAAAAAAACTAATAAAAAAGCACCCTTAATGATAGGAATGTTGACAAAAAGTTTCAATCGTGTATCTTGAATAGGACCTGAGAAAATCACTTTTCCCCCACTTCGTGTCTGATGGACAGACAGACATTTGGAATTAAAGTACCATCGATCCAGATTTTTTTTGTTTTCATGTAAACATAATTGTCAATATTATGTAAGCCAAGCCACGAACACTTTTATTAAAGCTATTAAGTAAATATAAACTTTTAAAATTGCATATCTATAGATTGTCAACAAGAATGGCTGGGTATATAGATCCAGGTTCTTTATACTTTGTCTGTCAGTTAGTCAGTCAGTCATTCCTTAACTTTATATTCGAAATGTGACTTTCTTGGCTGCTATTGAAGACAGGCCGCTAAAATTTAAAGTGAAGAATTCTATGGCATATGAACATCTAATATCTATACATTGTTTTGTCTGTCTGTCTGTCGTTCATGTTTCAAAACGTTAGTTTTTGAAGTTTCGTGATTTACTTGGTTTTTTGCATATTGTATCTCTTAATTTTTTCATTTTTATAAGAACTGAATATCTGCTCTTTGACTCCTTGTCTGTTTGTCAACTCAATGATAATGTTCTGCGTATTAAGCCAGTTTTTATCTTAATTCAATTTAAAGAATTTGAATTTGTTATAGTGTTTTAACTATTAACAGTCGGGCCCTTTGCCGCACCTTTATCAGTCGGGGGAGAAGGGGAGGGTATTATCTCAGTTTCTATTAGAGCTAGAGGGCTAAAAATTGTTGTGCAAGTCGCTTGTTTGATAATGAATTTCCATGGGTCATTATTAAATTTCGCCTCCATCACCCTTTTATTTAACAACCTTTGATTTGAGGTCTTTTTTACTTCAAAAATTGAAACAGCTGTAATTTTCTTATTTTTGAAGCTAAAAAAAAACAGTTTTTTTCAGAAAAATGTTTTTCTTTATGTATATTTCATATTAGAAATCTCAAAGCATAAATTTCCACGACAGTAGCTGTACTTGGCAAAATTGTCCTTAATTTTATTCCAAAATTGCATAAATACAGGATACTTTATTTAGGTCTTAAATTCGATTTTAGGACTTAATTATAGAGTTGCCTCGCTTATGATATCATACTTAGTTGTCATAAACATCATTATTCAAAAAATCAAATTAACAGGATAATCTACAGAAGAAGTAATTTTGTTTATCATCATTGGGGATGTACATCAATTTATTCACCATTGGTTATTCGCCCCTTAGATCCCCAAAAGCTTAATCTTTTTATTTGATCTTTTTTGTATGTTTTCTCTTTCTTACAAAATGGATTTTTTCTCTATCTCTTTCTCTTTTTCTATCTAACATACTATCTTTATCTCTCTCACTTTTTATCTCTCTTTCTATCTCTCTCTCACTTTTTATCTCTCTTTCTATCTCTCTCTCACTTTTTCTCTCTCTTTCTATCTCTCTCTCTGTCCTTTTTTTTTCTCCCTTTCCTTTTCTTTCTCTCTGCCTATCTCTCTCTTTCTCTCTCTCTTTCTCTCTCACTCTCTCTCTCCCTCTCTTTCTTTCTCTCTTACGCTCTCTCTTTCTTTCTCCTTTTGTCGTTCTCTCTCTCTAACGTTCTCTTTCTCTCTGTTATGGTATCGCAAATTATAAAACTAAAAATAAATAAAGCATGAATGACAACTCCATGAAAAACTCTTTAAACTAATTATCTAAATTCTTCCTCTTTCTATCTCTCTTACTCTCTCCCTTTCTTTCTCTCTATCTCACTATCTTTATATTTCAATTTATACGTAAGAACCTGCAATCTATCAAAAAAAGTCTATTTTTCTCTCACTTTATTATTACCTCCGTCATGAAGGAGGTCAGCTAGATTAAAATGGACCCCAGAATCGGAATCTATGACCCCAAATTGTATGGAATTATGGTCTTCAATATTTCATATAGGCCCTATAGGGGGTTATAATATCCAAAACCAAATGTAAGGAGCAAACTCTCAATCAATGTTTTCTTTGTATATAGTTATCCAAGTTACTTTTCTCAATCAAGGATGACAACATCCATAAAAGCGAAGCTCTGAAAACAGGAGGACAAACGAACACTAACAGAACTGAATAATCAGAATATAAGTGTAAAAAAGTGAACACAAAATTGTAAGTATATTTGTTAAAATACTGCAAAATACTGAATAATGTTTAAGGACATACTTACATTTTTAGGACTTGATTAAAGAGATGATTCGCTTATAATATTGTACTTTGTTGTCCTAGGAATCAGTATTCAAAATAATCAGATCAATCGGATAATTATATCATATAATTATAAAGCTATCCGGACGGACAGATCAACCCTAATCATAGAAAAGATCTAAGCTAATTGTATCAAAAGATGTAAAAAAAATGCATCAATGTTTGAGTTACAAAATAACAGCACAATTATCCAGAAATAATATGCTAATCAATTTTACCTAAATATCATTAACACCAATTTCTTGGCAGGTTTTTTTTTGTCTGAAGCTTACGATTTCAACAACTTATTAAGTTTTCCTTTTAGGAAAGCTTAATATGGTTTTGGGGTGATTTAGGCTATTTTATTTTTAAATCCGAAGCATTTCTATAATTAGGGTTAATCCGTATGTTCGGAATATATAGCTTTTTTGTTATTTAGGCATATTAGAATTGTCCTATCATTTTATGGTGATTCCTGTAGTGGTCAGGTACGATTTAGAAAGCGTAGCAACTATTTAATTGTTACCAGAATGTCCGTACTGATTACTAGGACGATAAAGTACGAGATGATCTTTAATTTTTCAACAACAATTTTGGGATACTGATTACTAGAATAACAAAGTACAATGTAATTTTTTTTTGAAAAAATGATTAAATACGTTATGATGTTAAAGGACATACTTACTTTTTTACTTGATTTTAGAGATGCTTTGCTTATAACATTGTACTTTGTTGCCTTAGTAATCTTAAAAATCAGATCAGTTGGATAATCATATCACATAAAAATGTGTTGTTAAAAAAGTTAAAAATGAACATGTTTAAAATGGACGTAAAGACAATCTGCTAACAATTAAGGAGTTGCTACGCTTTCTCTATCGTACCTAGGTACTACAGGAATCACCATGCAAATATCTATTTAAATAATTATATCATACGATAATGTTTTCAAATAAAGTAAAAAACCTGCATGTTTTAAATGGATATATGGACTTTCTGGTAACGATTATATAGTTGCTATATGCTTTCTAAATTGTACCTATATAATAAATCATCATGCAAGGTTTGAAATTGATAGGAAAATTCTAACATGCCCAAACAAAAAAGACCTAACCCTTACGGACGTACAGATGAATCAACTCTAATTACAGAAAGGCTTCATAAAAATACAAAAAGTTTTAACTTAACATTATTGGGTAATGTATCACATCGTATTATAGACAGTTATACTGATAATAAATGATTAATAAAAGAATAATTCCAGTTCTATTGGCCCCAAGAGATTTTTATGATTTTGATTTTATTATTCTTATTCTTATCATAAACTTTAGCTTTTCTCACAGTTTGAAATTTTTAAGTAAAAAGGGACCTATAAACAAAGGTTGTTAAATATAAGGGTAGAAAAGTTGATTTTCAAATGGAAAGTTTAGTGATTTTTTTCTTTGTTAATCTATTTATCTCAAATATTAAATTGATAGATATAACTTGAAGCCAAATTACATATATTCTGAGCTTTTTAGGTTGGGGTTAATTTTGGAAGAAAAAAGGGTTTTAGGAGTTTATTTTTAGTAAAAAAGGGTCGAAAGCTGTCAACATATATTTTTATCTTTTTTCGGCTTTGAAAGTGTTTTTTACAGCCGGCTGCGAAATAATATATATATACATATATGCTTTCGTGTGTGTTATGAATTAAATATTTCATTTCATTTTAAAAGGTAAGTACTAAAACGATTAGGCAAATTAATGTTTGTAAGATATTGCTTCACTATCAAAGAATATTTTTTCGTTTCTTTTATATATTTGTGATTTTTTGCTTGTCCCAATGTTTGTTTGATAAGATTTGCTTTTATCCACATTGGCATCGCCATCCCATATATATTTTTTATATTTTAATACCTCATAAAGGGCTTCAGATTTTTTCACATAAAATATCTTTGAGATTTTAATTATATTGTATTAAAAATAAAACTATCGGATGCGCCCCTAGCCTCTAGGGGCTCTGCCCCAAGAGGTAGTAAACTGGGTTTGATCAGTTACAAAAAAAAATTAAAAATAATAATGGGGGGGTTGAATTTTTCTTTTTAGGGGGTTGAGTGTGTTTCATCCCCCCCCCTCAAGAAAATAGCTTGAAGCCCCCACAGGACCAGTAGCAATATTCCCTGAAGAGTAGAGCCCGATTGGTTTAGCGGTTACCGAGATCTTAAGATTCAGACAGACGGACGGACATACATCATTATACTTTGTGTAATAGCTAACATTTTTAGTAGCGAAGCTACTCTATAATTTGAAATGTCCGTCTGTCTGTATGTCTGAAACGTTTTGGGGGAAACGTGATTTACTCGGGCTCCTATAAAAGATAGACAGCTGAAATTTTTAGTGATTAAATAAGTCATCATTCTTCATATTTTCACTAAGTTTCATTGAGATATGTCAATTAATTGGGGTGCTAGATCGATTCCTAGATTTTTAAGTTTTCATGATTTTCTCGATTCCTATTAAAGATAGAAGTCTAAAATTTGCAAGGATCAAATAAATTCAAATTCTGCACACTTCTTTAAAGTTTTGGTGAGATTTGCTTATTGGTTGGGGTGCTAGATCGATTCCTAGTTTTTTAAGTGTTCAAGCTTTTTTTCAACTCCTAGTCCATGTAGATGGCTGAAATTTTCAGGAATTGAATAAGTTTACATTTTACAAAATTCCACAAAGTTTTTTTAAGATTTACTTATTGGTTGTGTTGCTAGATTGATTCCTAGATTTCCACATTATAAATCATGAAAGGTTTCGTGATTTTATATAAATTTTTATTTTGTGTTTAAAAACTCTATAGTTCATTCTGGATGTTCTTCCATGATTTTTGAGCTTCGCTACTTATGGATGTTGTCATCCTTGTTTTTTATACAACGTTATTTTTTCCTAAAAATGTGTTGTTGGGTTGTTTTTGCTGCACTACCAAACGACATATGTATATGCTCATGTTTGTTTATGTATATAATTAAGAATGTAAAAATTGGGCAAAAAAATTATTTCATTAATATTATAATAGAAACCAATATAAGGTGTGTATTTGTATTAGATAATATCTAGGTATTGTTATTAGAGAAGCAGCTTCTCTGTGACTAGTGTATGTTCGACTGTCTAACTGTACTGTAATATGTTGCACAAAGTGATTAATTGAAATTTCTGCAAATCTTGAACTTGGGTATTTCTTCTTAATACAAAAGTTGCGTGATTTTTTACAAAAATATTTGGATTACGAAGTAGCGGGTTTCGTCGTGTTTTCACAGTAGCTTTACTTTTATTTCTAGCCCCTGCGGGGCAATCACTAACATTTACATAACCTTAAGTAACCTATCAAAAGCTACTGTAAAAATATGACGAAACCCGCTATTTCGTTTTCTTTTCATGGTTCAAATATTTTTATAATTTACGTATCTATAGCCTTCTAGTTTCGCTACTTATGATCACAATTGTGCTTGTATGAGTCAATGATTCTATTGAAGAATATCAGTACAAACAAGATATATAAAATCTGCATAAAAAAATAACCAAGGATGTCAACAACATTAACTAGCGCAGCTCAAAAACAAAAAGAATTGGATCATGGAAAGAAAACGAAGTAGCGGGTTCGTCGTATTTTCACAGCAACTTTTGATAAGATTTTATTAGGTTAGGTAAATGTTAATGATTGCCCCGCAGGGTTAGAGCCCTCCGCAGGGGCTAGAAAAAGGAAAAAGCTACTGTGAAAATAAGACGAAACCCGATTCTTCATTTTCTCTCCATGACCCAAAACATTCGCATCTTTGTAAAGAGAATCCCAAGCAGTAATCTTAGAAGCTTATCAAACAACAGCTGGCAAAATTTTCTGACTGAAAAGTTTAAGGGATTAGACTTATCAGTCAGGCGAATCCTTACAGTAAATTGCAGACACCAATCATATCAAATGCTGAGTAGTTCATCTGACACTTAAAAGTTGTTAAGTAAATAACACGAGAAATGGTAAGAGTGAAACGGTATTAACAAACGGAAGGACGTACAAATTTTGTTTTAGAGTATTTATTATACCTAATAATTAGGTTATCATAACCAAGGAAAAATTATCTATAAAGCATGAATACAGAAATTATATTAAGAAAATTATTTCAAACAATCTATAATACAAAGTAGCTTGATGTCTGTCCGTCCGTCCGTCCGTCTGTCTGTCCGTCCGTCTGAAGCTTAAGATCTCGGTAACCACTGAACCGTTTGGATTCTACTCTTCAGGGTATATACCTATTGGTCCTGTGGTGGTTTTAAGCTATTTTCTTGGGGGGTGGGACACCCCCAACCCTCCCAAAAATGAAAATTTCCCCCCCAAAAAATGAAAATTTTCATATTTTTTTCTAATTTTAATGTTTTTTATGTTTTTATATATTTTCATATATTTTTATTAATTTTTATTAATTTTTATATTTTTTATACTTTTTTATATTTTCTTTAAATTTAAATTATTTTTCTTCTTTTAAATTTCTTTTCTTCTTTTAAACTTTGTATTTTCAAATTCAAAAAGATTGTGAAAACTTCCTTCTCCTGTGGGGGCGAAGCCCCAAAAAGACTAATGGCAAAGAAATTTTAAAAAACAATAAAAAAAAGAAAAATTTCAAAGGTTTTAAATAATATAAATCAATATAAAAAGTTATAAAGAGTTATAAAATGTTATAAAGAGTTATACAATGATATAAAGAGGAATAAAATGTTATAAAATACAAAAAATATCTAAAAATATGTAAACAAAATTTTTTAAATTCTCCCCTGAACCTTCAGAAATAAAGCCCCTAGAGGCTAGGGGCGAATCCGCTAGTAAGTTATAAAGCAGCAAATAGTGCCTAATAAAAATGACGTCATACAATACAGATGACCAATGAAAGGCCAGCATATATTTTACCGTTGGTCAATATAAATGTATACTGACCTATCATTTGTCATTTGTATTGTATGACGTCATTTTTTATTGGATAAAAACAAAAAATAGGCTAAACCCTTCCTAAGACTTAAATCTAAAAGATAGCAAAAAAACATCCAGCGAAACTGCGAAAGCTTTCCTTAAATGAAAGACTTAATCGGATCAGTAATTATGGACGTCTTAAGCTACAGACAAAAAAACTTATTTTAAAAGACACACTCTTACATATATGTATCTCATGATTAAAAGGGGAAATAAATGCCGCCATTTTAGATTGCATTTCTTTTTTGAAATCATTTGAAACTAACCAATTTTTTTTTAATCCTTTGCAAATTAATTACTAATGCAATTTTTTATTAAGTACAAAAAACAGCATTTCCTCATAAAATTTATTTTTTCCCAAGCTTCTAAAAAGCTCCACTGTATTTTAAAGGAAAAATGCAATTTAAACTTTCATTTAGGTTAGGTAAAATATGATTAAGCTTTAACTAAGGACTACGAACATTTTTGTTTTTAAATCGACCACAATTCAGGAAGTTTAGTTTTGGGCTATATGTCGCGTTTAAAATTTATACCCCCCCTCCCTCCTTTAGAAAAAAACTTCTATATTTTTCAACAATGTGGAGGAACCACTAGTAAAAGACAAAATACCTTTTCCAGCTAACAACACAGAATCAATGTGAAGATTATTGGCGGCCAAAAATAAGATTTTATTCCCTTGGACTGACAAATGATTTTCAAGGGGCGCTCCTGCTTTACATTGGTACAGCAGGCTCTCATCTCTCATCCTGGTACATAGATACATAGATAGATAGATAGATAGATAGATAGATAGATAGATAGATAGATATACATAAAGATAGACATAAAGATAGACATATAGATAGATAGCTAGATATATAGATATATAGATAGATAGATAGATAGATAGATATACATAAAGATAGACATATAGATAGATAGATAGATAGATAGATAGATATATATATAGATAGATAGATAGATAAATAGATAGATATACATATAGATAGATAGATAGATAGATATATATATATATATATATATATATAGATAGATAGATAGATAGATAGATATATATATATATATATATATATATAGATAGATAGATAGATAGATAGATAGATATATATATATATATATATATATAGATAGATAGATAGATAGATAGATAATGATATAATTATACAATAGACTATAAAAGTTTTAAAGATTTTTAATCAATATAATAGATTTGAAATCTGCATAAAATTTTAAGGATTTTTTATAAAATTAGTTTTTTATATAATTCTTTATTTAAAGGCGCAAATACAAATTAAGTCAAATAATTTTGAGATCTGTGATTGGTGGATTGAAAACTATCTGCGCTCTGATTGGAGAAGCTTAAGTGACGTACAACATTCAACCAATTAGAGCGTAGGTAGTTTCCAATCCAGCTATCCTATTGGTCAAAATTTATTAACTTAAATCGTATTTGCGCCTTTAAATAAAGAATTATATAAAAAACGAATTTTATAAAAAATCCTTAAAACTTTATGCAGATTTCAAATCTATTATATTGATTAAAAATCTTTAAAACTTTTATAGTCTATTATACAAATGCCAAAAGATAGTTATTGTTACTTTGATATAAACAAAGCATTTGACTCACCTCAATGTTCCATTATGGTATTGAATTATATTTGCTTTATGGCCTGAGTACAAAGATTTACAAAATATTTCAAAACTTTCAAGCAAATAAAGGTAAAAAATTATTATTATTGATCGAAGCAAAAAAAACTTTTGGGTATTAGGATAGGCAGATTGTATATAAACTATTACAGTTTCCCAGCGATCTCTTAATTCGGTTTTGTGGCTGGCAAACACTGGATTTTATCTATTGAGGAAGGGAACAATGGGCTGTTTTTTACACTCGCCTCCAAAGTTTTATAATAACGTTTTCTTAATCGTTGGCATAACAACTTTGGGGCTTTTAATAAATTTTGATTGGTAGGATCATTAAGATCATCTACTGAAGGGATAATTTTGTGTATCTTCCTTGGGGATGTACATCAATTTATAGGCCATTCTCTTGTCCCTTTAGATTCCTGGGATTTTATCATTCCAAAATAACGTTGGGGGCGCACACACACACACACACAAGCCTTTTATAGAAAAGACTAACTTTTAGTTTCTGTTGTTGGAAATATTTGAAAACTTTCAAAGACTTTGGTGATAAACGGGTAAAGTTTAAAGAATTGATAAACAACAATATTTGAATTATAGCAAGTATCAACTATTTTGGTTTAATATACTATTTGTACTTAGCTCAAAATTTAAGCATTTTTGTAAAACATTTACCAACAGTTTTGTTTTTATTTATATTCTGCTTTTTCAGTTCTGACACTCTACAAATGTTAATGTTTGTTTGTACTACCGTTTTAGAGCTTCGCTGTGATGAATGTTGTCATCCTTGTTTATATTAATGGCATTTCCATTGTTACCTCCCAAAATAGTGATACGTCCTACACATAGGTTAGAGATATTATTATAAGAATGTAGATCCTGATATTGGAATAATGGTTATATAATTCCATTGTATAACATTTTCATCAATTGCAGACATTTTGGTGGAGAACATTACAAAGAGGGGTCTTATTCATGCTTTGTCATTCAGGAAGGGAGCGGACAATGGACTGTTAATTATATTGGTATCCAAAGTTTTATAAATATGCTTACTTTAGGCTTTAAAACTTTGGATAATTTAATTTACCATACAAATTTAAAAATTTAGTTTGTCATCTTTAGGATTATACGTAAATCTATCTTCGATTGTCTTATCCCTTATTCCCATATAAACGACCCCTTATATAGTGGATGTAAATATTCATTTATTTCCCCGGTATCATCATTTATATCCCTGGTATCATTTTTAGAAGATTTTAAATTTTTTTCAGGGATCGGAAGCCTCACGTAAGCCGCGCATAAGCCTCAGTTTTAAACCTGCTTGTGAGCAGAAAAAAAAATTTCAGAAAGAAGGATTGTCTGCTAAAGAGCCGTTTTATACATCCAGCTGAATTTTATTGTGATAAAATCACGATTTCACTGAGGCTTACACGCGGCTTACGTGAGGCTTCCGATCCCTGATTTTTTTGGAAGATTTTAGAATTTTTATTAATTACTAAAGGAAAGAAAAATGATACCAGGGAAATAAATGAAATTTAAAAACCAAAATTAAACCACATTTTAGCATGAAAATGAGTTTTTGTTTAAATGAGAATGATATTCCTAAACAAAAAACTGGATAGGAATACCCCATACCTGAAGGGCAGCAAAACTAATAATTTTCACGAAAAAACAGCAATGTGTAATACAGTAAGAATAAAGATAAAATATTTAGGAAAACTGTAATTGTAAATACTTGGCTAAAGCTTTTAACAAAGTCATAGAGTAGCTGCTTCACAAAAAACTAACAGAGTTTATTACTCTAGTCCTCAAAGTTTTATAATAACGTTTTCTTATTCGTTAGCTTAACAAGTTTGGGAAATTAAGTGAATTTTGATTGGTTTGGTCATTAAGTTGAGTGTTAAAACGTTTTAACTAATTTTAATTTAAAGAAGGGGTAATTTTGTTTATCATCATTGAATCAGTTTTTGTAAATGTCCTGAATATCTGAGATCCAATAACTGGTGTAAATTTTCATCAGACAGAGCACAGTTCAACAAATATATGTCTATAATCAAATTAGAACGTTTTTCTGAAGCTGCTTATAGTGCCTAATAAAAAATGACGTCATACAATACAGATGACCAATGAAAGGCCAGTAAACATTCTATTTGACCAATGGTAAAATTTATACCGGCCTATCATTGGTCATTTGTATTGATACAATACAATACAAATGACCAATGAAAGGCCAGTATACATTTTATTTGACCAAATGTAAAATGTATACTGGCCTATCATTGGTCATTTGTAATGTGTGACGTCATTTTTTATTAGGCACTATAAGCTACTTCAATTTTTCTTTATTAAATTTTGGCAATTATGTAAGTCCTTATACATTATATTCATGTTAAACACATTAATTTTTGACAACAACTTTTTTATGATGTAATTATACTATTGTCTTGATTTTTGGATCATTAATTTCTAGAACTAATAGGTATTTCTTCGTCTCAATAATGAAGCCTTGACGTGTAAGTATGTTATATTGAAATGATTTGAGACATATAGATGTATACAGATTTTTATCCATGCTCCAAAGACCAAAAGTATCATCTGTAAAAGGCGAACAGTCGAACTAGCAATCATAAAGAAGTTGTTATGATAAAACAAATTGGTAGCTCTCTATAGTGCCCCAGCAAAATGGGGAAAGACTTTACTGCTTTTTGGCATACCTTTTCTATTGACGTCAGGATATACCGTACACCCCATATCTTTTCTAAGGGGTTTCTTTCCCCTTTCCTTTCTCTTTTCCTCTACTATGACATCAATAGAATAGGTAGGCCAAAAGCGATGACATATATCCCCATTTTCCTAGGGCAAAAAACACAGCTCTAACAAATTTTACAATTTACCTTGTATATCAGGAAGGGCTTCTAATATTTTGTTTAAATTTGTGAGTTCAGTAGATTCAGATGTTTCTAATCCATCAGAATATCTTATAAAGAGGGTTTAGATTATATATTACTCGGGCGAATTTCCTCAAAGTGCTTAGTAAAGCACTCAATCCCTCCTCTTTTTATTTAAAATAAATTGAAAATGGGGTAGTTGGGTAGTTTTTTGTTTGTTTGTTTATAACTTTATGTCTGGTTAGGTTAGGTTATATTGGATACTGGATAGCACCGAAGGTACAGATAGGCCCACCAGGGGTTAGGCATAGCGAAAAAAACTAACTCCAACCCCCCCCCCCTCCCCCATTATTTACATTTTTTTAAGGGAGGGTGCAATGTGCTCCATGTTTGCTTTGAGGGAAAGCACTATTGTTTGATTTGATAATTATAATGTCTGGTTCATGATAAGATCAAACAATAGAAGGTATACATTAAAAGTTTTTCATTGAAACTTAGCTTCCCTCACTACGGCTGTTTTATGAACATAATAAACGCTATAGAACAGACAGATTTTTCGTTTAGATACATTCAATTACGTCATACAATTCTTATGACCAATGATAGGCCAGTATACACTTTACTATTGGTCAATTACAATGTATACTGGCCTATCAATGGTCATTTGCATTGTTTATCGTCACTTTTTATTGGGCACTATAACCTGCTTCTCAAAAAATGCACTCGTATTATAACTAATACTGAACAGTAAAAAAATGCTATTTTTGTTTCTTTAAAAACTAAAGAATAAAAACCTTCCTGAATATTAAATATAATGCCGTGACAACAGCTAGATGATTGAACTGTATTGAAAATGTCATTTCCACACACAACAAAAAAAAACCTTTATAATATTCGGGTGTGTATTCACTTCCACATATTAAGCAGAGATCTTAATGGATAAGATAATGGCCGATAAATTGATGTACATCACTAATGATAATTTCTAAAATTACCCCTTCTGTAGATTACAATATATAGTTAAAACGTTTAAACATTTAATTTAATGAATCAACCAATCAAAATTAAATAGAAGTCCCTAAAGTTGTGAAGTCAATTAATAAGATAACGTTATTATAAAACTTTGGGGAAAAGACACTTCTGCATATGATTTAAAGGGTGAATTGATATTGAACTGTAAGTTACACTAGTACCCAAAGTTTTATAACCACGTTATCTTATTCGTTAGCTCAAAAGTTTGGGTATTTTTATTGAATTGGCTGCTTCGAAAACTTTTGGAGTCCAAACTACTAAAACTTAAATCTATACAAGATTGTATTTTTTTATCAGTATTTGGTGTATAATAGTATATCAATTTATCGTCTATTGTCTTATCCCTTAAGATCCCTGTGTACTTGAGATGTGCGGAAGTGAAGACACACCTCAGTTATTATGCACAAAATTGTTTATTCATTTTTTGTCTTCTCCTTTCAGTGGATTGTAGGCAACTGAAAATTTTGTAGAATATTTTTTCTATAGGCTGCGCCCTTAACATCCAAGGGCTTTATATACAAAGAGGGACAGTGAGGGGTAAACCATCCCATAGCTATCCAAGACTTAAATTTATCAAAGATATAGAATAAAACCAACCCGAGACCTTTAGAAGCATCCTTAAAATTGAAAACCTAGGTTAGCCGTTTATTTCTTGAAAGTTTGACCTATGTTACGTTAGTCCTTTCTTTCCTAAAAATCTCCTGTTTGTCCTATAAGATGTTTTCCGCTAAGATGTTGTTACATAACCAATGGAATATCTATAAAACAAGAGCTATTCTAATATGTGTAAATAAAACTAAACTGGATAGAATTTTCAATGTGTTTTACTTTTATGGATTAATCTTATTTTTAAGTATGTAGTTATTCGCAGAAATATTCTGAATTATTTAGTATTTTCAATTTCATTCTAATAATCAGGGCTCGACAGCCGCACGTCAGCTACCTGTAAGCCTCCGGGAAATCAACCTTTTACCATTTTTAAAATAAGCTTGAAATATGACCAAAATATGGAAATTCCTCTTTCCAAAAAAAAATATTCGAAGCTGACGCGCGGCTGCCGAGCCCTGGTATTCATAACGAGTAATAGGATGCTACTATGAAAGCGGAGCGTAACAAGTCAGTCAGTCGTATTGCGAAAATCAAATATATTGAGAGAGAATAGTTCGAAGACTAGGGGAAAACTTACAGTTGGGAAAATAATATAAGGGCTTAAAACAAGGTTAAATTTAAAGAAAATGTCTCTAATTGTTCTAGAAATAAAAATTTTTTCGGTTGAATTAATTATTTTAATAGTAACAGATCTATAGTATAGATGTATTTACATATAACTACCTCCCTCTCTTTTCCAATGACCTTTTTCGTCTGCTATCAAATTGTTTTCTGCTACATGGCTGTGTTAATGTTCCCGACACCATTGTTGATTTAAAAAAAACGATTGAGAGTCGGCACAAGGTCATTGCGATGGGGAGATACAGTTATTTAACCCTTCCCCCTCTAGTGGTTTACTCTAATGTAATAGTTATTCCATAATGAATAACCCCCCCCCCCCGCCCGCCCCCGTCAAAATACGCGCCTCATTGAAACAATAGAAGGGAAATTATATTAAAGTTAAACAATAGTCCGGGAAAATATCAAAATCTAATTACTTTTTCATAAATCCCAGGAATCTAAAGGGATAAGACTATAACCGATAAATTGATATACATACATCCCCAATGATGTTACACAAAATTACCCATCTACAGTTTACATTAGTGGTTGAAAAGTTTGAACACTCAACCTATAACGACCTAACCAATCAAAATTCAACGTAGTCCCAAAAAAATGTTGAGCCAACTAATAAGAAAATGTTTTTTTTTATAAAACTTTGAGGACCAGTTTAATGAACAGATCATTGTCCCCTCCCACTAAGATAAATCCTGTTCTATATTTAGGGTGTATTTGTACGTTCTTCCTTGATTCTGTACATTCATAATAAGGACGCATACCAACTATATCGTTTCCCCAACAAGGACGGAAAATAATCAAGACATGCCACCAATTAATTTCCTTTATTAGCATATTTCATCAGGGTCTAAAGGAATATTAATTTTTTTACTTAAAAGTATAAGATATGTTTATGAATACATTATAATAACAAATGACAAATCATTTAAGAAAAATGGTCAAGATATAAAGCAACAAGGAATATCCTATCAACAAATAGCTCAGTAACAACAGGACTTTGTTAATTTTAAATATGTAATACCAAATTTTATTTAATAAAATAATATAATTGAATGGTTTGGTTATTTATGTACAGTACATTCTTTAACAGAACATCTTTTCTATGCATTTTAAAACACGGTTCTAATAATGAGTTTTTGGGGGGAAAATTAATTTGATAACAATACAGAGATGGGTTTTTGAAAAAGAATGCCGCGTTTTTCCGGCATTTTTTAGACATTGATTGATTGAACGAAGACGATATCGTCTTCGTTCAATCAATCATCATTATGTAAATGCCAACAGAGTATACAACTAAAGAATTCATAATTTTCAAATTAATATTTTAGTCATTTGTATAATGTCTAATACAGCTCTAAAAAGATGCATTAATTAATATGCAGCAAAAATAGATTTAAGATAATTTGTTTTTCTTCTATGAAAGCCGTACCAACAAAAGCGAAATAATTAAATAAATAGTTGTATACTCTGTTTATTCGACATGTCTAAAAAATGTCAAAAAAACGCGGCATTCTTTTTTCAAAAACCCATCTCAGGCGGTCATGTCATCGAACTTTTGGGTAGTTGTTTCCCAAAGCGTTTCTGAAATACGAATATTTCGAATTATACTGTGGCTCTGTTACTCAAAAGATTAATACTATTTAATTACTTCAGTAATTAAATATTATAAAACAGAACAATGACGGGTATGTCACGTATGAGAAATGTTCTTATTGAACCAAAGCTTAGTGATTTGGGTTGGTCCGAAACAAATAGAATTGTTCTAATGATTTCAAGCTTGGCATAATGATTCCTGTATCAGTTACAGAAAGAATAGCAACTCTATTATTTTATTTATAGGCAATTTTAAACATGATTGCTCTTAGCTCTTTGAAACGAAATATTCTCTACAATATAATCATCTTATTATATAATTTTTGGAATGTAGATTCCTAGGAACCCTAGGTATAATATTAATGAGGAGCAACTCTATAATTAAGCATTTCAATATTGAGAATTCTTTATTTTTGTAATTTTGGGGTACACTTAACTCACAGCACCCCCCCCCCCCCCTTACTCTAAAACCCATAGAGGTATCTAATTTATAAGAGCCGCTGGTTTATTGAACAGGATGCTACCAATATGAATTTAATCTTTAGAAGAATTCCCCCTTACATGTTTTTCATTAATCAACACAAATTGGGTATAGTCCTTTCCATGACATCGCTCCATATGGGGCGATGATTTTAATTGATCGCCTCTTATGACATGGGGCGATGTAATGGCTCCTTGAAAGGAGCGATTTAATAGCCCCTTATAACAAGAGGCGATGTTATGACTCCTTGAAAGGAGCGATTTAATAGCCCCTTGCCCTAAGAGGCGATTAAATGATCCTTTATCGCTCCTTTATCGCCCCTTCTAAAGAGGAGATGATATGTCCTCTTATCCCAAGGGGCTATTTAATTAAATATCGCCTCTTCATGGCCCCTTCACTATTATATATATCTTAGTCCCTTGATGGCCCCTACATCGCTCCTACATCGCCCCTTCATCGCTCCTCCATCGCTCCTTCTCCAAATTTATATTACATTGTACTTTGATGGCCCCTACATCGCCCCTCCATCGCTCCTACATCACCCCTTCATCGCTCCTTCTTCAAATTTATATTACATTGTACTTTGATGGCCCCTACATCGCCCCTCCATCGCTCCTACATCGCCCCTTCATCGCTCCTTCTTCAAATTTATATTACATTGTACTGTGATGGCCCCTACATCGCTCCTACATCGCTCCTTCATCGCTCCTAAATCGCCCCTTCTCCAAATTTATATTACATTGCAACTTGATGGCCCCTACATCGCTCCTACATCGCTCCTCCATCGCCCCTTCATCGCTCCTTCTCCAAATTTATATAACATTGCAACTTGATGGCCCCTACATCGCTGCTACATCGCTCCTCCATCGCTCCTCCATCGCTCCTACATCGCCCCTTCATCGCTCCTTCCACAAATTTATATTACATTGTACTTTGATGGCCCCTACATCTCTCCTCCATCGCTCCTCCATCGCCCCATCGCCCCTTAATAGCCCCTTACCTTAATTTATATAAAAAAGCCCCTACATAGCCTCTCCATCGCCCCTTAATAGCTCCTTACCTTAATTTTTATAACATAGCCCCTACATAGCCTCTCCATCGCCCCTTAATAGCCCCTTATCTTAATTTATATAACAAAGCCCCTACATAGCCTCTCCATCGCCCCTAATAGCCCCTTACCTTTATTTATATAACAAAGCTCCTACATAGCCTCTCCATTGCCCCTTAATAGTCCCTTACCTTAATTTATATAACATAGCTCCTACATAGCCTCTCCATCGCCCCTTAAAAGCCCATTACCTTAATTTATATAACATAGCCCCTACATAGCCTCTCCATCGCCCCTTACCTTAATTTATATAACATAGCCCCTACATAGCCTCTCCATCGCCCCTTACCTTAATTTATATAACATAGCCCCTACATCGCCCCTCCATCGCTCCTACATCGCCCCTTCATCACTCCTTCTTCAAATTTATATTAAATTGTACTGTGATGGCCCCTACATCGCTCCTACATCGCTCCTTCATTGCTCCTACATCGCCCCTTCATCGCTCCTTCTCCAAATTTATATTACATTGCAACTTGATGGCCCCTACATCGCTCCTACATAGCTCCTCCATCGCTCCTCCATCGCTCCTTCATCGCTCCTACATCGCCCCTTCATCGCTCCTTCTCCAAATTTATATTACATTGCAACTTGATGGCCCCTACATCGCTCCTCCATCGCCCCTTAATAGCCCCTTACCTTAATTTATATAACAAAGCTCCTATATGGCCTCTCTATCGCCCCTTAATAGCCACTTAATTTAATTATATAACATTGCCCCTACATAGCCTCTCCATCGCCCCTTAATAGCCCCTTACCTAAATTTATATAACAAAGCTCCTATATAGCCTCTCCATCGCCCCTTAATAGCCCCTTACCTTAATTATGTAACATAGCCCCTACATAGCCTCTCAATCGCCCCTTAATAGCCTCTTACCTTAATTTATATAACATAGCCCCTATATAGCCTCTCCATCGCCCCTTAATAGCCCCTTACCCTAATCTATATAACATAGCCCCTACAAAGCCTCTCCATCGCCCCTTAATAGCCCCTTACCTTAATCTATATAACAAAGCTCCTACATAGCCTCTCCATCGCCCCATAATAGCCTCTTACCTTAATTATGTAACATAGCCCCTACATAGCCTCTCCATCGCCCCTAAATAGCCCCTTACCCTAATTTATATAACATAGCCCCTACATAGCCTCTCCATCGCCCCTTAATAGCTCCTTACCTTAATTTATATAACATAGCCCCTACATAGCCTCTCCATCGCCCCTTAATAGCCCCTTACCTTAATTTATATAACATAGCCCTACATAGCCTCTCCATCGCCCCTTAATAGCCCCTTACCTTAATTTATATAGCATAGCCCCTACATAGCCTCTCCATCGCCCCTTAATAGCCTCTTACCTTAATTTATATAATCCTTACCTTAATATATATAACATAGCCCCTACATAGCCTCTCCATCGCCCCTGAATAGCCCCTTACCCTAATTTATATAACATAGCCCCTACATAGCCTCTCCATCGCCCCTTACCTTAATTTATATAACATAGCCCCTACATCGCCCCTCCATCGCTCCTACATCGCCCCTTCATCGCTCCTTCTTCAAATTTATATTAAATTGTACTGTGATGGCCCCTACATCGCTCCTACATCGCTCCTTCATTGCTCCTACATCGCCCCTTCATCGCTCCTTCTCCAAATTTATATTACATTGCAACTTGATGGCCCCTACATCGCTCCTACATAGCTCCTCCATCGCTCCTCCATCGCTCCTTCATCGCTCCTTCTCCAAATTTATATTACATTGCAACTTGATGGCCCCTACATCGCTCCTCCATCGCCCCTTAATAGCCCCTTACCTTAATTTATATAACAAAGCTCCTATATGGCCTCTCTATCGCCCCTTAATAGCCACTTAATTTAATTATATAACATTGCCCCTACATAGCCTCTCCATCGCCCCTTAATAGCCCCTTACCTAAATTTATATAACAAAGCTCCTATATAGCCTCTCCATCGCCCCTTAATAGCCCCTTACCTTAATTATGTAACATCGCCCCTACATAGCCTCTCAATCGCCCCTTAATAGCCTCTTACCTTAATTTATATAACATAGCCCCTATATAGCCTCTCCATCGCCCCTTAATAGCCCCTTACCCTAATCTATATAACATAGCCCCTACAAAGCCTCTCCATCGCCCCTTAATAGCCCCTTACCTTAATCTATATAACAAAGCTCCTACATAGCCTCTCCATCGCCCCATAATAGCCTCTTACCTTAATTATGTAACATAGCCCCTACATAGCCTCTCCATCGCCCCTAAATAGCCCCTTACCCTAATTTATATAACATAGCCCCTACATAGCCTCTCCATCGCCCCTTAATAGCTCCTTACCTTAATTTATATAACATAGCCCCTACATAGCCTCTCCATCGCCCCTTAATAGCCCCTTACCTTAATTTATATAACATAGCCCTACATAGCCTCTCCATCGCCCCTTAATAGCAGCTTACCTTAATTTATATAGCATAGCCCCTACATAGCCTCTCCATCGCCCCTTAATAGCCTCTTACCTTAATTTATATAATCCTTACCTTAATATATATAACATAGCCCCTACATAGCCTCTCCATCGCCCCTAAATAGCCCCTTACCCTAATTTATATAACATAGCCCCTACATAGCCTCTCCATCGCCCCTTAATAGCCCCTTACCTTAATTTATATAACATAGCCTCTACATAGCCTCTCCATCGCCCCTTAATAGCCCCTTACCTTAATTTATATAACATAGCCCTACATAGCCTCTCCATCGCCCCTTAATAGCCCCTTACCTTAATTTATATAGCATAGCCCCTACATAGCCTCTCCATCGCCCCTTAATAGCCTCTTACCTTAATTTATATAATCCTTACCTTAATATATATAACATAGCCCCTACATAGCCTCTCCATCGCCCCTGAATAGCCCCTTACCCTAATTTATATAACAAAGCCCCTACATAGCCTCTCCATCGCCCCTTAATAGCTCCTTACCTTAATTTATATAACATAGCCCCTACATAGCCTCTCCATCGCCCCTTAATAGCCCCTTACCTTAATTTATATAACATAGCCTCTACATAGCCTCTCCATCGCCCCTTAATAGCCCCTTACCTTAATTATGTAACATAGCCCCTACATAGCCTCTCAATCGCCCCTTAATAGCCCCTTACCTTAATTTATATAGCATAGCCCCTACATAGCCTCTCCATCGCCCCTTAATAGCCTCTTACCTTAATTTATATAATCCTTACCTTAATATATATAACATAGCCCCTACATAGCCTCTCCATCGCCCCTAAATAGCCCCTTACCCTAATTTATATAACATAGCCCCTACATAGCCTCTCCATCGCCCCTTAATAGCCTCTTACCTTAATTTATATAACATAGGCCCTACAAAGCATCTCCATCGCCCCTTAATAGCCCCTTACCTTAATTATATAACATAGCCCCTACATAGCCTCTCCATCGCCCCTTAATAGCCTCTTACCTTAATTTATATAACATAGCCCCTTCATAGCCTCTTCATCGCCCCTTACCTTAATTTATATAACATAGGCCCTTTATGGCTCCTGTACAGCCTCTGTAATTGTATTGCCCCTTCATTATAGAAGGTAGGGCATTAAGGTAAGGAAGGAATGTGACCCTCTACAGTTTTAAATTTAAGTTTTAAAAGGATGACAAGGATGACAACATTTATAAAAGCAAAGCTCTGAAAAGGTAGAAAAAAGTTTAAAGGAAGCCTGCAAGAAATACCACGCTTTAACTGCTGAAAGACTGCCACAAGTAGACCAAATACCCCAAATTTGAAGCCTTCAGCTTCTATAACAAAAAAGTTCTAGGCATTTTAAAATGACATTTTATGTACAATGGAAATTTTGAAAGAATTGCAATGCTCATGTTGAAAACTTTAAAATTAAACTACGTGGCCTAGAAACAAAATTATAAGCTTATTTTTGTCATAAATTTAGGTTTCCAGTAACTAATTATATTTTTACAATAAAAATACCCATTTTTATAGTCAAAATCATTAAAAAAAAATAAGTTTTACTTGCGTTGTACCGAATGTACTGTAGCCAATCAGAAGGCTGAATCAGCTTAACAACCAATCACAGCTAAGCTTGTATTAGTTTACCCCTTTGTTTCCGCTATGATTTTCGTTTAAAAATGCAATTTAAATCGATTTTTTTTCATAGATTTTGACTATGAAATGTGGTGTTTTTATTGTAAAAATGTAATCAGTTACAGGCAATCTAAGTTTCTGACAAAGATAAGGTTATAATTTTATGTCTAGGCAACGTAATTTAATATTGTTTTTTCTTTTATGAGCATTGGAAATCTTTCAAAAATTCCATTGTACATAAAATGCTATTTTGAAATGCCTAGAACTTTTTTGTTATTGAAGCTGAAGGCTTATAATTTGGGGTATTGGGTCTTCTTGTGGCAGTCTTTTAGCAGTTAAAGCGTGTTATTTCTTGCAGGCGTCCTTTAATGAACATTAATAATGTAGAGTGTCAGAACTGAATAGTCAGAACATAAATTTAAAATTCGAAACAAAATTGTAAGTAAATTTATTGAGAAATTGCTAACATGCAGGAAAATGCTTAAGGACGTACTCACATTTTTTGGACTTGATTATAGATATGATTCGCTTATAACATTCTATTTTGTTGTCCTAGGAATCAGTATCCCAGAAATCAGATTAATCGGATAATTTTGATACATAAAAATTTGTTGTAAGTTAATAATTAGTATGCTTAAAATGGACGTATGGATATTCTGATAATGATTATAGACTTTCTAAATCGTACCTTTCTACTACAGGAATCACATGCCTAAATTAACGAAAATAGCTAACCGTTACGGACGTACGGACTGATCCTTAATATAGAAAAGCTTTGCTTTTAAAAAGTTAAAAAGATTTTTTGAGGGGATGGGGTAATATTTTTCTTGGGGTGAATTTTCTGGGAGGGTGGAGATACCCTCCCTCGAAATAATTATAAACCCTCTATGAACTTAAAAGAAGCTTCACTGTAAAGGAGAACCATATAGGTTCAGCGGTTAGCTTTTCTACAGACAAAAAAAAGATTACTACTTTATATAATAGGTTATGAAAAAGGAAAAAAAAGCAAGATAACAAGGATAACAACATTCACAAAAGCAAAGCTCTAAAATCAGGAGGTCAAACATAAATTTTGTTAAAATTAGCGTAAATCTATAATACAAAGTAGAATGATGTCTGTCCATCCGTCTGTCTGTCTGTCCGTCTGTCTGTCCGTCTGTCTGTCCGTCTGTCAGTCCCTTAAGATCTCGGTAACCACTGGACCGATTATATTCTACTATTCAGGGAATATACCTACTGGTCCTGTGGTGGTTTTAGGCTATTTTCTTGGGGGGTGGGATACCCCCAACCCCCCCAAAAACAAAAAAATCCCCCCCCATTTTTTTTTTTGCTGAAGATTTTCTTGGTCCTATTACGAATTTCGCCAAAAAAAAATTTTATCACCTCTTGGGGCAAAGCCCCTGAGGCTAGGGGCGAATCTGCTAGTATAGAATATAGTAAAAGGGCATAATTTTATTTTTAGTATTTGATTATAATACTAAACCTTGTTGTCCTAAGAAACATTACTCCAAAACCCAGATGAATGGGACAATGATATTATACAAAAAAATGGACGTACATACTTTCTAGTAATGAATATAGTATTGTACCCAACTGTTATAGAAATCATTCTGCAAAGTTTGAAATCGATAGGATATTTATAACATGTCTAAATTAAAGAAAATGTCGTCTAACCGTTTGGACGTACGGACAAACCAATCCTTACTATAGAAAAGTTTCGCATTTAAAAAGGAAAATTATAATGAAAATATAATGAATTAATAAAATAAATATAAATAATATAATAACATAATGAAATAAAGAAAAAAAATAAACTAAGAGAATGAAATTTTTTAGTTAAATAGAATATTGAATAAGGATCATATAATGGACAAACAGACAAAGTAAGTTATAGAGCAGACTTTAAGAGAATATGCTATTACTCAAAGATTATCATGAAACCTAAGTCTTTTGAAGCATAATTGAGAGACAGACAAAATAATTTATAGACTGGATATACATATGTCATGGGAATATTCACTAAAAATCTCAACAGTCTATCTTTAACAATAGCAGAGAAAACCACATGCTTAACTTAATGAGAAGAGCAATGACGAAAGGACTAGCCCTAATTGTAGAAAAGTCTCTCTTTTAACAAAAAAAGTATTTTTTTTGGTCTGAAGCTTAAAAATTTCATAAACTGACTAAATTCTCCATTTAAGGGAAGCTTCACATAGGTCATGGGATGGTTTTTTGCTTTTTCATTTTCAGATTTAAGCCCCTAATTGGTTTAGGCTATTTTTCTGCCTCCTTACATTAAAAAGAGCGCAGCTGCAAGTGAATAAGAAAAGAGAAATATAAAAGAAGAATACATATTATCCTATTATATAAAGTAGTAAAACATAAACAAACGTTGGAGTGGACAAACCTAGGAATGGGACAATCGTCGGAGTGGACATTGCTTATGTAAAACGCAGGAGTGTCTTTTATTTTATTTATAAGATAAAAATCTTTCAAAACAAAAAAAAATCTTGAATATCTTTTCTCACAGACTGAAATTTTAAAATCAGTCTAACAGTTTTCCAAAGTAGGTAAGTTCTATCGAAAGGCAAAGGTTTGAAACAGATAGAACATTTCATTAAACTAAAACATATTTTTTTCTCACATTGTTTACAACTGTCAAATAGGTTTTTTTATATGCCTAACCCCTGCAGGGGGCTTATTTGTATATTTATATCTTAACCTAACCTAACCTGTGTAGAAATAACTAAACAAATGTTGTTGAAACCTAATTTTTAAGATATTATAGACACTTCTGCGTTTTACTTATATAATGTCCACCATAGGCGTCCAAGGGGGGGGGTAATGGGCCATTTGGCACCCCCAAAATTTTGTGAACAATACCCCCCCAAAAAAAAATTACCCCTACCTTGGGGGTGCCGTAGGCACCCCCAACGATTTTGGGGGGGGTATTTACCCCCCCCAAACCATTTTGGGGGGGTAAATACTCCCCCCAAAATAGAAAATCTTTAACAAAAAAAATTTTTGCACGCTTCGCGCGCATTCTTAATACTAAATTGTTTATAAAATCTAAATTACCCCCCCAAAAATTTTACCCCAGGGGTAAATTTTGGGGGGGGTAAACAAATTTTACCCCTGCCAACAGATTTCAGGGGGGGTAATTACCCCCCCCAAGCAAATTTTACCCCCGGGGTAAAAATTTTGGGGGGGGTAAAAAAAATTTGCGGCGCGCTTCGCGCGCCATTTTACCCCCCCCCAAAACCAAATTACCCCCCCCTTAAAAAAATTTTACCCCCCCCAAAATAAAAAGCTTGGACGCCCCTGATGTCCACTCCGACATTTGTCCGAAATATCCTGTGTTTGTCCACGTTAGTAAGGCTTTCTGTTCTGAAACTTAAGATCTCAATAACTACTAAACAGATTGGGCTTTCTATTTCAGGTAAGCTTAATATTTGTCTTGTAATGGCTTTAGGCTATTTTATTTTAAGTCGAGGGATGGTTTTAGGCTATTCTATTTTAAGTCCTGGGAAGGCTTTAGGCTTTTATTCATTCCCCTTTGAATACAGAGCCAATAGATGCTGGGGGCGTAGCCGCTAGTCGATATACAAAGTTTTTTTTTGTCTGTAGCAAAGGATCTCGTTTGCTGCTAAACCGATATGATGTATGTCTGTCTGTCTATACCGTAGGATCTTGCTAACCGCTGAGTACTGAGATGATTTTAAGATAGTTTATTTTTTTTCCTTATAATAAAATAACAGGATATTTGTCCATAAAAAGCGAAGCAATATCTTAATTTTTGTTGTTGGAACTGTTATTCAGTTGATTATACCAAGGATCTAAAGGAATAAGACAATGGCCGATAAATTTTTATCCATCCCTAATAACGATACACAAAATTGCAACACTACAACCAAAATATGACAAAAGTCCCCAAAGTTTTGAGCCAACGAATAAGAAAACTTCATTATAAAACTTTGGAGACTATTGTAAAAATTGCCTAATGTTTCCTTTATCCCTGAGATTATACAGACTATCCTTAAACTAATATTTACATTAAAGTAACAGGATGTTTATCAGTATCAACTGAACCGATATGCTTCTCCTTTACATTGAAGCTTATTTTACTCGCAGGAAAAGTTTTCATTTTGGGGAGGGGACTAACACTTTCAGCCCCCGGAAGGTATCACTTCCCTTAAATTCTTAACCTTCCCCCTCCCCCCCCTCTCCACCACATCTATTCATTAAAGTACTCCTAGGGTCATCTATGGGATTAGCCGTTAGTGACTTAAAAATAATTCAAGTGCAATGATATATTTACCAAATTAATACGATAATTTTGTATACATTTTTTATGAAAAAAAATTATTTTGCCAAAGGCAGCCAAAAAATAAGCAGCAAATATTTCAAAAATGCTCTGATAATCAGAGATCTACAGGGATAAGACGATTGTCGATAAAATGATATATATACATATATACAGTGTGTTTTTTTATGAGAACTTTTTTGAAAGCAATTTTACCTTACTTATAGTTATTAGAATTTAATGATTAATGGCTTATTCTCTTCTTTTTTATAACCTTTAATAGAAAAGCAAAAAATATTTCAGTTTTTATTCAAAAAGTACAGTAAATTAAAAAATTTAAAACTTAGGTGTCAACATCTAAAAATGGTTTTAGTGCATTTTTCTTATAATCTACCTTTGCAAGAATGGCTGCAAAACGCTTCAAAGTTGAGATATTGAGCTAAAAATTTATATAGATACTACTTGTGACATGTACTAGAACATTTTGAAATTTGAAGGCCATATCTCAACCAGGGAGGGAATACTGGCCCCCCAATGTACTCCCTCCATTCTTGGAAAGGGTAGAAGATTTGAGCATAAGAAAAATGCGCTAAAACCATTTCTCGTATTCATTTGAATCCGGTGGATAGGAACCGGTTCTCATCCATACGAAAAAACTATGTCTAGCATCGTATTATATCCAGCTTTCTACGAATATAGATATGTACAATCATAAGATTAAACCCATTTTTTTAGCCGGTGCCTTCTGCACCTCGGGGCTAAAAAAACTAGTTTTAATCTCATAATTGTACTTTCTATATCCGCGGAAAGCCGTTTATAATACGATGCGAGAAATAACTATTTTAGATGTTGACACCCATGTTTTGAAATTTTGAATTTACTGTACTTTTTAAATAAAAACTGAAATATTTTTTTGCTTTTCTGTTAATGGTTATAAAAAACGAAGAGAATAAGCCATTAATCATTAAATTCTGATAACTATAAGTAGGGTAAAATTGCTTTCAAAAATGCTCTCATAAAAAAAAACACTGTATATATATGTATGTTTATATATTAATTATTCCCATTGATGATTCACAAAATTACCCCTTCTTTAGTTTAGAATTAGTGGTTGAAACATTTAGACACTCAACTTAATGAACTAAACAATCACAAAACAATAAAAAGTCCCCAAGGTTGTTAATCTAACGAATAAGAAAACGGTATTATAAAACTTTGGAGACTAGACAGCACTCTTGGATAAGCCAACTTATAACACTTTGGGAACTATCCTAATCCTCCCTGGCGAAATGACAATGAGATTTTTTGGTAAATTTGTGGCAAACTTTATTCTTAATAAATTAGCACTTGGCAAAATTATACTGGAGAGATATTTCATTGAAGAATAAATTTTTTTTTTGCCCAAACTTTTCGTCAGCCAATAATAACAGATAAGTTAAACATTGTAAAAATAATATAGTAACTTAACTCGAGTTGTCAACGGCAGAAATTAGGTCCTGAGATGGTTTTAGGCCTGGAAAGGTTTATAACAATTTTATCTGTATTTCTTAAAATAAATTAACAGAATCTTTGTCTGTATGTATGAATGTCTGTCTGTACCGAAGGATCTTGCTAACCGATGAACCAATATGGTTCTCCTTTACAGTGAAGATTCCTATAGGTCCTGAGATCGTTCACCTTAATAGGGTAGCTTCTCATAGGTCCTGGGGAGGTTAATAACTATTTTATTTTAATCCTTATAATAAAGTAACAGGATCTTTGTCTGTATGTATGTCTGTCTGTACCTTGCTAACCACTAAACCGACATGGTTCTCCTTTACAGTGAAGCTTCCTATGGGTAATGAGATGGCTTTAGGCCATTTTATTTTTAATCCTTATAAAAAGTAACAGGATCATTGTCTGTATGTATCAAAGAAGATCGCTAACTGCAGAACCAATATGGTTCTCCTTTATAGGGTAGCTTCCAATAGATCCTGGGAAGGTGTATAACTGTTTTGAAGGAGGATATAAGGGGCTATTAAGGGGCGATGGAGAGGCTATGTAGAGGCTATGTTATATAAATTAAGGTAAGGGGCTTTTAAGTGGCGATGGAGGGCTATTAAGGGGCGATGGAGAGGCTATGTTATATAAATTAAGGTAAGGAGCTATTAAGGGGCGATGGAGAGGCTATGTAGCGGCTATGTTATATAAATTGGCTATTAAGGGGCGATAGAGAGGCTATATAGGGGCTATTTTATATAAATTAAGGTAAAGGACTATTAAGGGGCGATGGAGAGGCTATGTAGGGGCTATGTTATATAAATTAAGGTAAGGGGCTATTAAGGGGCGATGAAGAGGCTATTTAGGGGCTATGTTATATAAAATCGGGTAAGGGGCTATTAAGGGGCGATGGGGAGGCTATGTAGGAGCTATGTTATATAATTAAGGTAAGGGGATATTAAGGGGCGATGGAGAGGCTATGTAGGGGCTATGTTACATAATTAAGGTAAGGGGCTATTAAGGGGCGATGGAGAGGCTATGTAGAGGCTATGTTATATAAATTAAGGTAAGGGGCTATTAAGGGGCGATGGAGAGGCTATGTAGGGGCTATGTTATATAAATTAAGGTAAGGAGCTATTAAGGGGCGATGGAGAGGCTATGTAGGGGCTATGTTACATAATTAAGGTAAGGGGCTATTAAGGGGCGATGGAGAGGCTATGTAGAGGCTATGTTATATAAATTAAGGTAAGGGGCTATTAAGGGGCGATGGAGAGGCTATGTAGGGGCTATGTTATATAAATTAAGGTAAGGAGCTATTAAGGGGCGATGGAGAGGCTATGTAGGGGCTATGTTATATAAATTAGGGTAAGGGGCTATTCAGGGGCGATGGAGAGGCTATGTAGGGGCTATGTTATATATATTAAGGTAAGGATTATATAAATTAAGGTAAGAGGCTATTAAGGGGCGATGGAGAGGCTATGTAGGGGCTATGCTATATAAATTAAGGTAAGGGGCTATTAAGGGGCGATGGAGAGGCTATGTAGGGCTATGTTATATAAATTAAGGTAAGGGGCTATTAAGGGGCGATGGAGAGGCTATGTAGAGGCTATGTTATATAAATTAAGGTAAGGGGCTATTAAGGGGCGATGGAGAGGCTATGTAGGGGCTATGTTATATAAATTAGGGTAAGGGGCTATTTAGGGGCGATGGAGAGGCTATGTAGGGGCTATGTTATATATATTAAGGTAAGGATTATATAAATTAAGGTAAGAGGCTATTAAGGGGCGATGGAGAGGCTATGTAGGGGCTATGCTATATAAATTAAGGTAAGGGGCTATAAAGGGGCGATGGAGAGGCTATGTAGGGCTATGTTATATAAATTAAGGTAAGGGGCTATTAAGGGGCGATGGAGAGGCTATGTAGGGGCTATGTTATATAAATTAAGGTAAGGAGCTATTAAGGGGCGATGGAGAGGCTATGTAGGGGCTATGTTATATAAATTAGGGTAAGGGGCTATTTAGGGGCGATGGAGAGGCTATGTAGGGGCTATGTTACATAATTAAGGTAAGAGGCTATTATGGGGCGATGGAGAGGCTATGTAGGAGCTTTGTTATATAGATTAAGGTAAGGGGCTATTAAGGGGCGATGGAGAGGCTTTGTAGGGGCTATGTTATATAGATTAGGGTAAGGGGCTATTAAGGGGCGATGGAGAGGCTATATAGGGGCTATGTTATATAAATTAAGGTAAGAGGCTATTAAGGGGCGATTGAGAGGCTATGTAGGGGCTATGTTACATAATTAAGGTAAGGGGCTATTAAGGGGCGATGGAGAGGCTATATAGGAGCTTTGTTATATAAATTTAGGTAAGGGGCTATTAAGGGGCGATGGAGAGGCTATGTAGGGGCAATGTTATATAATTAAGGTAAGGGGCGATGGAGAGGCTATGTAGGGGCTATGTTATATAAATTAGGGTAAGGGGCTATTCAGGGGCGATGGAGAGGCTATGTAGGGGCTATGTTATATATATTAAGGTAAGGATTATATAAATTAAGGTAAGAGGCTATTAAGGGGCGATGGAGAGGCTATGTAGGGGCTATGCTATATAAATTAAGGTAAGGGGCTATTAAGGGGCGATGGAGAGGCTATGTAGGGCTATGTTATATAAATTAAGGTAAGGGGCTATTAAGGGGCGATGGAGAGGCTATGTAGGGGCTATGTTATATAAATTAAGGTAAGGAGCTATTAAGGGGCGATGGAGAGGCTATGTAGGGGCTATGTTATATAAATTAGGGTAAGGGGCTATTTAGGGGCGATGGAGAGGCTATGTAGGGGCTATGTTACATAATTAAGGTAAGAGGCTATTATGGGGCGATGGAGAGGCTATGTAGGAGCTTTGTTATATAGATTAAGGTAAGGGGCTATTAAGGGGCGATGGAGAGGCTTTGTAGGGGCTATGTTATATAGATTAGGGTAAGGGGCTATTAAGGGGCGATGGAGAGGCTATATAGGGGCTATGTTATATAAATTAAGGTAAGAGGCTATTAAGGGGCGATTGAGAGGCTATGTAGGGGCTATGTTACATAATTAAGGTAAGGGGCTATTAAGGGGCGATGGAGAGGCTATATAGGAGCTTTGTTATATAAATTTAGGTAAGGGGCTATTAAGGGGCGATGGAGAGGCTATGTAGGGGCAATGTTATATAATTAAATTAAGTGGCTATTAAGGGGCGATAGAGAGGCCATATAGGAGCTTTGTTATATAAATTAAGGTAAGGGGCTATTAAGGGGCGATGGAGGAGCGATGTAGGGGCCATCAAGTTGCAATGTAATATAAATTTGGAGAAGGAGCGATGAAGGGGCGATGTAGGAGCGATGAAGGAGCGATGGAGGAGCGATGGAGGAGCTATGTAGGAGCGATGTAGGGGCCATCAAGTTGCAATGTAATATAAATTTGGAGAAGGAGCGATGAAGGGGCGATGTAGGAGCAATGAAGGAGCGATGTAGGAGCGATGTAGGGGCCATCACAGTACAATTTAATATAAATTTGGAGAAGGAGCGATGTAGGAGCGATGGAGGGGCGATGTAGGAGCGATGGAGGGGCGATGTAGGAGCCATCAAAGTACAATGTAATATAAATTTGGAGAAGGAGCGATGAAGGAGCAATGGAGGGGCGATGTAGGAGCGATGGAGGGGCAATGGAGGGGCGATGTAGGGGCCATCAAAGTACAATGTAATATAAATTTGGAGAAGGAGCGATGAAGGGGCGATGTAGGAGCGATGAAGGAGCGATGTAGGAGCGATGTAGGGGCCATCACAGTACAATTTAATATAAATTTGGAGAAGGAGCGATGTAGGAGCGATGGAGGGGCGATGTAGGAGCGATGAAGGAGCGATGTAGCAGCGATGTAGGGGCCATCAAGTTGCAATGTAATATAAATTTGGAGAAGGAGCGATGAAGGGGCGATGTAGGAGCGATGAAGGAGCGATGTAGGAGCGATGTAGGGGCCATCACAGTACAATTTAATATAAATTTGGAGAAGGAGCGATGTAGGAGCGATGTAGGGGCCATCACAGTACAATTTAATATAAATTTGGAGAAGGAGCGATGAAGGAGCGATGTAGGAGCGATGTAGGGGCGATGTAGGAGCGATGTAGGGGCCATCAAAGTACAATGTAATATAAATTTGGAGAAGGGGCGATGGAGGAGCGATGTAGGGGCCATCAAGTGGGTTGTTATATAAATTAAGGTAAGGGACTACGGAGGGGCGATGGAGAGGCTATGAAGGAGCCATCATGGGGCTATAGCATAGCCTCTTATCATAAGAGGCGATATTAACGCCCCTTCAAAGGAGCTATTAAGAGGCCATGAAGGAGCTATAGCATAGCCTCTTATCATAAGAGGCGATATGAACGCTCCTTAAAAGGGGCTATCACATCGCTCCATATGATAAGAGGCTATGCTATAGCTCCTTGAAGGAGCTATAGAAAATCATCGCCCCATATGGAGCGATGTCATGGAAAGGACTATACCCCACAAATTTAATGAAAACATTTTAGATTCATCAAAAACATTATTAAATTTTCAACAACTAGCGGCTTCGCCCCTAGCCTCTAGGGGCTATGTCCCAAGAGGTTTGATCAACCTAATTTTTTGTATTTTAGATTTAAAAAGAAAAAGTAAAAAAAATTTTTTTGGGGGGAGGGGGTATTTTTCATTTTTTGGGGGGGTTAAGGGTTTCCCACCCCCCAAGAAAATAGCTTAAAACCATCACAGGACCAGTAGGTATATTCCCTGAAGAGTAGAGCCCAATCGGTTCAGTGGTTACTGAGATCTTAAGCTTCAGACGGACAGACAGACGGACAGACGGACAGACAGACAGACAGACATCGTTCTACTTTGTATTATAGATAACATTTTCATATGTACACACGTAAATCTAATTCCATGAATTTTGTAATTTATATTTATCGTACGTTCAGAATTTTTTAATACATGACATTGGTTTCCAATGAAAGTGTCTGGAGTTAAACATGTTTGCTAGTATTCAAAATTAGGAGATTAGGAAATTAAATGTAGAATGTAGATTAAAATATCCTTAATTTTCATAATAAAACGTATATTTACTCTGGTCATGAGAAACAGCAAGAATATATTTGTAATATAATAAATTTGACATAATCACACTCCACACAAGAAATCATATTTATTACTCGATATTTACTTTGCTAACAATGAGAGCCTAACATAAAAACTTTTCATAAATGGTGCTATAAAAAATTATTGAATGGACATCCAAGCGAGGAGAGCGGGGAGGGGATAATAATAATACCAACCAATCCTTATACTAAAGTAACAGGATGTTTGTCTGTCTGTGTGTCTGTCTGTGTGTCGGTGTGTCTGTACCGAAGGATCTCGCTAACCGCTGAACCGATCGGGTTCTCATAAGTCCCGGGAAGGTTTATAACTATTTTGGGGGAGGGTACCACCACCCTCCCAAGAGAAATGACAAAAAAATCGAAATTTTTTAAAATTTAGGGGAGACTTCAACGTAAAATAAGGTGGTATCGTACATAAAAAATTAACTTTAACAAACAAAAACATTTAAAGTGCCACTAGAGGCCTCTAGGGGCGTAGCCGCTAGTAAAATATAAAACAACAATAAATTATTGCCAAAAGCCACAAAGCTAGCTTATAGGGTATTTAACAGGATTTATGTCTGTATGTAATGACGGAATTCGCTAAACTTTGAACCTATGTATATGTTTTCTTTTCCAGTGTAGCTTCTCATAGGTCCTGGAAAACTTTACAACTATTTTGGAGGAGGGTTCCACAAATATCTCAAGAGAAATTGCTCCCTGAAAAAATGCCACCCTCCCCCTCCCCAAAAAACCGCTAGCATTAAAATAATATAACATTGAAGGAACGGAAAAGCTGTGCCATAGAAATAATTTGTGTTTCTGATTTTTTGGTATTGTGTTACATTATATAACAGACAAAAGGCTATATGGAGGACGGGAGATATCAGGAAAATGGCCTAAAACAATCCCAAGACATTTAAAAGTCTTCCCTAAAGAATACAATCCAGAAATTTCCAAGATCATTAGATTCAGTCAAAAAAAAACCTTACTACTTTATATTATTGGATGTATTGTATACATAAATAGGAATTGATTTTTTTCCTTTTAAATACATAAAAAATCAAATTAAATCTTTTTTTCTGACTATCCCCTGATCTATAAGAAGCATCAATGAAAAGTTATGCAATACTTTTAGAGCTGTTAGCAAGGTCGGTCAGTACAAACACACATCCTGTTAGGATTTTTTTTATAAAACGTTCTGGACCTTATATGATTAAAAATCCTCTAACAGCAAAGACGACATTTACTTTTTAGATTGACGTTTGGAAAGGTGACGTGTACGTTTACTCGAGAAAAAACAGCAGACAAAAATTATATTGAACATAATCACCACTCTCCAAACAAACTCATACAATTTTGGTACATTTTAAAAACAAATGAATATTTTTTAGGACTTTTTAGTGTTTTTAAGATAATTATAATGTATATTAAATGTTGCGTGAACAAAGTTCATTAAATTAAGTATATAAATGTGACTTTATTATTGTTAATTTTTGTAACTTAAGTACGTGGCTAACACTAAAATTATGAAAGTACAATTTTGCTTATTTTATTAAAAATATGCTACTGTTGATTGAAATTTTAATTAAATCTTAATATATTTAGCAATTTATAATATTTTTGATGAAGATTTAAGAAATTGTCCTACTTTTAAATTATTATGCTGTTTTTTACGCGGCTAGAGCTATATATTTCCCCAAATTAAATATTTTATTCACATTTATATATGGTATCCTATATTCGAACACCTTTTACTAAAACTATTTCAAAGCTCCTAAAAATAAGATTCTATTTTTGTACTTCGAATATTTATGGCTTTCGCGATCTTGGTAACGGCCTTAAACTTGGAAATGATCATATATAATATCTGTGTATTTTTGCAAAATTAAATTTATCACATTACCCGCAATTTTTCATATCTAAAGTAACATGGCCATACCTAACTATTTGGTATGCAAAATAATTTTCATTTTTTTTCAGATTTAGATAAATCTTTATTTTGTTTAACTAACAAGAAAGAAAATCGTCATGACTGACGGGCCATCTAAGTCAGATATCCACGCAATCTTCAAACGCCTGAGGGCTGCTGCCCCAAATAAGGTACATAATTTTCATTAAAAGTGGAGATTTTCTTTTATTAAGGTCAGTCCGTATGCCTTTTTATAAAGCATGTTAAAATTTGTCCCAACTTGCCTGAAGATTACTGTAACAGTTTGGTACAATTAAGAAATCATATAGCAATATAAATTTTACGTGACTTAATCATTACTTCTAAATCTGTAATAAGATGAAAATATTTTTTGTTTACACTATAAGATTTCGAGAATTAATAAAAGGATTAAGTTTTCCATTTTAGGAAATCTTTAACGAGATCCAAGTCTTGAGATCGTATTAGGCTATTTTTCTGCTTATCCCTAGTAAAGTAATACAAATACAATTATACCCCAGTAACTTATGAATAAACCAGCCGCTACGCCTCTAGAGGCCTCTAGGGGTACTTCAGGAGAGGGGATAACCTAGTTTTTATTTTAGATTTAAATAATTGTTTTATGTGGGGGGGGGGGTTACAACTCTTTTTTTTAAAACTTAAATTAAAAAAGGGGGGTGGACTCTCCCCTCCCTTGATGTAGTTATAAACCTTCAGTCCCTATGAGAAGCTTCCCTGTAAAGGTCAGCGAGATCCTTCAGAACACACAGACAAACGTCCTTTTTTATAAGGATTTGGTAGGTAAGATTTAAAATAATAATTTTTTAAAAATTCTTACCAACCTAGGTCTGTTTTGATTGTGGTTCCAAGAACCCGACATGGGCGAGTATCACATATGGAATCTTTATTTGCATTGATTGCTCTGGAATTCATAGGTAACTTACAATAAAATCTAATCTAGTTCACGGTAGGTAACTATTCCTGGGATCGATTATCTATAAAAATTACACATCGGCTATACTAGCTACCAAACGGCTGAACGTACATTTTATTACCATATATCGATCGTTAAAAGTTGCTTATTAGATGGCTTATAAATAATCTAGAATTGCTAAGATCCAGTGATGCACAGGGAGAGCTCGAAAGCACGCGTGTAATTGGCCTTATTTCGCGCATTTATGTGCACTGGGAGATAACTGCATTATTAAGGATTGGCTATTCTAGATTATTTTAGTCTTTTTTTGTCAGTCTAAATGATGTGCAAACATAATTAATACAAGTTTCAGCCGTTTAGATTTAAAGTTCGTAATTTTGTTCGTCTAAAATCTGATGCCTTTAGGTATATAATCTATTAATACTTAAATAGGGCAATTTTGGCTTTTTATAAATTTACCTAAATTTTGTTTTTCTTAGATCCATGTGAATTTAACCACTTAATTTGATTATACTTGTTATACATATTATTGTTTATTAAAAAAATGCGGGTAGGTATAGTATGCATCAATAAAAATATGATTTATATTTACACAAAGTAAAGATAGGGTAAAGCGGGGCGAACTCGGTGTTTTTTTCGGTTTTTTGAACCTGCAAATCGTAAAAATTATTTTTTTTAAATGGGACCAAGACCAGCAGAAAGATCTCGGAAAAGTCGATCAGGTCCTAAAAGGACGTAAACCTAGGACTTTGGGAAGTTTGTCAAAATTGATCTCTAAAACGGCACCGACTTCGCCCCGCCTTGAGGCGAAGTCGGTAGGGCATTTTCAAGCTTCGAAAAATCGATGACGTATTGATTTTATTACAGCATGCCCGAAAGGTAAAAGTTGCTAAATGTAAAAAAGAGTATGCACAAAAATTTTTATTAAGATAGGTAAATTTTTTCTACAAAAAAAAAATAATTTTTCCGAAGTACGCGAAATTTGACTTTTTTTTCGAAATTTTTTTTGATAAAAAACATAAAAATACTACTAGAAAAAATAACTTTTTATGACTTTAAAGGCCTGATCCTTAAAATTCAGGCAATTTTGAATAGATTTGGCCAAAAAAAAATTAGTTCTATTAGCAAAATTTTCTAAAAAAATCAAGTTGAAAAAAAGAGAAAAGTTTGGCAAAATCTGTGGTCGATTTTCCAGCTTAAAAAAACCTATGACATAATGATTTAATTACAGCATGCCCTAAAGGTTAAAGTTGCTAAATGTAATAAAGAGCATTCACAAAAAAAATTATGAAGATCGGACAATTTTTTCTACAAAAAAAAATATATTTTTTCTAATTACGAGAAATTTGACTTTTTTCTCTCGAAAATTTAACTTTTTTATATAAAATTGAAAAAGTTAGTATAAAAAGTGAAAAAACCGAATTCGCCCCGCTTCACTTTTAGTCGATTTAAGAAAAAACTATACAAGCTTTTTTAAAGTTTTAAACGGAAATGGATAGCCTATTAGATTCTTAATAAGTCCCCTGAAGACGTCTAAGCTCTAGCTCTTACCAATTTTTGTCCAACTTACCGTTTTTCCGACCGAAGCAAAAAAATCGAAAAAAATTTTTTTTGTCGTCCGACTTTAAGACCCAATAAGTACCCTAAAAATTCATCTCACAAAAATTTCATTTTATACTTTTTTGTAGGCAATTTAATAAGGAACAAATTTGATATTATGTTTTTTTCTGTCAGTCGATTAGAACATGGAGAAAAATGTCATTTAATGAAGGTGGTCAAAAAAATACCGACTTCACCTCAAAACCGAGATCGCCCCGCTTTACCCTAGTCATTTTAAACAAAAAAAAATTAATGGCAGACATTAATTAAGTTTGGAAAAACAAGAAATTATTATTTTATCATTTCATATTTTAGGTCGCTAGGTGTCCACCTGACTTTCATAAGGTCTACCAACCTGGACACCAACTGGAGCTGGCAGCAGTTGAGACAGATGCAGCTGGGTGGAAACGCCAAGGCCCTCACATTCTTCCGCTCTCACAACTGTGCTACATCTGATACTCAGGTATTATCATGGACCTAAAGGGAAAAGACAATAGCCGATAAATTGAAGTCCTCCAATTTGTTATGGTGACGAATAAGAAAACGTTATAAATTAATAAAACTTTGGGGACTAGTGTAATAAACAGCCCATTGTTCCCTCTCTCAATGGATATTATACACATAAAGGAATCACACATGTAAGATAATGAGAGTGCAACAATATTTCTCATGGATTCTCCTTCGATTTTAAGTGATAATCTAGAGAACCCAAGGTCCCAAGTTCATCCGCTTGTAATGGGATTCAAAACTTGAAGTATTTCTCATAGTCTAGATTGTAAATATTGAAGTAAAGTAAGGATTGTTTATAAAGCTAACAGACATTGAATTCCCCACTTGATATTTACAGCAATACCTATAGAGTTAAAATATTCAGCATGAAATATGATTGCCATAAGTTTAAATAGTCCATCTAATGATTACATCTCTAAACCAGTTTTACCCCGACAAAAACTGCATCACGGCCCCTGTGTACCTAGGTAGGTATTTTATTTTCAATTTGTAAGGTACTTATTTTTTCTTAAATCCAGATAATAGGAGAGTTTTTATATTTCAGGTGAAATATAACAGCCGTGCCGCTCAGCTGTACAGAGAGAAGCTTCATCAGTCAGCTGCACAAGCTATGCGTCTTCATGGTACAAAGGTGAGACAATCTACTATTATTCAATGGAATAGTTGTATGAAATGAAAGATTGTTCCTTTTTGAGACAAAATGCTGCTCTGGATGCACGAGTTAGCAGTCAATAGCATAATGTCAAATTGGCTCATATCAGAAAGCAACCAATATCATAAGAAATAGTTGCTTCGGCTCTGACCTCTAGGGGCTTCATCATATGAGTGAAGTCGAGGGTACCCATCAATTTATTTTTCATGAGGAGGGGGTCGATATGATTATTTTTTTTAATGAAAGTTTAAGAACAGATAAATACCTAGGTATATATCTAAAGAACAGTTTAGTTTACTTATCTTGTCTTTTGCATATTTCTCTATTATTTTCAGTTTCAAAGTTACTGTTCTTTTTTTACAGAGGAATACTTTATGATTTTACCCTAAACCTCTAAAACACACAAAATACCAAGATTTTTTTTACTATGAATTGATTCATGATCTTAATTTAGCTATGGCCAGATGAAATAGAGAAAAGGATAGAACAAAGTGTAAGTTTGGTTTGGATAGAGTTGCTTTAATTTTAATTAGTTTTGAACCCTTACAACTTTTAAACTTTTTGTATTTATCTCTTACTTACTTACTTAACTAACTAAAAATTAATAAAATACCTATTTGATTTTAAGTAGGTAATTTATAGTTAGATAAGTATTAAAATTTAAGGTAAAATAAAACACTTTCTTTGTTTTGTTTGTTTTATTTTAAACAATTTCTTATACCTAATACAAAAAAATTATTATAGGTCTAATTGATATTTTATCTAAACACGGAATTTTATACTAGTACCTAATCTACTTCAAAAATAATATTTCTATCAATTTTTAAAGCAATATCAAAAGGGTAATTTATAATAGTTTGAGAAAAAACTCCCCCCCCCCCCCCCCCCCCCCAACACACACACATAAACAAAGCATATGTTGGAGTATATAAAGTACAAAAAGTTTATTTAGATATTCAATTTTGCAATACTAGTTTATTTCTTTTGTACTTGTATTTTGTTAATTGCTTATTGTTTCACTAAATCCTCCACATTTAGAGCAAGATTCCCAGAATTATTATTTTTTTTCTCTCTTATAGCCAGGGTTCCGGAGCCGGAGCCGGGAGCCGGGAGCAGCAACATTTTTTGTGGAGCCAGAGCCGTATTTTTCGTTAGAAACGGCTCCGGCTCCGGACTAGCTAAAAATGATTTTTTAAAGTAATATTATAATTTGGCAACGGTCTATTTCCATATAATAAACTGAAAAACTATTGTTACTTAACACATAGACACACATCCTTCTACTTTTATATAGCTTTAATCAAATAAAAGCAAAATATTTTATATTATTTATTTTATTTTATCAAATTCAATAATGAAAAAAAATTTATATATTAATTTTAAGGTAGGAGCCGGAGCCGGAGCCGCATCAAAATCATACGGCTACGACACCCTGCTTATAGCAGTCACTAATGAAATAAATAGGTATCTGAAAATAGCAATAAAAATGCACAATTAAAATATTTTTTTTTGTTTTGATTTGTTTTTGTCTGTTGTGTTTTATTTTTTAATTTTCTAGTGTTTTTTTTCTATCTTTTTACACTTAATGGCTACATTAAAAAATAAAACTGTGAAGAAATTTAAAAAAGGGAGGAGGCGGATGTGCCACTTTTTGAACCGAAAGGTAAAACGTGCATGATCTCAGCCCATAAAAGAGTTATAACTCTAAAATTCAGCACAGCAGTTGCTTTTGTGGAGAACAATATGGAACTGTGAATAAATGGCGGCGGAACCGCCGCTTCCGCCGAAAACCGCCTTTTCCGCCGAATTTTTTTACCTCTTTACGCCAAATTAGACAGTTCTCAATTATCCAGGGTTGGCAGGAAAAGTCTAGGGCAGTTAAAACCACATGGTTTTGACCGGTTTTAACCACCAATAAAAGTCAACAAAAATCCTTAACAAAAGTCCACCTTGAAAAAAATGCTGCTTTCGCCTCCAAAAAAACCCTAAATCACAACTATTTCTCATGAAACTTCTTATTTTTTTTTTTTAATGCCTGTACGTACACACAGCATTAAAATATTGGAATTTACAACAAAAAAGACTTATTTTCAGAAAGCAACATTTTTAATTCAAAAATGTATTTAGGTATGAGAGAGGCAATAGTGAGATGATTTCTTGGTAGTACAGATACTCTACAATTCTCTTGAATGAATGAACGATAGTACCTAAAAAATTTATGCTTGCCTCTTAAACTATATATAAACTATATAAACAGATATAATTTTTTTTACCTATTAAATGTGCTACAAAATTAAGCTATGAAACATAGAATAAGAATTCAGAAACTAACAAATACTTTTAGCTTAAAATAGGAACAGTGATCTTTTGACTTAATAATTTTACATTTTTGTCGATAAGTTAATTTTATAATTTAAGAGGCAATCATAAATTTTATACTAACGTTCATACAGAAATGTAGAGTATCTGTACTACCAAGAAGTCCTCTCAGCTCACTATTGCCTCTCTCATACCTAAATACAAAAGATTAGGTCAATAAGTTGACATTTACGGAGATTATTTTTTAAAAATTTACTTTTTGCTTGTGGATACCCAATTTAAAGAAAAAATTTGAAACAATAAAGAAAATGAGGCACTGTTTTCCAAAATTCCAAATTTTACTAGGTACTTGAATACAACTTGCTAACAGAATCTCAGTTTTTTTTAGAATTCCTTTTTGTTGATTTCAACTAGTGGAACTGACACAATCACCCTCCCCCGCTTTGTCCAGAACTGAACTAAACACTTTAATTTCAGAACAGGATCTGGAACGAGAATTCTCCTATGTTAACCCTTTTCTTTACTTTCAGTTGCACATAGACACTGGAGATTCCGCCGCGGACACTTCTGAAGAAAAGCCGAAGGAAGATGACTTCTTTAGCACTCACGAGCAGTCAGCTGCTCTCTCAGCTGTTCAGGATGACGTCATACCAACTGCAGCTGTGGCGGTTAAACCTGCACAGAACGGAAATAAGGTAGGTTGCGAATCTTTGTTTTATCCTTCCAAGTTAAAGGTATATAGATGTTGCAGGAAGGATGTTAGAGCATTTAATATTGGTATATTTTCAGTCCATATGCCTTTCTTCTCCTCTTTAATTAAAGGCAACGAAAACAAGTTTTTAACACTATAATTATGAATTTAACGTCCATTGTTCTTTCCCTGTTTCCCTGATGTTAACCTTTATACAAATTTAACACACACACCCGTACTTTACTTTTTCAATCATTTTAATAGTTGTTTCTCGCATCGTATTATAAACAGCTTTCCGCGGATATAGAATGAACAATTATTCGATTAAAACCAGTTTTTTTAGCCCCGAGGTGCCGAAGGCATGGGCTAAAAAAGCTGGTTTTAATCTTATGATTGTACATTTTTATATTCGTATAAAGCTGGATATAATACAATGCTAGACATAGTTTTTTCGTATGGATGAGAACCGGTTCCTATCCACCGGATTCGAATGAATACGAGAAAGCTTGTTACTTAATCATCATTTCTATAGGTACCTAGAATAAATAGATTAGCTATGATTATTAAAACTATGTAACTGTTGTGGTGCATTTTGGTTTTGTTGCGGCTCTGAAAATAACGGTTCAGGCTCCTACCTAAAATCAAATTTTTTTTTCCCTAAGTCTGTTACATAGGTATTGACTTTTGAAGGTTTTAAAAGTTAAGTTTTTGAGAAAAAAGACTTGAAACACTTAAAAGGGTTTTTGATGGAGAGGGCAGAAAATAGCTGTAAATCATTTAAAGGCATGAAATTTATAAAATAAAATAGCTTCAAACTATCCAAGGAACTAGATAAAAAAAATTCGTTAAAACGGAGAATTTAATCTGTTCAGAGGTTAGCGAGATCTTAAATCACCAACAATTTATTATATTTAGAATGTTGATTGTGACGGAGCCCCCAATGTCGAGTTGGCCCTATCAACCTCACCACCAGAGGATGCTAAACCTGCCCCTGCAGCTGTCAAAAAGTCAACTATTGGTATATATTTCTTTTTTATTGTATACATTTATATGTACATATGTAAGTCGCAGATATAAACCGGTTCTGACCCTAGAAGAAAAAACTCCTTGTTATGTACATTTAGAATTCAACAATTCTTAGGTAATTTTTTTTGGGACCTGAATCTAAATAGATTTAAGAATTTTACTTTTTACCATATGTTGGATTAGTTTATAGCCATTTGTTAACAGTTTACCATCTAAATGCTTTAAGTAATCAAAAAAAGGCGACGAAAATAAAGGACAAAAATACACGAATTTAGTGGGTACCTACGCATTAATCCTTTCTTACTGTACTATTCTTGAAATTACAATTACTTTTTTGTAGGAGGAAGGAAGCCAGCCCCCAAGAAGGGTGGTCTGGGTGCTAAGAAGGGCCTGGGAGCCACCAAGGCCACCAAGAACTTTGCAGAGATTGAGGCGGAGGCAGAAATGGCTGACAAGATTGCTAGCTCCAGAATGGAAGTTAAGGTAAATTAAGATATATTAATACTATATACGCTCCTCGAAGCCTTAAGGAAAACTTAAGGTGGGAGGTAGAAAAACGACCCTCCCCATTTTTAATTTGAGTTTGAAATGGAAAGTAAAAAAGAAATATTCTTTTTTTTTTGGGGGGGGGGGGGCATTTTTAATTGGGAGGGTGGAGATAAACTCCCAAAAAATAGTTAATAATCTTCCCTGGACCTGAGAAGCTTCACTGTAAAGGAGAACTATATCAGTTCAGCGGTTAGCGAGATCCTTTGCTACAGACCAAAAGCCTACTACTTTATATAAAGGGTAGGTATATGATATTTTATCTAAAACTAGCGGTTACTGCCCCCAGATACCTGAAGTCACACTTGATGATATTGGGGGAGGGAAATCGAAAGAAAAAAGTAAGAAAAAATGTGGGGGAATTACCTACCTACCTACTTAATTTTGTAGAATATTACTTCAAAAGGGATTGAAAATTGTTGCTTTATCAGCTAGTACTTTTGTGTAATGGTTGAGTTACAATGCTAGGATAAATTTTATGTCCAGCTTTAAGATAATTTTAAAATTACACATCAGACACAATATCTAACTTATGCTTATTCGATAAAAGTAAACCCTTGCTTGATTTTGACAGGTGTCTCATCTTTGACCTACCCTAAGAGGGAGATAGGTTGTGCTAAAGTTCCGTAAAGGTGTTAGTTTTAAGGCTTAATAATTGAATAGAACCATAGACAAATATTATCGTTCTACCACCTACTGTTTTTAAGCCTTAAAACTCACACCGGTACGGAATTTTAGCACAACCTACCTCCCCTTTTATCAAACCTTATGTATTGCCGGTTTTACCCTCTGTTTCTGTGAGTACATTCGAACTATCAATCATTTTAGCTACCTAACCTAATTTAAACAAGAAATGCTAATACTTGCAAATATTAAAGGTTGCGCAGCCAGCAACTAATCCAGAGGAAGAGGCTAAGACAGTTGCCAACATGAGACTTGCATACCAGGTACATCAATTATAAAAAACAATGGGGAGCATCCCTCTCCATTGTTATGATTCAGCTCATTCATTGATTACTTATGATGATGAAAATTATTCGTTTTTTATTATTTACTTAACCGAACCTATCACAAAATAATCTCCAAATAAAGGTATTTTTGAAAGTTAGTTTGGCTTGTTTTCCACTACTAAATATAAATAAATTGGCAATATTTTACACATATATTTATTTTTAATGAAGGATCTATCACTAAACCAGCAGAGAGAAGCAGAGAAGTTGAAGAAAACAGATCCTGTAAAAGCTGCCCAACTTGAACGCCTTGGCATGGGATTCGGAGGTAATCACAACTTTTCTTATGGTCTCTAATCAGTATTTATCTGAAAAAAACTACCTGGGCAGGCATTGCAAAAGTTCTATTTTATAGTTATGAACCCGTGTATTTAGCATGTTGTGTAGGATTTGAAGAGGAAGAAAAGTATAAAATAGCATAAAACTATCCCTAGACTCAAATTTGAAATATCTTGATCCATCTCGACACCTATATGAAGCTTCCGTAAAATAGAGAACACAATACGTTCTGGAGAACAAATAAACCTATTTCTCGTATATATTCGAATCCGGCGGATAGGAACCGGTTCTCATCCATACGAAAAAACTATATCTAGCATCGTATTATATCCAGCTTTCTACGAATATAAAAATGTACAATCATAAGATTAAAACCAGTTTTCTAGCCGGTGCCTTCGGCACCTCGGGGCTAAAAAAAATAGTTTTAATCTCATAATTGTACATTCTATATCCACGGAAAGCCGTTTATAATACGATGCGAGAAATAACTATTATTTTAATAACCGAGTTAAAACATAATTTAGAAAACAAAATTGATTTGACAAACTTTGAGTATTGTATCTAATCTTAATTGCGAAATGAGTTTTTAGATATTTGATTCCGTAGGTACCTACCTAACTATTTTTGTTTTTATAGGTTTTGGAGGTGGTTCTAATTCACACAGCTTGTTGTCCAATATGGGAGAAATAGTACAGGTGACTTTTTGACTAATAATTTTTGTTAAAAATTATCCATGAAAAAGCATTGAAATTTTAATGCATGATGTTTTTGAATTCAGATTCTTTCTGGTTCAATCTAATATGCAAATACAGTACACATTCAATTATGAAGATATCTTGCTCTCAAATTAATTCTAAAACTTCCCCTTTAGATTAGAAAAACTACTTGTGGCTTCGCCCCTTGCATCCAGGGACTCGGTATTCTAAATTTTTGAGGGAGAAGCTATAGCCTAAAACCAATCTAAGACTGTAATTACAGAATGAAATAGACAAAGGCCATTTTGGTAACTGACTCAAGTTTCCCTAAAATAAGATAAACTAAACCTTAATTTTTGAATAATAGGATTGCAGTTTTGATATTATTTGTATCTGCTCTATTTTATTCAACTTATCTATAAAGTTATAAACTTAAATTAAAATGTTTTATTCCTAAAAAATCGATAGAATCATAGGTAGGTATTATCTAAATTAATTTTTAACTTATAGACAAATGTGGCTTAAATTGACTGATTATATTCCAGGAGGAGCCGACCAACAGCATCAGCTCAAAGGCCAGCAGTGCAAAGGATGAATTCTTTGATGATTTCGAAATTGTTGATGCTGAAAAAGAGGTAAAAGATTATTCATGGTTGAAAGAGCATTTTGAGGGGTTGGGGAGTCGATCACCTAACCATTTATTGGAAGTTTTCCACCTCCTACCGCCCAATCTCCCTCCTCTGTCCTGCAGCAAAAGTCCTTGAACGCCTACTCCTCCCCTACCTTAAACAATCCCTCTCCACCCACCCCTCACAACACGGCTTTAAACCCCTCCACTCCACCACCTCCTCCCTCCTCAACCTTTCCACCACCATTGCCAATGGCTTCAATCAAAACCTCCCCCCCAGCCGCACAACTGTTGCCTCCATCGACCTTTCCAAAGCATTTGACTGCATTCCCATCCACCTCCTTCTCCAAAAAATCTCCTCCTCCAACCTTCATCCCAACATCATTAGATGGCTATCCTGCTACTTGCGTGGCAGGATGGCTTTCTGTTCCTATCAAAACACCAATGCCTCTCCTAAAATTGTCCACACTGGCGTCCCCCAAGGCTCTGTTATCTCCCCAGTCCTCTTCAACTTCTACATAGCAGATGCCCCCCACATTCCCCCTGCCCACACCTCCTCCTATGCCGACGACCTTAACTCCTTCCACTCCTCCCCTAACATCCCCCAGTCAGTTGAATCCATCAACTCCCACCTCTCCTCAATCGCTGACTGGGCCTCCACCAACGGCCTCTCCATAGCTCCCAACAAATCCACTGTCACCCTCTTCACTTCTGACCGCAAGCACCAATCCAACCTCCATCCTCAAGTCCAAATCAACGGCTCCACCCTTCCCCTTGAGAAAACCCCTAAAATCCTTGGAGTAACCTTTGACACCTTTTTCAATTTCAGTTCCCATGTCTCCACCATTTCCTCAAAAATTTCCTCCCGCCTTAGAATCCTCAAATGTCTAGCTGGCACCAAATGGGGCCACCAGAAGGAGACTCTCCTCACCACCTACAACACCCTCCTCCGCCCCATCACCACCTATGCCTGTCCTGTTTGGTTCCCTTACACCTCCTAAAACAACATTGACAAACTCCAAATCCTCCAAAACCAAGCCCTCCGCATCTGTACTGGTTCCACTAAAAAATCTCCCATCAGCCACCTCCACCAAGAAACCAAAATCCTACCAGTACGGAACCACCTTTCCCTTCTTTGTTCCCAATACCTGGCCTCCTCCCTCCGCCCCTCCCACCCATCCTTCCACAACGTCACAACCCCCCCTGGCCCTAGATCCAAAAAATCCACCCTTCAATCCATGTTCCTTCCTACTCTCCAACCTTTTCTTTCCCCCGACAACACCCTCCTTCCCACAAACTACAAATCCACAATCTCCAGACTCCACACCTCAGCTGTCACCCAAGCCATAAATTCTTACCCCCCTAATCCTGTCCTTAATCAAGCTCCCCCTGACATCAACCCCTCCGAAATCCAACTCCCCAGGCACTACAGAACCATCCTCTCCCAATTAAGATCCAACTATTGTCCTAAACTCCAAAGCTACCTCCATTCCATCAACGCTTCTCTTACCCCCAACTGCCCATCCTGTCCTGTTAATCCTACCCCAGAAACAGTCCAGCACCTCTTTTCATGCCCAAATAATCCTACAAATCTTACTCCTATGGACCTCTGGCAAAATCCCACCCATGTAGCTGCCTTCCTCTCCTCCCATCCAAGTTTCACCAGCCTTCCTCCCCTCCAACGCCCCCCTCCAGAGCCCCCACCATAAGCCCACGCCCCCCCCTCACCCCACTGATGACTACCCGGACCGGAAACTGACTATGAGCAGCCAAAACAACAACAACATAAGAAAATGAAGAGCGAAAAAAATTTTCTCTTGGGAGGGTGGTGATACTTTCCCCCAAAATAGTTTTTAAGCATTTGTGTATATCCTGCACAAGAATATTTTTTTCCCCGGCTGCAAAATATTGTATTACAATCCCCCCCCCCCTTCCCCACCCCGCCCCACCCCCAGTTTTTTCCCAAAGGAGGGGAAAATATTGAAATGTTTTCAGTGCTCTACATTTTATTCATTGTTTACCCCCCTCCCACATACATATTTTCTAGGTTTTCTACCTTCCACATCTTTATTCGAGATATACACCCCTGCATTTAAGATATGCTAATCATAATGTAATGAAACAATTTTCAGGATCTTGGATCATGGCGTACCTCCCGTGTAGACGAGGTGTGTCCACCAGCTTCCAGAAACCAGAACAAATCCTCCTGGGAACAGGGACCTTATCCATATTTAGTATTACCATTAATAAGTGATATGTACCTCTATATGAGTCCTACATCAAGAATGTTGACAAGCGCTCTTTCAAATTTTGTAACTGATTGAATTTCTAAATATGATATAAACCTAAGATGGAGGTGTTTTTCCTTTACCTGAAATAGCCTAAAACCGTCCATCCAAGCACATGAAATTCTCTAAGAAGCACAACTTTGCCACTTTAATTTTGATAGAACTAGTTGTTGATCCCCCCTATTATTACGTTTTAATAATATGGATATTGAGTGAACAGGATTTAAACGAGAACATAAGAAAATCTACCACAAGTAGCAATTCTAACTGGGGAAATGAAAACACGTAAGTTTTCTAGTATTTTTATACATAATAGCGCAGCTACTCTATAACTTGGTTGTGTCTGTACAGTACATTGCAGTCTAAATTTAAAGCAAGTTAGGTATCTACTAATCTAATGTATTTAAACTAGAAAATAATATAAAATTTCACCCTCTAGTGATAAAAAAAATAGAGGCGTAGAGACTAATTATTTTTTTGATTTTTTGCGAATATTACACTTCAAACATGTTTAAATCTTCTCTTCATCAATGAACTGAAATATAGACCGACTGTAAATTTTTGTATTTTATAATAACAAGTTGATATTTTCAGAAGGCGTGCTGCGCCTGTAACATCAAGTGTATCATCAAGTATGGAGGCGAGCAAAAAATTCGCAAATGCCAAAGCCATCTCTTCTGACATGTTCTTTGGAGACCAGGACGGAGTAAGTTTTCTTTTTTAGGAATAGATATATTACCCTAGATGGTCTTTGTAGATGAGGCACAATAAGACGTTCAATCTAAAATATAATTTCTAGCAAATGATTTTTTTTGTTTATCTATGATTGTTTTAAAAATAGTTATTTAAAAGTTTATTGCTGACCTATTTAATACCTAGGTAGATGAAATATAAATTCAACTGCCATTTCGTACAAAAATGTGTGTATTTTCTAACCAATAATGTGGTCAAATTGTTTCTCATTGGTTCCTATTGGTCCAATTAGGAAATTGTTTATCTAGACGTCATATTCTTATTTTGTGTCCTGTGCAGGACAAAGTAATTTGAGTTAGGGGAATGCCTTGGCGCATTTTATTTCTTTTATTTATTACCTAATTCAATTCAATTGTTTACTTCTTTTGTAGGATAGTAAAGATGCTAACCTGAGTAGATTCCAAGGTTCTACCGCCATCAGTTCAGATATGTACTTTAATAGGTAAGGTTAATTTCTGCAGTTTTATCTACAATTAGGATATGTTTGTCCTTGCATGTAAGATTCATAAAAATAGTATTGTTTATTGATTATTTGAAAAGAGTGATTACATAATCAATTTATAATCACAAGTAAAGTTGTTTGTGTTTATAACGGGAATAGAAATCTGAAATAGTAGTTACTTGAATGAGATACGATGTGGAACTCTAAGGAAACTCTAAACTTCTTTTTCTGCACTTGACAATTGATTATTTTTGTTCTTAAGAAAGTTAACAAAAAATCCGTAAAGTTTTACATTTGTAATGGAAAAAATGTTTTCAGTTTTCTTAATTTTTACATTTTTTCCCCTCCAACTACTTATTTTTTATTCCCCCCCCCCCCCCCCCTGAGCCGGGGATCCCATGTAGAATATACACCCCTGTACAAATAATTAAATAAAAGAGAAATATTATATCATTTTACCATTGAAAATTTTCATCTATTGTATCCGTGCCTAAATTTAGTTTAAAATGATATTCAGGGATACAGGGAGTGGTGGTATGTCAAGATCTTCTAGTACATATTCATACAACAGCATCCAGGCCCCGGATATGGAGGATGTCAGGGAGAGTGTCAAGCAGGTATTGTCAGTCATACAACCTACATAATTTTGTTCCAAAAGTAGCGCAGCAATCATTATATACCAATAAAAAAAGTACATGTATATTATAATTATAAAAACCTTGTCCTTGCTTACAATTCAACTCTGAAGCAATGATACCCCACCCTCTTCTACCCTTAATTTCAATTTTGTTCAAAATTAGGGAGGGAGTGGGGCATCAGTGCTTCAGAATTGAGTTGTTAGCTAGCACCGAAATCTTTCTAATGGAAGCTTGTTTTTCCTTGTTGTATTTATAAAGGTCTGTAAAGGCAGAATTAGCTGCTATTAGAAAAGTTATGCGGTGATTGTAGATCTCCTAGATACCCTAGACTGCGTAGAGCCTTTAGACCTTATGTATGCCCACTTATAGACGGAAGTACGGACATTCCCAAGTTATAGGATAGTTTCGCTACTTAAAAAAAAACTTTTTCTCGTTTATATACCTATCTATCATTTTTTACTTCTTTATCTTATTTTTTTTAACAAACTTGAAATTGTCGAAAATTTGACTATTTTGGTATGTAATCAAAGGGAAGTAGGTATTAGGAAATAAAGAAAGTGGGTTGAAAGAAAAGAATCCTAGTCCCTTTGTTCCCGATACCATAGCATATTTGATTATAGAATAGAAATATTGTAATTACACAAATACAAAGGTGATTGGATAAACAAATAGCAATATTTTATGTTCATATTATTTCTCCAGTTAAACATTGCTTGATATAAATTAAACTAATAAGACAAATTATTGGATAGAATAAGGTATGAACTAAAGCATGTATATATGTATGATGACAGAAGGGACGATGCAGGATCACGCAGTTATACGCAATACGAAAAGGGTGAAGCATTTTTCAGGTCTTAATTTTCGCCTTTTATAAGAAGGGAATTTTACAGGGTGGGGGGGGGGGGGGGTGTTGGACCCTTCCCTGAATTTTATATGAGGGTTGGACAAATGTCATAAAACGCTATAATTAATATATAAAAATTGCAGCACCCCTATCGTATCGTGTATGAACGCGAGATCCTGCATTTTATCTGAGGCCATCTATATGTGTAATATATCAATAACACTAATTTTAGGGCGTTAATAAAGTAGCAGGTCGCCTTTCTAACATGGCTTCGGGTGTTATGAATCAAATTCAGGTATAAAAACTTTTATTACTTTACAGGGAAGCATTGCATTAGGCAATCCATTAAAAAAATAGTAAGAGGGTAGGTCCATATATACTGAATAGCGTTTAATTAAAAAAGGAATTTCAATTTCTTTGGATGTTTGATATTATATTTCCCAAGTTTATCACACTAGGTTAGGTAGTATGAGTGAGCATATAATTAAGTTATTAACATAATATTGCATACTTATCATCTTTGTTTATTAGAGGATTTTTGATATAATGAATTTTTTGCATAACCTATACCTACCTATTTTTAAAACATGAACATTTTTTTAATCTCTTAAATGTGCTTTTTAATGCTTAAATTGCACAGATACATGGAAAGCTTTATTAAGGTAAAAAATATAAATATATTAAAAAGTAGCATGGAATATATTAATGTTTGGAGATAAATCAGCTACTTGTTTTATGTAAAAGTTTAATCTTCTTTATTTTAATAAATTTTTTTGCTTATGAAATTAGAAAGTAAAGGGAAAGTCAAGCTACCCACCTCCATAGTAAGTTTACAGAGTGTTATGGCTTAGGTTATTTTTAATATACAATTTTGAAACAGAAATAATAAGTAGAGGTATGTTTATTGTAGAGATCTCGACATTAAGGTATGAAGGACATTCACATCATATTTAGCTTCTCATAAAAAGATATCAAGTGGAAATTTATTTTATCAACTGTTTCTAGATAGCTATTACATAAAGTATATTTCATACCTCTAATACGAGATCTCTATAATAATGATACTTTTCTAATGAAAACCATATATTTTGTAAAGCCGATTTCTGCTTTAAAATTGTGATAAACTGTTAAAGTTTGACTTTTGAAGTTTGAAGTTGATGATTTTCAATGCTTTTTTTATTTAAAAGGGTACATTTACGGGGAGTTGATTGTTTTCATTTCTTTATTTAATACAAAGAAGGGCTATTATAAGATCATGAATATGCATAATTAAATTAACAGTTTTATGAAATAGGACCAAAATATTATTTTTTCCGGATTGTTTTAAATTGCTTCACTTTTTATGAGTTTTAATTGCACTGTATAGTTTGAAAAGTTATAAAAGCACTAAAGTTTGGTTATGGATTTAATTTAAAGTTTTCAGGATTTAATAAAGTGTTGGGCTTTATGGTGTGTGTTATTTCTTTTTGTTTATCTGTCTTTTTTTGCCTTGTATTCATTATGATAATTGGAGGAGCTTTATATAATATTTTGAAGGGGATGGGCATTTGTTCTGTTTCAGCAGGGGTGTTATTCAATCTCCTTGAGGGGGTTTGAAAAGATATTAATTAAGAATTAAGTCGGCCCCCAACATTTTTTTTTAAATTTCCACATGAAGGTTTTCTTCTAAGTTTCATTCTAATTGCCTTAAAAGAGTTGTTGAGTAACCTGCTCCCTGCAAAAGCTGGAAGACTGCGCGCCCGTCCCCATTTTTAAAGGCTAAATATTCAGAAAAACAATCAAGGATAACCACACTATAAAGTTTAATTAATTAAAAGTTTAAAAGTTTGAATTTTAAATATTTCAGGACCGCTATGGCTACTAGAACAGCAAAGCTTAAATCTATTATCTCTGCTCTACTGCTGCTGCGTTGGTTCATGCATAAACTTCATCCTTGTCACCTAGATACCCCCCAACATATAGTTTTTTTTATGATCAATTCCAGTGGTAAAAAAAATTTAAGTGATTTTAAAACATCAAAATTTAACAGCTTTTGCTGTAGTTTAGTAGTTTGGGCTTATGCAAAATTAAAATTTTCATTTTAAGCATATATTATTTTTTTTTATTTACTATTTATAAAATAAAAGTTAGAAATATTTGTTAATAAAATGCTACCTTATAAATTGTTGCCAACTAGTTTAGATTAAGATTAATATGTTTTATTTATCATGTACAGCAAGGTACAAAAATAATATTTTTTTTATTCTTATCAGGAAAAAAAGGGGGGGGGGTATTTTTTCCTTTTGTCCAAACATTTTCAAATAAGTTGGCTATTTTTGATTTTTGAAACAAAAATTAGCATATTACCGCTCCCACCCCCTCCTGTAATCTCATTCTAATCTTAAATCTAGGGGAAAAAATAGTTTAATGAAATTTAAATAAACACACTTTCTTAATAAAATACCTATAAAAATATTTTAGTGCTCTTTTTCTAAATACAACACTTGTTAATACATAAAATGATAAAATAATTACATAAGAAACATTATATATATCTATTTATCCTATGTATTGTTTATTTATTTTATGTTTTTTTTCTGTGGTAATATTATAGTTTATGTTTTATTTTTAAAATTTTATATTTTTTGTCTGCAGTTGTTTGATATTTATTATGTTATATATCGTATTATGCATTTTTAATTTACTGTAATTATTGTTTGAATTTAGGGTCTCTATGTATAAATTAGTTAAACACTGATAACTAAAAATATATAAGAAATACAAAAAGTCTTTAAAAAACTGAGACCCAATAATGAAAAGTGTGGCTAGAGTAAACGCGCTAAAAATCGTTCTTTTTGCACTTTTCTGTAATCTGTGTGCTTGAATGGGACTTGGTTATTCTAGATTATTTGTTTTTTTGTCTTTAACCAAAAGCCTTAAAAGTTATCAAGGACTTTCCCTTCTGACATAATTCCAATTTTAATTCTATAAAATCGATGAAATATTAAAGAATTTTGATGTAACTGTAAGAAAATTTATTTTATTTTTAATCTGTGGACCCTATGGTTTTAGTTCTATTTATTATGTAATCTAATCCTGCGTTTGAATAAAGATTTTACCTTTCATTATTCTTATGTTTTTATAAACATACCTTTTCTTTAATTAGGTTAGGTCCGTATGTAACCTGTAATAAGCAAATAAGCTCTTTGACAAAGTCTCTCTAGATTTGTTGAACATGTATAGGTAATGCTTTGTCACTTCACATTTAGCTACGCTTTTATGCATTTTGTCATTCTTTTACTATTTTGTTTCTAAGGAATTTAACGTGCGGAATAGCCTAGTTGAAGAGTAGCGCGCTGCGAAAAATATTGAATTACACAATCTTCCTTTTTTTGCATAAAATTCTCTTGTGCCAAATTCTAGAAGCGTGATTCTACATAAATAATAATACCATGGGTGGAATAATTGTCAATTAATTTTAATCGTACCTACACTTTTTATGCATAAACTTCTCCCTTATATAAAAGATAAAAAGGGTTGTAAGTAAACGGCATTATCCACTCCCTCCCTCCCTGCCAAATATCAAATTATCAAGTTATTAAATTATGCTTTAGCAAAGCTAATAATTTAACTTGCAGAAAAATTGGACCTAATTTTAAAACGAAAGCTTCCCTTACAGAAAAAAATACCGTGAAGTCATTTATAGTTTTAAGTAACTAAACGTGAACTTCAGCTGTCGATGGGGGGCAACACATAGTAAAATTGACGACCCTTTTATCTGCAATCATTATTTTAGATTTATTTCGCTTTTTGGCTATACCTTTTTCTTGTAAAATAGGGTAATCAGATAGAATTAATTTTCGATCTCTACGCAGTTTCTCTCCTCACACAGAATCCACAATACATTCAACAATAGAATTATATCTACTCATTCAACAGACCACATAAGTAAGTAGAATTCCTAAAAAGCATTTAACCGAATTAGGTCCAGCGGTTATTGAGATCTTGAGGGACAAAAATTGCTATACTTCGTATTTAGATAATATTAGTTTAAAAAGTAACAGGATGTTTGTCTGTACCGAAGGATCTCGTTAACCACTGACCCGACATGGTTCTCCTTTACAGGTTAGCTTCTCATAGGTCCCGGGAAGGTTTATAACTATTTTGGGTGAGAGTACCACATCCTCACAAGAGAAATCGCCCCTAGAAAAATATTCCCCCACAAAAAAAGTTATGTACATATATTGTATATAATACAGGTAAAAACTTAAGTCACTTTTCACGCAAATGTTGCATGCTTGTCTTAATTTTCTAGGTATAAGTCTAACAAGGATGACATCAATATAGGAAAAACTCAAATAATATAAAAAAGTGGATTAAAAATACATGAGTTCCGATGCTTTTATACAAACAAAATATTTTATGGTCATAACATTCTTTGAGGATTTTCCTAATTTCAAAAAGAAGACCTAAAGGGTAGTTCTGTCATGTACAGCATGAAAAAAAAACACCTTTAAGTTATATTTCCTACTCTTTAATACATATAACAAGAGGTGTATTTATTTGTTGTCCTGGGGTGGAAACACCCTCCTCAGTATCCAATATCTACATACTCAGAAGTCAAGCAAGCATCCTTTGAATGGTAAATTGACGCAGGCGCAATTTTTTACATTCCTCTTAATTTTAAGGGGGTGTTACTTTGTGACTTGACAACCTCATTGGCTGTTAGTCAGGTGTAGACTCTTCTCAAGGGGGTGTATCCACTCCCCTAAACATATATGGGGTGCATACACACCTCTTCTGCATGCCTCTAGAATAATTGTTTTCCGTTTAGGAGGATGACCGGCTACACTAATCTATAAAAAGTGTTGTTTTTTCAGATTGTCTATTTCATTTTCAAATTACATTATGTGTGAAGTTCACGTTTTAAAAACAGGCCAAAATGTGGGTTGACATTCAACTCTGATAAATACCTGATTTTTCAGGTTATGATAATAGAAAATAAGCCCCTCCCTCAACCCTTAAATAAATTGGGTGTTAAATCCTGCCTTTTGTCGATTATAACTGACAAGGAAAAGAAAACGGTGTAGAGTTTGTAAAGCATTAATGCTCTCCTCCTCAACGTAGAAGCTATAGGGACCGCTATGGGACCAGAAGCGTACAAAAGAGGGGGTATCCACCCCCTAGTCGAAATTAAGCAGGGTGGAAACACCCCCCCCCCCCTCCCCTTAGGTTTTTAGAGATATTAAGCAACATAAACAAACATTAAGCAACGTTCGAAAGTTAGAAAAAAGCAAAAATTTGCTATTGCCAAAATTTCTTGTAATGTGATAATACTTCCGTGAGTAATGTTCACTCAGTGGTGTCCGATCTCTTCCGATAAAATGTCAAAGTTTTTCATTTTTGTAATATATTAGAATTTGTAACTAAGGTTGTGGGGATATTAAATAAATTTGTTTCTGTTTTCTTTAAAACTTTGAATCTTGATTGAGTTGTAAATATGCACATAAAAGGGGTGTTTACCTCTTATTTTGAAACCACTTAAAATTTTGGAAATTACATTAGACTACTACTCTTAAACATTTAAAACCCCTTATTTTGCCCCTCTAAAAGAGCTTTGACGTCCTTGATCATTTGGGGTTCATTTATCACTCATTATGTCTGTCCATTACTATCCAATCTATTTTCTGTTCTCTAATTAAAAAAAAAACAGATTATAAACTTATAGCAGAAGCAAGGGCGCACCTTGTTCAGAATCAAGAGGGGGGGAGGAAGACAGGAAATTTGAGATTTCTCGTTACCTATGTGTTTCAACAATGTAATCATTTTTCAGAAAGCTTTCAAGCAACCTAAAATATAAACAAGTGAATCATAAATAATTAACAAATAACCTATAATTATAATGATCCTCAACATTTAAAAACCATACATGATTTCTAAATTCTTGGAAATTTTTCCTCTGACATTTAATCTATTTATAACTAGCGAGTGCGACTACGCCTTTAAAAGACTCAAGGGACACTGTGGTAGATGGGCTAGATAAAACGACTCTCCCCCCCCCCCCCAATTTCCATTTCAAGATTAAAAAGTTAATAAAGAAATAATATATTTTTGGGGAGCGGAGATACCCTCCATCAAATTATTAAAAAACCTTCCCTGGACCAATGAGAAGCTTCACTGGATAAGATAATCATAATTGTATAAGCTTTAAGTTAAAATCTAAAGTTTATCTTTATCAAAAACTGATGGAGCCTATGATTTAATTAAAAGCTTTCCTGAAAAGCACTTAAGACAAAAACATTATCTATTCAATGAAACAAAATAGCAACGGTCCTACTGCTAGATGCTTTTCAACTGAGATTTGTTTAATCGCCCACAAATAGCATGAAGATCCAAGTAAGAAGATGAAGCTTTTCTAAAAATAAAAAAACATAATCAAATTATATTACAAACTAGCGGTTGCGCCCCTACCATTAAGGTTGCTATGTTTTTTAAGGGTAAAAAGCGGTAGAAATTAGCCTAAAACCATCCTAAAAGTTTAATCTAAAATTAAAATAGCATAAAGTCATCCATGGACCTGTATAAAGCTTCCGTGAAAAGGAGAACTCATTAGTTTAAGTAGTTATTGAAATTTTAAGCTTAAGCTTTACTTTTATACATCAACAAAAATTCTTCAGAAATCTATTTCTTTTGATTTAGTAAATTTTGAAACTCATTAAATTAAAAATCAAAGGATTGATTCATTCTTTTATTTTCTTTTTTGATGTATATAAGTTTAAAAACGAAGCTTTTTACATTAAAGTGTCCGTGTGTCTTTTCTGGATTGTTATAATCATTCAATAAGGCATGTTAAAAGAGTCCTATTGTTTTCAAATCTTACATGATGATACCTGTAACAATAAGAAAGCGCAGCTACTCGGACTATTACCAAAAAGGAAGTAAGTTAATTTTAAGCATTTTTTTACTTTTGCTGATGATTTTTGCTATATTTAAAAAGATTCTTGATATGCCCAATGATTCCTAGAACAATTAGAGGTAGAATGTTTAGATTTTTTTAAATTCAAGCCTTAATAAAAATAATAATATATTATAATTTCATATTAGGCATCCTTTATTTTAAGTAATTTTGAGACAGATTTATATAAAATTTTTGTTATAGCTTCTTAACTATTACTGTTAACACTATTTTGTTATTTATGTTTGTCTGTCCTATTTATATTTTATGTATGTTGTCATCCTTGTTAAATCCTGACGTTTAGATATGTTTTTTAAAGTCTCGGCTAAATATTTTGTGTCTGAGTATTTCCTTTGCGCGACATACACAGAGAGATAGGGCCGGCTTACCGCGCCGGAAAGGAAGGAAGGAAAAAGGTGTAGTAAGAGGTGAGCGCGGCGCACTGTCATGCACAGTCACACACACACACACACACACACACAAATATTGACAATTCGAATATGTCAGTTAGTTTAGTTAGTGAAGAGATACTAACGCGCGCAGAATGCGCGAATTTTTTTTTCAATTTTGTGCTTTTAATTGACTTAATAAGTGATGTTTGTAATAATAAAAAGTGCTTTTATAAAATAATTATGATCTAGATTAAGGTGAGTTTTTATTGTTATTCTTGACTTTTTTAGTTTAGCAACTTTTAAAAATTCAATAATAAGTTAATTTTCTTACTTTTTCTCAAGAATTTCCCATGCTTTCAGTGGAAGTAAATATTGCTGTAAATGCTGTTATCATATCAACATAAGACTAAAGTCTTAATGTCATTATAAGAATATTGTTATATTGTTGATATAGAATTCTAGTAGTATTCCCAGGGTATTAATTACACTGGTATCCAATTTTTTATAACAAAGTTATCTTATTTGTTGGCAAAAAACTTTGGGTACTTTTATTGAAATTTGAATGGTTTTAATGAGTAGCTTTTCAATAAACAATTTAAATCTCCAGCAGGGGTAATTTGTTTATCATCACTGAGGATTCATATCTATTTATCATCCGAAAATTGGTTACAATGTCAATTTTAATATGGTGCAAAAAGACCCCTCAGTCTTTCCCAGTAGTCTCAGAGATCTTACTATACAAACACAAACACACAGACAACTTACTATTCTAGTTCGTATAGAAGGCTTCAAATTGAATATATGCATTAATGAAAATGCCTGAAATTGACCATATACAAGTTTTACATATATGTAACTCTATCTATAGTTATTATTAATTTCGTGGCTACACTATAAAAGTGTATGTCCAAACGTCCATCTGTGTAAAAACTACTTTAACTTCCTTGTTTATTGACAATTAAAGTCGTAAAATTAAGACAACGAACATAAAATGTATTGATTTATGATCAGTATGATATATATATTTACTCGTTCTCTCATTCATTAGCTTATAAAACTTTGAGAAGAAAATTAATTGAATATTTGGTTGTTTAAAATGTAAACTTTTCAGACATTAATCACAATTTTTTTTTAAATTTAGGTGTACATTAATCTCTTTTGGCATTTGGCCTATTGTTCTTATGATCCCTGCTTGTCAAAGCTGCGCTACTTTTGTTAGTAATGTCCTTGTTATTGATATTTATGCCCAGGGCGGACAGTTGCATTATGGGCCTAGTTCAAGTACAGCCATATCCTATAATTATTAAGAGCAAAGCAATTCTACATTTATTGACTGACCTTCCATCCGTTCGTAAATACGAACAAACCCTGTATAACGGAAAGCCTTCACGTGTGTTCCTAATAACATAATCTAGAAAATATTCAAGGCGATTTATATAATGATAAGGTACAATGTGATAAATATTTAATCTGAAAACCTTTCTGGACCCTGTATAAGCCGTATTGCAAAGGAGAGCCATATAAATCCTGCGGGTAGCGAGATCTTTCGGTTCAGACACAAATGCATCCTGTTTCTTTTATATAAATGTTACTGTTTGTATGTCCCTAAGTATCATCTATTGAGCTAGGCTATTAAGAATGTTGTTATCCTTGTTGCATTGCGGCTCAATAACATACCAAACAATTTAGACTCAGATTAGTTTTCAATACATATGGCTTTGCTTTTTATATACAATACTTTTCAATAATATGGGTTTTTACGTCAGAGTTAGGGCATGTAAATTTAGGTATAAAAATAAGAAATCAGGGAAAAAAATTACCTTATTAATTAAATTCTTTTTACACTGGTCTCTCAACTTGGATGTAAAATATCAATTGAAAAAAAGAATCGCTATTCTTGCAATGGGAATACTCTGTAGTTTCCTAATACCTGAATATTTCATAAGGTTAGATTTTTCATCACTTTATTATGGGTAGAAGATACGTAAAGTGTCATGTATGACGTCATAAAAATACGTCTAAAGAGGAAGGATGAGAAGAAAAGGAAACCCCCCAAAAAAGAGATAGATAATAGACGTATTTTTATGACGGAAAACATGACACTTTTCTCTTTCCCAAAATCGCTATTTTTCCATATTTTTCTCAATAACTAATAACAAAATTTAACAACTAATAATATAAACATAGTATATAAAATTTAAATTTGACACACCAACCCACAATACATGGCTAAACTGTGGATTATTAAATTAATTTTATGAGTTTCTTTGTAACATGAAGAAACCTAAAACCCAAGGACAATTGAATATAGGCTGCGACATATGTTCACTTTTGGTCTGTCACAATTACATAAACTACATACCAGGGACGGAGCGGACAATGGGCTGTTTATTACACTAGTCCCCAAAGTTTTATGATAACATTTTCTTATTAGTTGGCTTAACAACTTTGGGGACTTTTAGAAAATTTTGATTGGTTGTAAAATTAAGTTGAGTGTTTAAATGTTTCAACCAATAATTTTAATTTGCAGAAGGGGGTAATTTTGAGTAACATTATTTGGGATGTACATCAAATTAATCGGGCATTGTCTTATCCCCCTTGATCCCTCTATAATATTACATTTTTTTAGTAATGTAGCTACTCTTTATCTAAGTTTGATCTCTGACCCGAAATGACTATAGAAAACCACGTCACAAACATTATTGATAGCTTTTTATTGCTGAGCTTCTTAAACACATACAATTGTCCTTGTAGGCTATCATTTTGATAAGAATAGCCGGTCATAAACCAAGTGTGTAGGGGGTCCTATTTGTACAAACATTACAAGATTCCAATAGTTATTTTACTTCGTAATATCACTTTAATATATCACCAATAGATGACTTTTTTGTACTGTTTGGTTGGTTAAAAATATTGACTTTGAAAATGTCCACTTGTCGAAATACAAAACACTATAATAAGTACTTTTAGGATTCTTTTAAAAGCTATTCTACATTTAAAGTCTGTACGTCCGCTTCTCAAATTAAAATATTTTCATGCTGACATTGTTCTATTAATACAAAAATCTGTCATACATAAAAAAAAGCTTAGCAACTCTATTAATAATACATTTATTGGCGTGCACAGAAATTCACCAAGGGGATGTGAAGCCATTAGGGAATAAAAAGGGGGAAAGCAAAGGCAGGCATTCCTAATTTCAATGACGTTGTTGAGACCCCCCACCCCCATTTAACGAATTTAAGAGGGAAATCATTTTTGAGACAGCGCAAAATGGCATCAAAAAATGACGTCATAAATAAAGTTGTCTAATGTAATTGACCAATGGTAAAATTTGTACACGCCATTCATTCATTATTTATTTTATCGTATGACGTCATTTTTTGGTGCGATTTTGCGCTGTCTCATCATTTTTTATTCAACTTTGTTAATTCTTTTGTTTACACCTGTTGACTTAATGGATGTCGTTATCCTTGTTTATACTTTGTTATTGTCTTCATTATGATAAGGAAATAAACAGACATTGCAATCATGGAGGGAGGGGACATCATGATATTTATTACACTAGTCCCCAAAATTTTATAATAACGTTTTCTTAGTCGTACGCTTAACAACTTTGGGAACTTTCATTGAATTTCGGATTGGTTGGTTCACTAAGAAGAGTGTCCAAATGTTTCAACCACTAAGGGTAAATTTATGTATCGTCATGTGCCATTGTCTTATTCGGATTCCTGTAGATCCCTGCTTTGCAATGTCAATAGCAAATACCATTTATAACAATGTAGTTTTAAATGCTTTGATGTTTTGATGATAACATGTGTAAATGGAAGAATAAAAATCAAATAATGGTACCTTCCTTTTAAGAAATAAGACGGAAGCTAACGGCCAAACAGCTTGCCCCAAAGCTAGTTTCTCAATGGTGGATGATGATGGCACACAAAATTACTCCTTCTGTAGATTACAATAAGTGCTTGAAATGTATGGACACTCAACTTCATGAATCCACTAATAAAAATTCTAGAAAGTCCCCAAAGTTGTTCAGTCAACGAATAAGAAAACATTATTATAAAACTTTGAGGACTATTGTAATAAACAGCCCATTGTCCCCTCTCTCTCTGAGTTTTTTTCTGATTTTCATTCGTTTTACTATTTAGTCTAAAAAAAACTATAACCTCGTCATAGAAAGTATAAGTAATACCCAAAATTTTGCTTAAAATCTTTTAAAATTCCTGATTCTAATTTATTGATTCAGATGTATGTAATTTCAATGCAATATAAAACGCAGATTTCAAAAATATGCATCGTCATAAGTTTTAGTTTTTTTTATTTAGACCCGTTTAGGCAAAGTGACAAGTTAGGAACACATCCAGCCGTGTTTAAGATTTAATAAGTTCATTTAATTGCCTTCAGGTGACTGACGAGCTCCTGCTGAGCCCTAATTGTGGCCTACAGGCTTATAATTGTACATTCTATATCCGCGGAAAGCTGTTTATAATACGATACGAGAAATAACTATTATAATCTTCTTTCTATCTGTAAGGTACTTAATGTTCTTAATTTGATTTTTATAGCTGCGCTACTTAAGACCTAAATGGCTCTTTTTTTTTAAAATGTGTGTGTGTGAGTGTGTGTAGGCGGACAAATTAACTAATTGAAAGCCTAGTTCAATTAAACTTAAACCACGCGAATAAAGTTTCTTGTCAAATTGCACCAGGACATAAATTTATAGGCCATCAACTATGCGCAAAAAGATGCAATAGCATATAAATTTTGTTCAGTAATTGATAAAGATATTTTGAATGAAAAGGGAAAAGGCAGTTTTTACTGTTGTGATAATTTGCAGTTCTGATGACTTACCCAACTGTAAACATCAACTGAATTAAATCGAAATTTTTTTTTGGTAATTTAGCTTGCCAGGCAACGCTTCGCAAAAAAAGACGACATTTCAAATTAGATTTATTTCGCTTATTGGCTATACCTTAGTCCTGTGATTTACCAATTTGATACAATATGGAATTGATATGACACCTATATATATTATATTCTGTTTGTTATTGCTGCACTGCTTTTAGAAATATTTTCCATATTTAACAAAATATTGATTCAAATATTTGAATAAAATATTTATTTAATAACATGTCTACATAAAGGACAAGGTCACGTGCAGTAAATAATTAATTCATCAAATTAGGGATAAATCTAGTTTCAAATTTCGGTAGTAATTGATGTAATTCCTCAATGATGATAAACAAAATTACCCTTGCTTAGATTAAAATTATTGTTTGAAAGTTTAAAGACGCTACTATTCCCCCCCCCCCCTCCCTGAAATTCTTCCTTTTTAAAGAAAATTTAAATTTGTAATTGTAATTTAGAATATATTAAATTCCTATTTCTGTAAAACATTAAAATTGCAGTTAGAATGATTAATTTCTACGACAACATATATTTCACATGCATGTAAGTAAAAATTAAACAAGGATGACAAGAAACATATAAAACTAAAAAAAGAGGACAAAATAACATTAGCAATGAAAGCATAGCATCTCGTTTTATATCATAAAAGAATAAATTAGTCTATAAGTTCTATGTTCATTTGCCTAATCGGGTAGGAATCATTATTTAGAATTAAGTTAGTAAAATACTTTATTAGGATATCTTAATTGAAGCTTCTTAAAATTGAGATCTCAATAGCTAAAGTGGTTAGCCAGCAATAAAACTTTGAACTTTATATTATTGGATAAACTGCAGTTTTAAATCAATAGAAATATTTTAAATATTTTATCATTTCTTATTTCTATAGTAAACGAGTTTTAGAGAAGCTAGGAACGCTAAAAACAATGAAAAGTGTTGGATAAAATTGATTTTGATTGAATGTTTTTTGAGTGCAGGGGTGTACATTCTTGTATTTCATCAAAGAAAACACTTCCTCTCAGTATTTAGATTTTTATTCATCTTGTTTTTTAAAGTTTTCACAAACAAAATGCTAGATTGAACCAACCAACCAAGATTAGCAAAAGTACCCAAAGTCAACGAATGAGAGAAAGGGTTTATCAAACTTTGGGTACAATACATTAGGGATCTAAATGGATAAGACAATAGCTAATAAATTGATGTATATCCCTAATGATGATACTTAAAATTACCCCTTATGTAGATTACAATTAGTGGTTGAACGTTGGACATTTAACTAAATGAACCGTTCAAACACAATTCAATTAAGTCCCCAAAGTGGTTCAGCCAACGAATAAGAAATAAAGCTTTAGGGACTAGTGTAATAAACAGATCAATGTCCCCTCCCTCCCTGACAATATATAGCCAAATAAACGGACCACTGCTTATAGAGATATTTCAATTCTTATAGAATCTTGTTTTTTTCTTCAATTATTCTAAACCTGCAATGCACTTCCCCTTGAAGTGAGGGTCAATCTTTTGTTTTGAAGCTTATTTTTTTGCATTCTTATAAACAATAGATAATAACAATACTTATTTTCTTACACTTAAAATGTCGGTTCAATCATTTTGCCTTTGGACCACCATTTTCCCCATCACCTTTTGCATTATTTTAGACAGTTCTAACCCTGCGGGACACTTTATTCCGTTAGGTTTTTACTCACAGAAACCTCGGAGACATGGTAAGAGTCTAACCCCCACTCGACGTTATCCTAACTTAAATGTGAAAGATGTCATATAACCCAACCTAAATATAACCCAGCCTATCTTAATATTTTCATTTTGTAAGAAGCCCCATTTGAGTACGCTTTATTTGAACCCTAACTTGCAGAAATAAAGGAGAAATTTTTATGAGTAATGATGCCCATCAAAGTTTATTGACTCGTTCTGCTATTTGTTAGATTAGAAACTTTGAGAGGAAATATTGAATCTTGATTGGGTTGTGCAAAGTAACAGTATCCAGACTTTTCCACGAATAATTTCAAGTTTATCTATCTCATTTTATCATCCATTCCCCTATCCTTTTAGATCCCTAATAAATTTAGTAATCATTATTGTGTTGCTATAATAAGATAAAATTATAAATTTTTCTTGCTGGGCTTCTTGTGCACATTATTGTCCTTGATGTTGAATATTTGCAATATTTGATCCGCGAATAAAAAGCTTGCAAAGTTTATCTATCCTTGCAGTTTATTTATCTTATACGGAAGAGATTCGAAGAATATTTACAAGTTTAAAAGAGGTATATAACAAGGATGACAACATACATAAGTAAAAACTTATTTTAGTCAATTATCGAGAAATACTATAAAGTTATTTAAGTAGTGAGCGACCCTTTTGGAAAAAATTGGGAGGGAGGGTTCTAGGGGCGATTACCCTTGAGAGGGGGGCAGTACTCTCCCCCAAAATAGTTTTAAAAATTTACTGGACCTATAAGAAGCTTAACAGTTAAGGAGAACCATATCGCTTCGGTGCACACAGGCAGACACACACTGTTACTTTATTGGATGTAGAATATATTATGAATGGAGAAAAATTGTCGTCCCTTTATCCTAGAACATGAAAATCTGGTGTTAGATCCAAGTAATGATAAATCCATTGTTTTTTCTATATTAGAATAGATTAACTATCACATGGGTCTTCTTGAATGTAATCCCATATCAAAGACGGACAGACAAAGTTGGTCACAGTATAGCTGCGCTATATAAAAGAGGTATAAAAGTTGAACAAAAGTGCACCCTGAGCTTACCTTTTTAACCTTTTATATATTCAAGCAAGTGTTATTACAAAAATGCATATAAAAAAGCAGCCAAATGAGGATTGTATCAAGAAGTTTTTTAGGACTATATATGGATTCTATTTTGCCTACATTTACTTGGATCAATTTCATTGTCTAATCTAATTTTTTATAGCATTTTTACTTTTTACATTTTTGTGAAAACGTTTAAATTTTACGGCGCGATGCAAAAAATTTGTTTTGTCGGTTTGATGATCATAGATAATAATATTTGTTTTTGTATAGATCAGAAGTATGGAGATAGGTTTTATAATCAAAGATGTTAATATTTATATAGATCAAAAATATAGAGATAGGTTTTATAATTATATATATTAATATTTATACAGATCAGAAATATAGAGATAGGTTTTATGATTATAGATATTAATATTTTTATAGATCAGAAATATAGAGATAGTTCTTATAATCATAGATATTAATAATATATAGGTTTTATAATCATAGATATTAATATTTATATAGATCATAAATATAGATATAGGTTTTATAATCATAGATATTAATATTTAATAGATCATAAATATAGATATAGGTTTTATAATCATAGATATTAATATTTAATAGATCATAAATATAGATATAGGTTTGATATTCATAGATAATGATATTTATATAGATCAGAAATATAGAGATAGGTTTTATAATCATAGATATTAATATTTATATAGATCAAAAATGTAGAGATAGTTTTTATAATCATAGATATTAATATTTATATAGATCAGAAATAGAAGAAATAGGTTTGATAATCATAGAAATTAATATTTAAATAGATCATAAATATAGAGATATATAGGGGGTTGATTTCGACAACCAAATTTTTTAATTTTAGCTTTTTTTGGAGGGGGAGTATTATTCTTTTCGGAAGGGTGGTGGTGGGGGGGGGGGTGGGGAGTCCCATCACTGGACCAGTTTTTATATTCTCTGAAGAGTAGAGCCCAAGCGATTTAGTGGTTACTGAGATCTTAAGCTTCAGACAGAGAGACATACAGACACCGTTTTACTTGAAAATTATAGATGATTGACAACAAAACTGAAAAATCAAATATTTCGTGTTATAATTTTATTCTTCACAACCCCAAAATCATTAATAAAAATCTGTAAACATTTTTGTAAACTTCCTTAGCATAAATTGAGCATATCGTGATAAAAATAATAACGTTAGTATGTCTCAATGACTATGAACTTTTTTTCAGTGAATAAAGGAATAAATAAAACAAAAATTAGACATATGAAAAATATTTGAATATCTCAGCGGTTATCAAGATCTGAACTAACAAACGAAAAATCTGAATACTTCATCAAATAGCTTTACCAAATACATATATTTTAGAGATATTAAAGAACACTAAAATATAAACTTGATTGAAAAGTAAAACTCAAAATCCATATAACCATCCCTTCCTCTTTAAACTGTTCTGAGACGACAACTCTTTGGTTACCCCGCCCATTATTGAAATATCATCACAATGTATTTTTATTTGTCATTGGTCGCATAATCATCACTTTGAGGGTAAAGGGTTAGTTAAAAATTGAATCAGAAATAGAAGGCTGTTTTAAAAAGTTGTTTTGACCTTTTAAGTCCCTAAAATACTTTGATGATAACATTTAATTTTAAATGGTTAAAAGCAAAGTGACTCTATACTTTCAAATGTAAGTTAGTAGAGGCTGTATGAGAATTCTCTTAGCTGATGTTATTATCTGAATAATCTATAAACATATTTTGTTGCGATTCCCATTATACTCCACATTTCAACTTTTGATTTCAAATTTTGAGTGCGCTTCACGCACATTCCCTCAAAAAATTTACCGTGCACGCGCTTCAACTTGTCTCAACTTACATCTATTCAAGGATAAGACAATAGACGATAATTGTTTTGCATCCCCAATGGTTATAAACCTGGATGAATAGTTTAAACACAACCATCCAATCAAGATTTAATCAAAGTACCCAAGTTGTTTATAAAACTTTGGGTACCAGTATATTTAACAATTCAATGTCCCCGTCCTCCACAAGTTATTCACGCACACACACACAGACACATGAAATGACAAACAAACACCCCACAGATAATTATCGCATATTATTTGTACGCCAAAAACATGCAAGTATTTTGTTGGTTCGGCCAGGCTGCCAACATGACAATGACAGTGCCATATTATACCATAGCAGGGATGTAGGGGACATCGGGCTGTTAATTACACTAGTCCCCAAGGGGTTATAACATGTTCTTATTCTTATTCGTTGTCTCAACAACTTAATTTAAATTTGATTGGTTGGTTCATTGAGTTGAATGTCCAAATGTTTCAATCACTAATTATATTCTACAAAAGGGGTAATTTGTGTATCATCACAAAGGACATACATCAATTTATCGGCCATTGTATTATACCTTTAGATCCCTGATACCAAATCGTAGCGTTTACATGATTATATGAAAGTAATAGTATGTCTGTCTGTCTTTCTATGTGTAGCATAGGATATTAATATCTTCCATACAATTCTTTTTAGGGTTCTAATGTTTTGCTTTTTATGGTAATTTGCAAAGTTTTTTTAAAACCATTAAATGTCAAACGTACGTTTAAAATTTTGCAATAATTTTGCATATTTGTAAGTGTTGGATACACCGTTAAAGATTTTGATATTTGGGCATCATTTGCTCACTTCCCGTCTTTTTAAAGCGGGTTTTAGCGTAGTCTTTATATCAGTATTACAACAATATTAGATTGTAATTTATAGGTATCAACTTTACTGTTATGGAAGTAGAAGTTATTTACCTTAGCGACCGCTTTTAGATAATAAACATTATTCCTTAACACTTTTTTCTTAACACTATAAGATTTTGAATATATACTTAAGAGTAGATTTTTTTGGATTTTATTTTACCTTTTTTAGGTGGCATATTGAAGTTTTTGCTATATACGCCATACATCTATTTTATTCTAATATTTTTACAAATATTTTTTCAGTGTAACATATATTTTTCATATCGATATTTTCTCTCAAAGTATCTTGTTGAGCACAAAAGCCCCCTCCATCCCCTTATTTAAAAAGAAATAAAAAAGGGAGATGGAGGATGGAATTATTTGTTTATTACTTTATTTCAGGTTAGGTTAGGTTATATTGAGTACATGGTAGCAACTGAGGTATCAGCTCCGCAGGGGTCACGCATAGAAAAAATACCCATCTTAATTTTTAAATTTATTTTGAAAATGAGGGGCAGGGGCAAGGTACAGTGCACCACAAGCACTTTAAGAGAAAGCACCTTTTTTTCTTTCCCCTTCCATCAAAATTTTACATGCTAGTGCATAGATTTAAAAATGTTTGTATAATAATTCAGGGTAAATGGAAAGAACGATCGACGATATACTACTCTAGTGTTTCATTATTTTGCCTTTGGTAGCAATGGATATATTGACATTATTTTATCCAGCTGCGAGCAGCATTTTGTCATAGTACATGAAAATCCAAGTCATAATTTATAGATTTTCGTAGCTTGTCCATTATTTGTAGACGAAAGGGTAATAGTTTGTTTAATTTTGTCAAAAAATAACGAAAGAATTTCGAAAATTAAACAAAAACCACCATTTTCTCATCCTTTAAGTTTATTTAGTTGGTGCAGTAGCTGTAGATGTTTTAGAATATTTTTGTCTTCTATGCATCCAGACTTTAGAAAAATCCGCAGCCGGCCGCACTAAAATAGCTGTACTGTGGCTCCATGTCTAGATCTCAAAGAAAGGAAGTAAGAAGAAATGAAATAAGAGTTGCTCTTTAGGAAAAAATGTTGTTGCAAGTTTGCAACATTCATTACTGTCAATCAAACTATTTTTAGTTACGAAGCTTCTCTACAAAACATAATTTTATATGATTGATCTGTTAGTTACAGTGCTCTGTAATAAAGATACAAGAGTTTATAATATATTTTTATATTTTACAGCTGTTAAAAATTTGAAAATTATTAATGAAATATAAAAAAAAGTAGTACGGATATAAAATTGAAAACTAGTTTTGTTAGGCCCGAGGGACCGAAGGCCAGTGCTATAAAAACTGATAATAATCTTATGATTTTTATTTTAATATTTGTGGAAAATTGTCTGTAATATGTCAATTCTATACATGATTTCTAAGTATGACTAAGAACCGATCCTAAACCACCGGATATTAATAGGTTTCGAAGCCATACTGAAAAAAGTTATTGGGAGACCTATAAAGTATAGCCAACAACATGGGTGAACTTTAGTTTAGTATAGCGTCTCTATCAAAACAAAATATGATAGTTATCCTTGTTACATGTTTGACAAGAAAAAAAGTTTTAAATTCATGTTTATTATTCAATATTCATAACTAAACTTTTATAACATCTATAATAACATGAACTCATCTAAATATCAACGTTGATTGTTCATTTTTAAACAAGAACTTGTTTATTCATAAAAAGCATAGCGATAACATTCTGACAAGGAATGAATTTCATGTAACTACTTTGATATTAAACAACAAATTGACATAAAAGTTAGCATTACCTCGTGATTTTTGATTTTTTTTGTAAAACATGCCTAAAAATGCACAGTCTCTGACTTTATTAAACCTTGTAAAAAAAATATTGCTTTAAATAAATGAAGAACAAAGAAGTAAAAATGAATAAAGAATCATCGTAATGAGTATTAAAATAACTGTATGGCATTATCACACAAAAACTGTTTAAGAATATTTCTAAAAATGTTGTTGAAAGGGCAGGTTTTTATACTTCGTTACGGTGGGCGAGAAAGAGTAAAAAGAAAAAAGCTTTTTATGTTTTTTTCAAAGAGCAGCAACTCCTTAACTTGATATTTACATTTATTAGATTAGATATGTCTGGCAAGCTAGGAGAAAAAGTTTTGCGTAGCCCGTTCTCAACGTAGCGAAGCTACTCTAATAATCAATTTGTCTTGTGGTCAAAACATAAATAGGCAGGGAGCTAGGGATGGGACAATGGCTTCAATATTCATTATTTTAGTAGTTTTTGACTTTGGGGAATGACTCAAGGTGTTTGTGAATGATTCCGCAGGTTTTGCCAGATTTTGGGGACCAATTGTGAATGATCATGCGAAAATCATTAGAATATTAACAAACAGAATTAATTTGTATTTTGAAAATCTCGGTATCTACTATAAAATTAATTAGAAGTAGACCTCTTCCAGATATTTTCAAAAGGTCCCAAGGCAATTGCAACCCAATATTGCAGACAACACATCCTTTCCTTCACAACCTTTATCTGGGGTGTTCTGTGGATTGTGCCTGTTTTTGGGCCAAGACATTTCACCTACTCTTTCTATTAATTTTGTGCATTTGGCATAGAAGCAATTATGGCCAGATAGAAATGTCTTATTTGCTTGAAACTCTTTTAAATTTCTTGATATTACTAAGGCTTTCATTATAAATTTTTCAATTGCTTTTTAATCCCCAGCAATGTTAAGGATGGTACAATGGACGATAAATTATAATAAATTCAATTCCTCTTACAGATTAAATGTTTGTAGATTAAAGTTATGGTGAAAAGGGTTCGACACTATTTCTTTTTACAACCCAATCAAGATTTTAGCATAGTCACCCCAATTTTTAAAGCTAATGAATGCCAGAACAGGTTTATGAACTTCAGAGGGCAGTTGGAGTGGCAAAACCGTCCTTATTAATAGTTTTAATAGTTTGCTTAAGTTTTTGCTGGGCTTCTAATAAACTTAATTTTTCTTGCAAAGTAGATAAATATTTTAATACAGAAAATTTTGAAAGAAAAAATTAATGAAAAGAAAAATCTTCAAAGCACGTTTGAATGGTAGAACACAGGGAGAGAGGGAGGGGACAATCAAATATAAATTATACTTCACCCTAAATTGGATAAACTTATGTCATGTCATTCGATAGCTTTCAAATTTTGGGGAACCAATATTGAATTTTGATTGAGCTCTACAAAGATCCAGTGTTCAAAGTTTTCCACCAATAATTTTTAAATGTAATTGGGTAATTTCTATTACTAATAATTCAATTAATGTTAAATCATCGCCATTGCCCAATCCCTCAAGATTCCTGAGTAGCACTAGAGTCTTATTTAATTAATGTAACAAATTATATTAACGTTGCCCCAATGGACAATATTATTGCTCATTATAATTAAGTCCTTAAAAACATTGTATTTCTTCATTGACAAAAATATTATCTTATTAACTATGTAGTGGCTGCTAGATCCCAATGTTCGTTGCTTATTATAGGTTTGGTTAAAATAGGTTTAATTGAAAGCACCAAAACATTTCAATATTACTTATAAAAAACTCTTGAGAATTTTAGTGATACATTTAATTAAGAAAGTATCTGATTTTGTTCACACATTCATTGTCCGAGCTAAATTAAAAAGCAGCTATTATTAGTAGCGAAGCTACTCTATAATTCACTTTGTCCGTCAGTCAGTCCGTCAGTCAGTCAGTCCGTAACGCTATGGGGGAAATGGGATTTGCTCAGCTCCTATAAAAGATAGAATGCTGAAATTTTTTGACAACATTCCTATTATTAAGGAGCACAATTAACTATAAAACATCAATGGCGGTCGGACCGCTTTTTTAGCAGGTTTTAGGCTATTTTTGTATTTTTCACATTTTTCTCCATATCTTTGGTGTTTATGGTCCGATTTCCAAAACTTTTTCAGTTATAGAAATCAAAATTAAGTTTCCTGTCTTTTAAAGAAAACAACTATGACGGTCAGACTACCTTTAAACAGGTTTTAGGCTATTTTTGTATTTTCACATTTTTCTCCATATCTTTGGTGTTTATGGTCCGATGGTCATTTAAAGAAAACAACCATGACAGTCAGACTGCCTTTTTGCAGGTTTTTGACTATTTTTAATTTTTTCCTTATTTTTCCATTTCTCTTATGTATATAGTCCGATTTTCCAATTTTTTTATGTTAAGGATTTAAAAATTAAATTTTCTGTCGTTTTAAGAAAACAACCGTATTCCCATCCATGAATTTTTGGGCTTCGCTACTTATGGATGTTGTCATCCTTGTTACTTTACTAATGAACCGAACAAATTGTTACTGTAGTATATTCTATCCCACTAAAGTCAATAGCATAGGATAGTATGTAAAATTGTAGCAAAAAAGGATCTAACAGATAAGGAATTGTTTTGTTTTGAAGCTTGCGGATGGGGTTTAAAATTTAATTTGGAGATATCTGCCTTCCCTTTTTTCAGCCTCTCTAGAAATACAGGCAAAAACCCTGTACACGCCACTGTTTTAGATCAAGTTTTGAGTCTTTGTATTGGTCAAAGGCCTTTGCAATAATTAGATCCTATGTTTTTAGTAGCGAAGCTACTCTATAATTCACTTTGTCCGTCCGTCAGTCCGTCAGTCCGTCCGTCAGTCCGTAACGCTATGGGGGAAATGGGATTTACTCAGCTCTTTGGTGTTTATGGTCCGATTTTCAAAAATTTTTCAGTTAGATATATCAAAATTAAATTTTCCGTCGTTTGAAGAAAACAACAATGACGGTCAGACTGCCTTTTTGCAGGTTTTTGGCTATTTTTATAATTTTTATATTTTCCCCCATATCTTTGGTGTTTATGGTCCGATTTTCAATCTTTTTTCAGTTAAAGATATCAAAATTAAATTTCCCTTCGTTTGAAGAAAACAACAATGACGGTCAGACTGCCTTTTTGCAGGTTTTTGGCTATTTTTATATTTTTTTTACATTTTCCCCCATATCTTTGGTGTTTATGGACCGATTTTCCAAATTTTTTCAGTTGAAGATATCAAAATTAAATTTCCGCTCATTTGAAGAAATCAACAATGACAATCAGACTGGCTTTTTGCAGGTTTTTGGCTATTTTTATATTTTTTACATTTTCCCCCATATCTTTGGTGTTTATTAATCGATTTTCAACATTTTTTCAGTTAAAGATATCAAAAATAAATTTCCCGTCGTTTGAAGAAAACAACAATGACCGTCAGTCCCATCCACGAAATTTTGTGCTTCGCTACTTATGGATGTTGTCATCCTTGTTTGTAGAATATTTGATAAAGGGGCTTCAATTCTAAACTATAGCTTTGTAAATTATTCTCCTATTTATTTTTTTCTGCTCAATTTTAGGCAATAGTGAAAATTAAAGTCATTTAGAGATAGTTGTTTATTTTCTTATGTATTTATATGTATTGAGAAATATTGATGAAGGGACCGAAAAGTTATTTATTGACTTTGGCAAAGAGGGTATAATACTACTTTATACACTTTCTTATTCCTTTTTAAACAGCATATGCTATAGCGTAACAGACTTGTATACATACTTAGTTAGGACAGTAACAAACAAACCATATTTTGATTAATAGAAGAAAAAGAAATAATTGAAAATGAAAAATTGTTAGCTTATATTTTGCGCTATGATTGTAAACAATTGTACTTGTTTATTAATATAAACACAAATAAAATCATTGAAATTTGATCATAAATAAAAAAAAACTGTAAAATATTTTTGTGTCGCGATAGTAAAGTTAATCCTAGACTAATTTAGATAAAAAGTTAAGTATAAAATCGTATGGGGAATGTTTTAGCCCATACGAAGAGCTACCTCTCATTATTATCTCTTGAAATTTTTACCACATTTTAGTCATCTTGCTAGAGTGTTGTTCAGGATCACTCTAAATAGCCTAAAACATGCTGAGGGCTTACCTTAAAATAGCCTAATCGTTTTAGAGATCCTAATGGACGAACATACAAACGAATAGACACACAAACATCCAGCTACTTTAGAGTACATGATTATTGCATAATGTAGTTGGTAATATTCTATGGATAAAAGTATCAAATGAAAAGTTGCAAAGGAAAAAAGTATCAAATTTAAATCTAAATCCCTTCCAGCTTAAGAAGTTAAGATTTTATAATTCTACAGAGAGCAAGGGTAAAATAAAATATCTTTAGGGGGGTTTTAAAAATCGTAAAAATAGTAATAAAATAGGAATTATCCTCTTAGGATTTTTTTTCAATTTTGAAAATTTTAGCCGTGTATCTTGAACAGGAGCCTAAAAAATCCCTTTTCCCTTTCCGTGTCTTACGGACAGACGGCCGAATATTTGGAATTATAGAGTAGCCTCACTACTAAAAATAGATAAATAAATATAATATATATTCCAATCAATGTTAAACTATATTTTATAGATAAAAGAATTGGTTGAAAGGTTTAAACACAACCAATAAAACTTTAATAAAAAAGTACCCAAAATTTTTGAGCTAACGAATAAGATAATGTACTTTGGGTACCAATACTGTAATTTGCAATACAATATCCCCTCCCTCCCTGGTTTCTGCTTATTACCTAATAAGGAGACAAAACATTTTCTCTACTCATTCAATAAATATCCAGTCATCTCTCTCTGGGACTAATTACCTTATAAAGGCTAAATTTAGTTTTTTTTCTTTATTTTGATAACTGCGAGACCTATTTTAGGTTTTATGCTATTTTTTTGCTTTCCCTTCGAAAACAGAGCTCCTAAATGCTAAGGGCAAATCCGCTAGTATGTATAAAAAAGTTATTGAAACATTTTTTAAAAGCTTTTTCCTTTTTTCCTTTTTATCTCGATAATCTTAGAACAATTTGTTGAAGCAGTTAAAATGATAAGAAAATTACAAAATTTTAGATGTATTGCATCTCTATAACTGTTAGCCACCCTTATTGATTCAGTTCTAAGTTCTTAAGTTTCTTTAGGTTTACCCTTTAAATCAAGAATAAAGTTTAAGTATTATTACCTTTTTACTGAATTGTTTACAAGAAGGGAGTAGACATTTGACTGTAAAATACACTAGTAGCCAAAGGTTGTTTGAGTTAAATACTTTGGTACTTTTATTGAATTTTGATGGGTTTGAAACTAGTAGTATCAAAAATATCCACCATAAATTATAATCTACAGAAGGGGAAATTTATTTTATCTACATTAGGGACGTCAATATGAATATCAATTTCTCGTCCATTGTGTTATCCCTTAAGATCCAATAATTGTTTATACTGGTAAAAATGTTTGCATCTACACAACTACAACCGTGCACGCTCTTGTTTTTTAAATAAATTTTCAAATGAAATCTTTGTCATGACATCTTGAAACCACTTCTCTTTTATTTTGGGCTTGAGTACACTTCTCAAAATATTATTTTCAAACAAACTGAAAATTAAGCAATATCTGTATTTAATAGTCATGCCTTCTATTTCTAGCACTGAAGCTGCTCTTGTATGTTGGTCTGTAACTTTGCCAAAGTAATTTAAGTAAATATAAGGATTATATTTAAAAAGATTGTTTTATATGATGCATTCACCTAACAGCAATTCATATATTTAGTATTTTATAAAGAACTAGTAGCTGCGCTCCTAGTCTCTAGTGGGTTATGTTTTGGAAGAGGCAGGAATGGGACAGAAATAGGTTAAAACATTTCAAAATCTTTGTGAAGTTTCCTTGAAATAGAGGACTCGAAATGACAACTATCTTCTTTTTTTCGACGGCAAAGTATAAGTTAAAACTTCTCTGTTTTCTACTTGCTTTTTGTTTTAATTAATTACTTAATAAAATTATTATTAATTGTCTTATTTTATCAATTTAATGCTTAGAGTTGTTTTATTATTAATGGAACTTTTTCCCTTTCCCAAATAATTGAACACAATGTTATTATGTTATGTTACCCAAATGTCCAATTTTGGAAGCCTAAAAAAAATGACACCATACAATACAAATGCATACTGGTCTATCATTGGTCATTTGTATAGTATGCCGTCATTTTTATGCCGGCACTATAAGCAGCTTCCCAATTTTGATACAAACTCATATGACTTTGTTTCTAAAAGCATAACATTGATAATAACCAGAAACTTACTTATATTTTTTTCAGATTTCTGAGAAAAGCAGAATATTTGTTTATGTTAAGTTGTTGTAGCACATACATATACAATTTCCTCTGGTTGGACGCATGGATGCCTGCACCACAAACAGACACATTCCTCGGCTGCTAAACGAGTTATAAAGCCAAACATTGTCGGCTTACTGTTGCTTTATTGTCAAAAACATAATTTCCGCTGCACTGAGTTTTCATTGCAATAATATAATAATGCTAACAGAAATGACGCCAGTAAAACCAACCACACGTGACAATAAATAAACAGCATACAAATAGTTTGTTGTTTGTGTTGCGATTTTGCCGCGCATTTTTGTGTAATTTTTCGCGCCAATAATGTGTCAAAAAGCAATCAAATGCTGCAAAGTATGACATATGTTGCCATAAATGATTGATTATTAAAAAAGCATTGTTGTTTTAAAACTTATTAGTGTACAAATAAAATTTAAAAGACCATATTGAAAAAATGTAAATAATCTGAACTTGAAAAAATCTTTCTCGAAGCAAAGTTACCTCTTGGCTGCTCAAGCATGCAATAATTTAGAAGAAAAAATATCAAAATTCAATTTAAAACAACAACAGTGAGAAAATGAATGGTAAGACGTTTGACTATCCTTAATTTTCAAACCACAATTATTTACTATTAAAATCACATTATTGTCAGTGATTCTAAAGAATTTAATAACTTAAATATACAGTGACAAAATAAAATGTGAATAAAAAAATAAAAATGGCGCTGATAGGAACCTGTTTTTGCTGTTCCCTGTTGACAGCAGCGATCCTGGCGGGCATGATATCAACCTTCCTATACAGTGTTGCCTTCGCTCTGGAGATCTGGTCCATCATTGAGGTCAAAGGTAAGTCTTCTCTTAATGATAAACAATGCAATTTATGTAAAAAAAAAGAGTCGGCCTGTTAGTGATGGATAAACACACAGACATTCTGTAATTATAGAGTAGGTGCATTATTTGCCAAATGTACCACTTTTCTGCACTACCTCTCCGATTTTGTTAATACTCTATATTTTGGTCCGTTGGGTCATTCAAGGATGCTGGATGGCCAAAAAAAAGTTTCAGAGTCCCTGGATGTCTAGATATCTAGCTATCTATGAAGGTAGGTAACAAAAATGTAAAAAACACCCATTTTTTCACAATTTTAAAAATTAATTTTTTCATCAATCTTACATCCAATCTATACATTTTATACACCAAAATGATCGTTTATTCATGTAAAAAGCGCACATAATGCTATTTTGGCCCAAACTCTAATTTTACAGGGTGTCCAACAAAAAGTGTATTTTGGATATCTAGCGTAATACCCAAAATACCTGTCTGAAAAAAATCATTTTTTTTGGCTTAAATCCTGTGTTTTATCTGTGTGCATATGTGGTATATAACGGTACGGACCACCCGGGACTATAAGGTTGTCAAATTTCACTTTGGGACACCCTGTAAATGTGATTTTTGCGTCTGTAAAGCTAAAACTTGGTCCAAATTGGCTATTTTTTTCAAATTACTCTAATATGTGTCTTAGTATGTTTGGCCATAGTGTTTTCTGACCAGATCAATATTTTCATATTTTTTGGACACCCTGTATTTTCAAAAAAAGAGAAAAAAATTTTTTGTTTTTCTTAAATTTTTTTTTCTATTTTAAGTTACTTAAAACTGTCATATAGATACAGATTTTGACTAATAACAATAATATTTGCCTATTTTACAATTTTACACACTTTTGGGACACCCTGTGCATGTTTTTGAAAAATGATGGTTTTTGCCCATTTTTGGGGGGAAGGAGTCGTTTTAGGGCCATAGACTATTTCTTCATTTTTGTAGAACTTTCAAGACACATCATTTGTTATTTATGCAAAAACCGCAAAAACTGAACCGTTTTGCCGTTATTCACCGCCAAAGGCGGAATTTTTTACGATTTTGCCGTTCCGGAGGTTGTAATGGGCATTTGTGTTAAGACAACGTTGATTTATCAAGATCCCTCTTAAATACTTTTATTTAGGTAATTTAATTTACTAAATTTCATATTAAGTAAAATTTAATGTGCAGCTAACCGTTTTTTGTCGAGATGGATTTCAATTGTTAAAACAAGAAAATGAAGTGAATATAACATAAATAATTGCTATAACATAAGTGATAAAAGAAACATAAATCATGTGCATTTGAAATTACTTTTGACAAAAATCGGTTGGATATACAAAAAAATTTACTTCACATGAAATTTAGTAAATTAAAATGCCTAAATAAAAATATTTCACAGTTATCTTGATAAATCAACGTTTTCTTACCACAAATGCCCATTACAACCTCCGGAACGGCAAAATCGTAAAAAATTCCGCCTTTGGCGGTGAATAACGGCAAAACGGTTCGGTTTTTGCGGTTTTTGCATAAATAACAAATGATGTGTCTTGAAAAGTTCTACAAAAATGAAGAAATAGTCTATGGCCCTAAAACGACTCCTTCCCCCCAAAAATGGGCAAAAACCATCATTTTTCAAAAACATGCACAGGGTGTCCCAAAAGTGTGTAAAATTGTAAAATAGGCAAATATTATTGTTATTAGTCAAAATCTGTATCTATATGACAGTTTTAAGTAACTTAAAAATAGAAAAAAAATTTAAAAAAAAACAAAATTTTTTTTTCTCTTTTTTTGAAAATACAGGGTGTCCAAAAAATATGAAAATATTGATCTGGTCAGAAAACACTATGGCCAAACATACTAAGACACATATTAGAGTAATTTGAAAAAAAAAATAGCCAATTTGGACCAAGTTTTAGCTCTACAGGCGCAAAAATCACATTTACAGGGTGTCCCAAAGTGAAATTTGACAACCTTATAGTCCCGGGTGGTCCGAACCGTTATATACCACATATGCACACAGATAAAACACAGGATTTAAGCCAAAAAAAATGATTTTTTTCGGACAGGTATTTTGGGTATTACGCTAGATATCCAAAATACACTTTTTGTTGGACACCCTGTAAAATTAGAGTTTGGGCCAAAATAGCATTATGTGCGCTTTTTACATGAATAAACGATCATTTTGGTGTATAAAATGTATAGATTGGATGTAAGATTGATGAAAAAATTAATTTTTAAAATTGTGAAAAAATGGGTGTTTTTTACATTTTTGTTACCTACCTTCATAGATAGCTAGATATCTAGACATCCAGGGACTCTGAAACTTTTTTTTGGCCATCCAGCATCCTTGAATGACCCAACGGACCAAAATATAGAGTATTAACAAAATCGGAGAGGTAGTGCAGAAAAGTAGTACATTTGGCAAATACATTTGACAAGTGTATAAATGACAAAAATTGCTGAGCCCAGACATACTATTGCTTCTTAAGTGTAAAGGAATTTGGAATTAGAAGAATGACTTACTGAACCATTAGTACTATTCTTCCTAAAGGCAACAGGATTAATGTAAGGATCACCATAAAACCCCGTGTTTAGTACGTTTACAGCTAATAATTCACAGGGTTAGGACCGATAAATTGATGTACATCTCTAATGATTATACGCAAAATTACCCATTCTGTAGATTAATATTAGTAGTTAGAACATTTGCATACTCAACTCAAGTTCCAAAGTTATTAAGCCAACCAATAAGAAAACGTTATTATAAAACATTGGGAACTAGTGTAATAAACAGCCCATTGCCTTCTCTATCTCTGGATTATTCAAATAAAGCTTCCTAGGAAGCCCAAATAGAAAAGATAAAAAAAAATCTAATTTTAAACACTTTTTGTTAATATTTTTTCCCCGTATTAACAAATTTACACTTTTAACGTACGGAAATCCTTGTTTATAGGAAGCTATATTGAATTCTTAGCTTTCTGAGATATTTTTATATGTACTGAAACTCTATTCTCCCTCTTTGTATTAATGTTACATGAATTAACACTATAAGTTTTCATAACATAGTTAAAATATGTGGTATTTTTTATGCATCTCCAGTTGAGGAAAGGCAGTCATAGAGAGAACATGTCTCTCTGTGCAAACATTAAAATAATTAAAAATGTGATACTAGTGAGTGACTAAATCAAACACATTTCAAAATGAAACTAAATTTTTTTTTTTTTGCTAACAATTGTAGCAAGTTTTTTTTCAAAAGTACTCAGATCAACTCATATCTGGTCAACATATAAACACAATATGCCCAATCCGCTGCTAATCAGACTATACTCTTACTCTTACAAAATAAAACTTTTTAAAATTAGAACAATCCCAAAAAAGAATGTTAAAATTGTTAGGGATGCACATTACTTGTCTGCAGGACAAGCCTTGATTAGAAGCTCCAAGTAATCCTTACTTAAACATCGAGAGAAATGGATGCACACAGAAAATAAAGATATTTATGTTAAGTACCTTCCTTAATAAAAATGTTAAATATTTCTTTATTTTCATATATAATAATTCATTTTAAATAAAATAACAACTATTTCTTTTTTACGCAACAAGAATTTGCTTAATAAGCATATCAAATATAACATTCATAAATAAAACAAGAATTTGCTTAATAAGCATATCAAATATAACATTCATAAATAAAAGTTTAACACTTTAAATTTTTTAAAATCATCTAATTTATTTCAGGAAAAAAGACTTGTTATCATAAAATAAATTACTTTAAAAGACAAATTACTAAAAATACTAAAATTACTAAAATACACTAAAAAAAAAAAAACTAAACAAATACCTAAACTACAAAAAATGACAAACATAAAAATAAACACTAAAAAACAAAATACTTTACAAAAAAAAATTACACTTTGAAAATACACTATAAAATAATACACTTTTAAAGTAAAAAATATGCAAAAATATAGACCTACATCAAAAAAACTTGACTTAATTAAAAAATACTCTCAACACAATAAAAAAATGAAATTATCAGCAAAAGTAGGTTTATATCAGCCTTCCTTTTCTCATCTCATTGGAAGCCTGCTGGTTTTCTTAAGCTTGGTGTAGCTTTAAAGCACTTTAAACTGTAACCCTGTAAATTTAACCTGGTCAACTGTAAGACTCCACTGATTGAAGCATATCATAGGAGGGTGTTGACCATGGTCTGCATGTTATATAAATTATAAATTTTTTATAAAATTGTAATCTTATCAAATGTAGATTCGAAAATATATATTCATTCATGTCATCTTAATTTTGTGGTAGTGAAATTTAGAAGAAAACAAGGATGACAACACCCATAAAAGCGAATCTCTGAAACGGTAGGACAGACGAACATTAACCCTGGTAGAGAGTCAGAACTTAATATGCAAAATACAAATCTAAAAGTTTTGACAAAATTAAATGTAAATTTGTTGCAAAACTTCCTAAATACAGAATATTGTTTAAGGACATACTTACATTTTTAAGTAAGTATACAACTACTTGTAAAGTAGCTGCGCTACTTACAAAAAGACATATTGCACTTTTATCTTGCTTAACAAGCTTACTCATTTTGTGATGTGTTTTTTTTAGTTGCAAATCTACTCTTTATTGACTTTGCCCTTTTTAATTAAATTTCTGGGTTCCAACTCAGTGATATAATAACGTATTAAAATACTCTCTATAAAGTTTCATTTTCTTTATTACTCATGTATTTAGATAAACATTGGGTTGCTTAAAAGCACTTTAGATTCTCTTCTTGTGAATGTTATTATCTTTGTATTAAATGTAACTTTGCGATTACGACAAGAAACAAAAATTTGACAAACTTTTTTTAAATATTTTTTTTCATGATTGTCTTATTCGAATTGTTTTCCGTGTGTTTAGCTGTTTTTTTCTACCGCGTGATAAGTGTTTTACTGTATAACAAAAGGAAGACAAATATAATGCTCTCCTAAAAATTTATTTTATATGGAAAACATGCTGTTTGTTGATTATATGTTATATACAGCAAAAAGTTGTTTATTTTGATTCTAAAATGCTTTAAAAATGATGATGTCATGAGTTCTAAATATGTAAGCAGAATAATAAGCTACTACCCAACCCCATCCCACAACATTTTTTTCTTTTCTTTTGCTATTTGGAACCCTTCCCTCTTTTTCTCTACAATACTTTAACGACCAATTTGTTTAAATTTTCAAATGCTTTCTTTACCTATTCATTAACTTATATTTATTTTTATAAATTGTAGTTTTAAAAAAAAAATATTTTTGTGAGGGCCAAATTTTTCTAGAGACGATTTCTCTTGGGGTAGTGTTGGTGAACTCTTCCCCAAAATAGTTATAAACCTTCCTAGCACTAATGAGAAGATACCCTGAAAAGGAGAACTATATATGGGTTCAGTGGTTAGCTTAATCCTTCAGTACACACAGATACTGTTGCTTTTTTACAAGGATACTAAAAGCTCCATTACTATTGAATGTTATCATCCTTGTTTACTTTCTTAGTAATCAAAATACGAGTAAAAATAAACCTTTGCACAATTACCAAGAAATCATTTTTTAATAGAGATAAAATCATCATATTTAAACATTCAATTTTCTACATGCATTATTAAATCATAGACAAAAATGCAGGGATCTAAAGGGACAAGACAATGGCCGATAAATTGATGTACATCCTCAATGATAATACACAAAATTACCCCATCTGTAGATTAAAATTAGTGGTTGAAACGTTTAAACACTCAACTTAATGAACGAACCAATAAAAATTCACTGCAGTCCCTAAAGTTGTTAAGCAAACTGTAAGAAAACATTATTATAAACTTTGGGTACTAGTGTAATAAACAGCCCATTGTCTCCTCTCTCTGCTCTCTCTCTCTCTGACAATAATGACAATTTGATGATATTTTTTAATTTGGAAAAGAATATTAAGTTGTAATTCAGTAAAAGTAAATAAAGTATCATGGACAGCTTTACTAAAAATTAAATTTATATTTTTTAAATTAGTTTTGTTTAAATTTTTATTTGTTTGTATTAATTTTATGATTTTTTCTCTAATATTCGGAGAAAATTGTCTGTAATACGATGATAATCATTTTCTCAGTATGGCTGAGAACCGCTTCTAATCCAGCGGATATTATTCGGTTGCGGAGCCATACTAGAAAATCTTTTATCTGAAACCAGCGATTTGCCTCAGACCAAAGAAACTTTTCTTTTTTTGTGGGGGAGGGGGAGGCGAGTTGGATGATGAAGCCACGTTTGCTCTTTAACCTTAAGCCATAGGGACGAACAGATGGACGGATGGTCATCGGAATTATAGAGTAGCTTTGGTATGAAAAATGAATTAAATTGCAATTCATGATTTGTTTATTATTGTGTGTTGAAAATGTTTGCATTTTTCTAAAGGTTAGGAATTTGTAAACATGATTCATGTTTCAAAAGATTTTTAGTACCATAGCTACTTTATAACTAACTTTGTACGTCAGTCTGTATCTTCCTTTGGTTGAATAGAAATTACTCGGTTGCGTTTTGTGGTTTCTGAAATTATTTGTGAAGTTTCTTGTCCTAAACTCACTTTATTTTTTTATCCACCTATTAAGCTGTAACTATGGGAATTTGTGTGTGAAAAATAAGATTTATTTTGATGATTCTGTATCACTTTTGCCCATGGATTTAAAAGGATAAGTTAATGACCGATAAATTTGTGTTCAACCCCAATGATGATACTCAAAATTATCCCTTCTATATTAAACCAATCAATCAAAATTTAGTAAAGTCCCCAAAGTTGTTAAGCTAAAGAATAGGAAAATTTTTGGGACAATTTTAATAAACAGCCCATTGTCCCTTCCTACCTGCTCATGCCTGATATTTCTTGTAAAGATATACCAAACCCACCTCACCCATAAAGATCTCACAACTTTAATGTAGTTTGCTTCGCTACTTATGAATATTATATTGTCATTCTTGTTAAAATTGCATTTGCAATTTTTTTAAAAATAGAAAATTCTCTTATTAAATTGAATAAAACAGGCAAGCTATGTTTATTGAACATTTTTTCGTATTTTTCATTTGCCTGAATTGCGTCACGATTTTCATTTTGGTTTTACCGTTTAGTAAAATTGAAATTTCAATTGTTTTTATAAAGCTGATGTTTCCACTACTAACAACAAAAAAACATAATTAATTCAATTCATAAATTAAAACAAAAATATTTTCTTAAATTAGCGCAGCAATAACTTATGGTTAACAAATATCTTTTTTTAAAATTTTTTGTACCTGCCTATACTCTATCTGTTTATTATTATATGTTGGCTTTCTATTTTACTTATCTACTATTCTATTTTAGTTCCCTTAGCAGTACCTGCCTATATTCTATCTGTTTATAATCATTATATGATTAATTTCTATTTCACTTATCTATGATTCTTTTTTAGTTCCCTTAGCAGTACCAGCCAATATTCTATCTGTTTATCAATATTATATGTTTGCTTTCTATTTTACTTACCTAAGATTATATTTTAGTTCCCCTAGCTGTACCTGCCTATATTCTATCTGTTTATTATTATTACATGTTTTCTTTCTATTTTACTTAACTATGATTCTATTTTAGTTCCCCTAGCAGTACCTGCCTATATTCTATCCGCTGGTTATCTAATTATGGTGTTCCTTTCACTTCTACTTCTCCTTGGTCTTAGGTAAGGTTATTCTTTACTTTAGAAAATAATGATTACATATAGCCCACTATATTGCCTGTGAAAAAATGAGTCATCATATTACAATAGTCCATTATTCTAATATGACTTAATTGGGAGTTTTTCGGCCAAAAGGTTATATATTTTAAGCCTAAAAAAAGGAAATAAATTTAAAAACTTATGGACGTCATTTTTTATACGCACTATAATGAGCTTCATTACATATAATTCGATATTAATTCGGGAGAAAATCACGAAACCTATACTTGTTTTTCAGCTGTCGTTGGGGGGCAACACAACGTAAAATTGACGACCTCTTTATTTGCCAAATATTATTTTAGATTTATTTCGCTTGTTGGTTATACATTGTTAATGCATATAATTACTACTATTGTACATTGTAGATTGGCCGTTTTTAGTATACCTAAACATTATAAGATAAATTTGTATTTCCATGCATTTTTTTCAGGTTGCAAACTAATATGCAAAATAAATTTACTTCATGACTTGATTGCTTAATTTGGTATACGTACATCTCCGCATATTATTAAATAGCATATTTTTTTATTTTCGCAAAATAAGATACAAAAGCAAACAAATTAGAAATGGTGTTTTTTTTAAAGCAAAATTTAAGGGACTTTTTGGACTATTAAAATAAAGGAATCGTGCAAAGAAAAAAAGCTTTATCGTATTTCATATTGGCTTTTGATAGCCCCTAAATGTTGATGATTGCCCTGCAGATTTAGGAAATTGTCCCCGCAGGGTTAGAGACCCCCGCAGTGACTAGAAGTATAAGAAAAGCTACTGTGAAAATACGACGAAACATCCGCTACTTCTTTTTCTATCCATGATGCAAATAAAGTGCGGTTCTGTTAATTTGGTATTGTAACACATGTAGGGTATTGAAGGTACACCTTTAATTTCAATAAAAAAACACTAAGATTAGGTTTGGTTAAGTCAGGAATACAGAAATAGGAAAAATAACAAATTAGTTTTGTTTCCGTTGAGATAAAAGTTCTACAAGTCGTCAGTAAAAACTGTGTCTAGTTTTAAGGAAATGGTTAAATGACAGATCTTATTTTTATTCCTGTGTAGAACTCTCTACAAAACTACATACCTAAGAATCATATTAAATACGCAGCTTCTAACATGATCTAAAGTTTGCCCGTGCGTAAAGCTGCGTCTTAAGGATATTTTTGTCCTTGTTACGTACATTAAAAATACAACAAAACCTTTTCTATAATTTACCCAATCCTATATGACTGAATATCTTATATAGTGATTGTGACAAAGAAATCTGGCATATGTGCATTCATTTCAAGAATTTACAAGTGTTCAGGCAAAACTGAAAAATGAAATGTACGTAGAAATAGCAAACAATTGATAAACATGCTGTGTTTTTGTATGATCCTTACATTTTAAAGATCGTTTAAGATAATCACTGAAAAGTTGAATTCCCTAATAATCCGATTTACTTTTAACTTAAAACAATAAATATTTAAGTAGAGATGTAAAATACAGACAACTACCTGGCCCAAGTTGTGGTGACCCTTTTCACATGCTAGCAAATGGCTCTATGTTTTTATGTAGGGACTCGGATGTGCTTATTTTTTCGACGCTATTAGCTGATTTCAAAGATCCAATACTAATCGGGATAGGGTCCCCGCCCTGTGGGCAGAGTTACATATAGCTCTAATCTTTTACTTTAATCTTTAAAAAGTGATGATTAATCATCAATATTTAAATCTGTGATATGCAAATAGTGCTTAATAAAAAATGACACCATTCAATACAAATCACTAATGATTGGGCAGGATTTAATTAACATTGGTCAATTGTTTTGTATGACGTCATAATATTATGCACTTCTTGCTGCTTCGTTGATAAGTTTTAAATATATTGAACGAGAACCAAATATGATTTGTGTTTAATTATTTGATATGTCATTTGTTGTGTTGCATATTTTATCCTGTGTGTAACAAATATCAACTTTCCCCCACAGTTAAAAAATACCAGAGTCTTCAAATTTTACAAATCCCCACATTTCAGCTTAAAAATACAACATTAATGATTTTTTAAACACAAAATTCTTGAGGTTTATTTGCGGCTTGCTAAGAATTTCAAAATAAATCTGGTCGTATTATGGGATAAAATTCTATATTGATTGGTTGGTTCAACGTATCATTGTGTCCAATGTACATTAATTTATCATTAATTGTCTTATGAATAAAATTGCGTATTTTTTCCACAGTAAATCTTTTCTTCAGTTTCCCACTCTCCTTCCCTCCCGTTTTTTGTTGCACCTACGTCATATGAATTGCATTCATAATTTGTGTGCAATTTCAATATTAAAACAAGTAAAAAAAATCGTGTTTATATGAATATTTTAGTGTCTTTGAAGAAAATTTTAATAAAAAAATTAAATGTTTATGAACTGCCGTGGAATATTTTTATAAGCATCTTAAGACGTAATTTAGAAGGACACTAATATAACAATTTGTATAATTGTCCTAGGAATCAACATCATACAATAATATAATCACACTGACATTGTGTAGTTGCTACTCTTTTAAAATTTTGCTTTAGTGTAAAAGCATTATAATGCAAGGTTTAAACGCAATTTGGCGATTTTAACGTGCCTGAATATGATAAATGAATTTTCCATTGTAACAATAAGGACTATCGGACACACACTATACCTGAAAAATATTTGCTTAAAGAGTAATTTTGTTATATGAAAAATTACGATGCTTGTTCTCAGAGCGTTAAAGTCTCAATATTGTTAGATTGATTGATAAAAACAAATGTTTTTATTATAAGTATGGATAGGTCAATCCCTCATGATAATTCTCCTTTTTTATAAATTATGTATAATAGGTATTTTAATGAAAACACATAAATAAACATTTAAGATATGCGAAGAAAAAAAATCCATTGGAATTTTAATTTTGTATTGTCTAAAAGGCCTATCCCCCTATAGATATAAATATTAAATAGAGGTAACTTAGATAGTTTTAACCCTCATGTTGATATTAGAAGCTCAGCTACTCAATACCTAATTGACCGAGCTTTAGGAATCATAAGTGCTTTTCTTCAGAGTGCCTGTCGAGCACTGAACCCCCCTTCCCACCTCTTAACTTATAAATTAATTGAAATTTGGAAGACGCGGAAATCCCTAACCCACCGGTGCCTATACCTGCGGAGCCTAAACGCCGCGGGGCTATCCAGTACCCTGTTTACAATAGGATGTGTCACATTTTACGCCACTGACTATAGAATAAGTTACATGGTCTTATAGGTGAACTAAGTATCCTTTACAAAAGTTTATTTTGGAGAGAGAGTATCTTAGTTGTGTGTGTGTGGTTGGGGTTGTGTGTGTGTGTGTGTGTGTGTGTGTCAGAGATCAAAAGCATCAATAATTCAAATCGATCAGGCCTTATCCTTTTGACCTGGGTAGTTTATATATCCCAGGGAAACAGGGATAAAGTATATAATTGAACCCCCACTTTTAATTATGGTTTTAAATAGAAAAAAAATATAATGTTTTGATTGGGGTCGTTTTAAGCTATTTTTCTAGCCCCTTTGAATACAGTGTCCCTAGATGCTAGAGGTACAGCCAATAGTAAACATAGTTTTAAAAGCCTATCCTCACTATTAAACTTAATCAACAGTCATAAGTAAGCAGTTTCCGAGGGGGACATTTGAAAGTAAATTACGTCGTTATTCAACGTTTTATAAACACAATATGTCATTTGTTGGCTCAAAAACTTTGGGTACTTTTATTTAATTTTGACTGGTTGGTTTGGAACTAGTTGTGTCCAACCTTACCAACCAATAATTTTTATCTATTGAAGGTAGCTGTTCTTTATAAAACTTCTTTAAATTAATAATAAATTATGAAATGATTAGTTAGCAGACTGTAGCTCAGATAAGTTAAATATTAATTATAATCGATCAAAAAGATTATATTAACTTTTTCATCATACTGCCGTTTATCTGCCTATTGCAATAGAAGATTCAAAATGCAACCATTTTAGAAAGTTTTTCTAATTTAGGATGTGCAATTTCCATAGTTTGTAAATAAAAACGGTTGAATTAGACATGTTAAAATCGTCCTATGTATTTCAATTTACAATAAATATATGAATAATTTAATCTTTTAAGCCGTAGCAAGTCTACAATCAATGAATGGGCACCAGAGAGTTAATGCATTTGTTTGTAAACGGGAATTCCTAGGAAGAGTAGGAATTATGCCAGTGATGCAAGTCATAATAATTTTAGTTTGTATTACCAGAGGGACTAATGTTTTAATTTTGTATTTGACAGAATTTTTTTTAAAATCTATACTATACACATATTTTCAATATGTCTCTGAATTGTTTTTGATCCAGTATTTTTATCTCTTTTTTTTTAATGCATGTTAGTCATCTTATTTGATTTCAAAGCTTCGCTAAAAATCTGAAAAATGTTGTCATCCTTGTTTTAGTGTAAAAAGCATTAATTGTTGACCAGGGCCTTGGAACAAATTGATAAATTGTAGAGACAAAGAAAGTTGCTACAATTAGAATTTAATAATGCTAACTTTAGAATGATAAGTTAAACAGAAATAAAGAATTGTTTTGTTTATGAATTGTCTAGAAAGAAGTTTATTTAATAAGGTTAATTAAGGTTACGCAGAGCCTTGTTAGGTTTGAAAATGGGACTGAAAGAAGAAAAGAAGCAAATTTGATTGAGAAAAAAAGAAAAAAAGGGGTGTAAATTAATTTGCTTTTTTTGACCTCTCCTTTCATTAAACTCTACTCAGTTTGAACATTTTTTTAGACTCACAATTATTTACATGACCCTGCATTTATAGGAATGACAAACGGGCACAAATTAAAGTCCAAGTATGTCCACTGAAAAGAATATCAATCATTGTTTTTAATGTTTATTAAAGAAAGATAAATGCGGAAATTGAAAAATATGTTGAAAACATTTATTACAATGAATTATGACGTTTTCAGGGATTAAAGGAATGGCTATTGACTAATTCATATTGGTGGAGCAACTCTATAATTTGAGAATTTCTGTAGTATGTCTGCCTGACTGACGGATTCCCGTCATTCAATAATCGTTGGAAAATAGAATACTGAGACTTTCAGGATAAAATATAGACTATATATTCAATTGCTTCTTTAGAATTGCTCTTGTTTTGTAAAAAAAAATGTATTGAAAATCCATTGTCCCTGACGTGATAAAAACATAACCAATCAAAGTCAGGGATCTAAAGGGATGAGACAATAGCCGATAAATGAATGTACATACCCAAGGATGATACAGAAAATTACCCCTTCTGTAGATTAAAATTAGTGGTTGTAACGTTAGAACACTAAACTTAGTGACCCAACAAATCAAAATTCACTAAAGTTCCCAAAGTTGTTGGGCCAACGAATAAGAAAACGTTTTTACAAAACTTTGGGGACTAGTTTAATAAACAGTCCATTATCCCCTCTCGCTCTGCATCAAAGTACAATTCAATTTAATTTTCATCGTGGATAAAATGGACAATAATGCTGCCTCCCCCCTTATAATATAATAGTTCTCAAATAGTAAATTCACACATAAGGATCTGGGTTAGATTTAATTACTATCCCTTTATTCCTGACATTTTTCATTGTTCTTTAAGATGTATCTTGTCTAATTTATTTAAGATCTATTATCTATTATATTTTATAGCGCATATGCTCTAGAGTATAATGTACGTACTTTCGGAACACAGTAATAGTGTCTGACTGATTTTTAAATTAGCCAATGAGAGGCCGTTATTGACCAATGGTAAAATTTATAGTGGCCTCTCATTGGCTAATTTTTTTTGTTACGTCATAATCAGTCAGACACTATTACTGTGTTCGTACTTTCGTATTTCATTTTAACGTTGTCTGAATTTGGTATTTATGGACACAAAAAAACTACATCCATATGTAAAAGTAATAGGATGCTGTCTGTTATTCTGCTTGTCGGTCTGGCTATCTGTGTGTAACAAAGAATCTCACTAACCCCCAAACTGATATGTTTCTCCTCCAGATAATTTTGTCCAGGAAAAACTTCCCACCCCTCAATAGAACCTATGAAGAAAAGGGGCGCATTTACTACACTATACACACGGAAATAATTACAAAGATATATAAATAAACAGACAATAGGTGCTTTTTTATGTATTTAATACATTTTTCATCTATCTTAATAGATTGCAATTATAGCTCGTTATTTCAACAATAATAATTCAATCAATGCATTAGCCAGACAGATGGTTATGAGATAACTTTACCAAAAGGTTTTATTTCTTGAAACAAATAAGTTTCTCTTACACTGTCCTATAGTATAAAGTAGTAAGTTTTTTGTCTAAAGCTAAAAATCTCTGTAATTTCTAGTCCGAATTATTTATTGTACTTTTCATTGAAGTTTTGGTTGGTCTTTGGCAATTTTTCTGACATCTTTCGCGCTCCACTAGAGGCAAGGGGCAAAGCGACAAGTTAACAAATAACTTAATAGCCCCAATTCTTAAGATATTGTGAATAAATCACAAAATATGACACATATATTTATTTCTTATGTTCTGTTTTCTTAACTTATAAAATTGTTATTTAAGTTAAAGCGTACAAAAATGTAAATTCAATTGGAGTCCCCCCCCCCCCCCACCAACGGTAGTTTTAAATTGGTTATAAAAAGACTGTCTCAACCATGACACTTTGGTTGAGTGTGACTTCCGAATTAGCGGGAAGTTCTCGAGATCTGTTGGCGAACATACAAACCCCCAATACCAGGAACCATCAAGTTTCAACAGCAGGTTTGATTATAGATTTATTGATGAAATTATTTCAAAGTCCTGAAATTATAAAATCAATTAATACAAAATTCCAGTTTTTATAACCACGTAATCTTAATTGTTTTTTTTAAAATCATTTTTCTCTACGGTTAAGAATCTTTGGAAACTTTGGCTTTAAAGGAAAATTATTTGGTTTAATAAATCATTGTTAAATGCAAAAATAAAAGCACATAAAAAATTACTAAAACATAATATTAATCATAATTAAGTTTCATGCTTAGCTGGCTAAAGCCTTTTTAAAACTACATATAATCGTCCTATACACCATTCCTCTTAATAAAATTAACAAATTCTACCTGAAGTTCTTATGGTTTCAAATCCCTGGTATACTAGGGTTGTTCACGCACTATGAGACCAATGATAGGCCAATTTTTTTTTTCTCCGAAATCTTCACACACTCATATCTCATTCAAAAGTAACGAACGTGGCGCATCAAAATATAAACAATCCATACCGCGTCACTTTATGAAAGGAAAGTCAAAAAAGACGACATTTGCGCTTAATTTGGGATAATGATAAGGAATTAATTTCGATCTTGATAAACACAAAGCTTCCTCGAAAAGAGGTTAAGACACACCCACCGTTTGAAAGTCAAATTAACTTCCTTAACGAGATTCAAGGTTTTTTGCGCTGAGTACTAGCAACATTTCTCACTAAACTCAACTCACCATAATCACATGAGAATGGCCACATCCCGAAAAACATGACAATTTTTGCTCCTAACTAAATGAAACCCCGTGAAATGCATACACAATATTATACTCATCACTAGGACTCATAATACCTCACATTTTAGGATAGAAGGATGGGGATTGGTTTGTACCATACAATATTCCAGGCACATGACACTCACAAGATCACATACACAAATCCTAAAATGGATAATCCTATTAATCATGATGTTGTAAATATAACAACTTATACTAAATAATAATCATTTCATAATCAATAGGTAATAAATCATTATTAATAAATCAATAAGTACCTACGAAATCAGGTTGAAATGTTAAACAATAATGGTAAAATAAAACGAAATAAATCTTAGACAAGAAAATTAAGATTTATAGGTACTTAAAACTAAATTTGTTAAGCATCAAAAAGAGTAGTAAGAAAAAATATTTCAAAATCCTTGGGCAGAAAGTTTTTCAAACTTAATGAATAAGAACTGTACTATCTTAATCAACAATAAAACTTTTCAATACTTAAATAATAGCAAAATAATAATAATATCTTCGTTAGAATTTTCATCGAAATTATGAAAAAAAAATACTAATTTTTCTTTGTAAAAATATGAGACTTTAAATATGAATTTTCAATCATTCCTTGATCTGAATAAAAATGTTTTACTTGATTGAAATTCATATATAATTTTAAAAAATCTGCTAAAAAAATACTTGATTTTTTTTTTTTTAGAATAAATATCGAATCACGCAACCTCGACATATTTATTCCTTTTTGGTAAACTTTTCAGGTAAGTTTTATAATGAATTGTACTTTTGAAAAGAAGTTAAACTCAATAAAATTAAATTTGAGCATATGAAATAGAATAAAATTTAATCGCATTTCACTTGATTCTTATTTTAGGCATAAAAATAGGCATATGAAAAATGTGGCTTCTTTTTACTAAAAAAATCTCAATTTCCATAAAATAAGAATCAATTATTAATCATAATTTTTAATAACTGCCTGACTGATATAGCATGTTCTTCCAGGGGAGATTTATCTGTCAGCCTGAACAAGACTCTTGCAGTCTTTCTCCCATCCTCAATCCTCGTCACTCGGCCCATCCGCAAACATCTCATCAGCGGATTGGTACTCGTAACCAGAACTATATCTCCGTCGGCTAGCGGCTCCGCCATCTCATCTTTCCACTTGGACATCCGTAATATCTTCGGTAGAATCTCCTGGCGGTAGGCAGTCCAAAACTGGGCAGACAAATCTTCTAACAACTTCAACCTGGAGGAAATTTGGTCCTCCGGTTTCATCGCCACATTGCACAACGGCTGGCGGTCAACATTTCCCAGCAGCTGGCCAGGGGTAATCAGCCGCCAATTCTCCACGTCGTTCGCAGCTTCTATCCTCAATGGTCTGCTATTCATCAACTTGCTAACCTCTGCCAACAGCACCAGGAGCTCGTTAAAATTAACAGAACTATTCACCAACTTCTTGGACAGCAATCTCTTGGTTAATCCCACCATTTTCTCAGCTTGCCCAATAAAATGGTGGGCTCGGGCCGGGATCTGAGACCAAGAAAACTCTACCTGGCTGCCCAACTTCTGCTCTAAAACCTTGCGAGCAGCGGATAATTGTGTGCCCATGTCGCTTACTATAACCTTCGGCAGACAATGAACAGCCTCTAACTTGCGCAGGGACAACAGGATACTGCTGGTATCATACTTCTCCAAGGCATCTAACCATAGCGCCCCTGAGAACCTGCAGACTACCACGAACACCCACACCTTCTTCGTTTCTGTCTGACTCCTCGTTTTGGCGGCAGCTCTCCTCGTAACCAGCGGACCCATCAGGTCAACTTGCACAGCTTCAAATGGCCTGCTCGGGACCAACTTGTCAGGTAACACATCCTTCATGGTAGTACGACATTCCTTGGCCCTCTCAACACTGCAGGGCCAACACTTCTTCACCTCCATGATGGACAACCTCCTTGCCTTCACAATCCAGCACCAACGGCGGCTCTCAGCTAAGGTTCCACGGACACCAGAATGAAGCTCAACATGCGCTTCTCTCATAATGATAGAAGCTAACCAATTACCAGGTTCCAAAATTACTAAACCTGGCATGTCTTCAAATAGCATTTTACGGCCACCAGTAATGGCGTCAATGACGGGCTCGCCACGACCAACCATTTTAAGAATTTTCATCTCCCTGGTCACATATTTACCTCCGGGACCAACGACAGGCCAGGTCAATGATACTTCATGCACTAATGGATTCAATGACGAATAATTGCCTTTAGCGTCATTTATCCACTCATCCTGTTGGCTCCATGACACAATGAAAAGTTCCGCCGCCACCATAAAATTGTACAAAGACGGCTTGTACACAGAATCTGCGGCTGCTACATGACTACCAGCGGCTGTAGTCTTGCCTTCTTGTCTGCTCTTTAGCTTCTTCAACCAGGTGTTCGATACTTGCAGGACAGCTGCCATAATACGTTTGGCCTGTCCAAATGATCTCCTGTGCTTAAACCTAAAGACATCTTCAGCGGCTTCTCCGGTAACTTTCATTGAACATAACTTAACCATTTTGGTATTCAACTCCTCCGGTGGTAAATCCTGCTTGACTTGTTCGGCAGTTTTCACCGGCCACGCACTTTCATCCTGGCGCAACCATTCTGGGCAAAATCTGTACCTGGAACCTGGACCTAAATCTGATACCTTGCAGGTGCTTCTGGTGCCCAAATCTGCAACATTGTGTGTCCCTGGGACCCACCTCCAGTCATCCTTGTTGGTTGCAGATTGAATTTCTCCAATGCGATGAGAATTAAATGTGTTCAACATAGCACTGTTGGAAACTATTTGTGATAAAACACACGATGAATCAGTAAAGTACATCACTCTGATAACATCAAAGGGCAGGGCATCTCTGATGGACTTTGCCAACCTTGTGGACATCTGGCAACCCATCAATTCAAGGCGTGGAATTGATTCAGTCTTGACCGGCGCAACTCTTGACTTGGTGGCTAGCAGGAACGTTTCAAACCCTTGCCTAGTTGGCCACCTCAAATATGCCATACATGCATAGGCCTCTGATGACCCATCCGAAAACATCATCAAGGATGGAAGGCCAGTTGGTTCCTCCGGGACCACACAACGGTCAAACTCCAATTTAGCGACCTCAGCTCTGTCCTCCAGCGACTTAACAAGTTCATCCCGTAGACTTTTTGGAATGAAATCTTGCCAGCCCAAATTCAGCAAACATGTTTTCCGCAGGACAAGTTTAATTCTCAACAGAATAGGGCTGCAAAGCCCGATCGGGTCGAAGGTCTGGGCGGCGAACCTGTGGACCATCTTCTTTGTCAGATTCTCGTCCAAGGCGTCCTGGAGGTTGTACAAATCAGCATCCTCTTTCACCTTCTTTCCCTTGACTTTACCATCTTGGTTGACTCTCGTGGCGATGGATAACACATCAGTGGCTGGCTTCCATATCAGCCCAAGAACCTTGGTTGGCGGGCAATCATCACCAGAATAAATGACTTGTTTGAAGGAAAAACTACCTTTGCTGATAATTCTATCGGCTTCTTTCATCATCTCCTTGGCTTCTGGCACAGATCCTGCTCCCGAAATAACATCATCTATGAAGCTGTGCTTCTCAAGCTTGACTGCAACTGGAATCTGAGGTAACTTGAAATCTTCCTCGGGGTAGGTAGGTATTTGTGGCTCCTTCCATAATTCAGGTTTGGCAACAATTTCACTACCATTAATGTTACCCTCTCCATACATCTCCTTGACCTCTGCTTCACTCTTTCCGCCGAACAGGTGGGACGTCAACTTCAGGGCTGTAACCGCCAAATTTCCCGCAGCCAACTCGCCAAAATTCACAACTTTGGTCAGGTAAATTTCAAGTGGACCGTCTGGCGTCGGGGAAAATAAAACTCTCTTCATCTGGCTGTCGAACTCTGTGGCCAGGATGGAGTTATAAAACTTGGAAATATCCGCGGTTAAACCAACCTTGTAACCGCGGAAAAGCAACAAATGATAAAAAATCTTCTGCATTGGCGGCGGACCTCCTAGCATTATGTTATTAAAACTGGTGCCCTTGAACATCAGAGAACTATTTGCACACAATCTCATGGGTGTGGAACTTGAATCCTCCTTGAAAGCAACCACTATTGATGAACAAGACTTAGGCCCTTCATACTGCAATTCTTCAGGCGTTGCTTTTTGAAACACGCCTCTGGATATGGCGTCCTGGAATACCTGTACATACATATCATAGGTACCTTCCTTGACCATCTTGGCACGATCCTTTTCAGCAATTTTGCGGGCTAAACTCTCATTGTAGGGCAAAGTGTGAGGATCTTCAATGTAAGCATATTGACCTGTCCACTTGTTGGATTGCAAGTCTAGTGTTAAACCTGCCTCAATTATCCTCTGCCTCTCACGCTGGTCCCAGGTAGTGCCGTCGGCCATAGCCTTGCACTCTTGACAGGCAGTACATCCTGGACAAAGTGCCTGCGGCTGTACGCCAAACGATTCAGACGTCAGAAAGTCTGGCAAGGTGCCTCCACTGACACTGACAGCCTTATATGCCGACTTTTGATCTCCAGCTCCACCGTCAGCACTTGTACAGATAAAACCACTACCAAAAATGGTTCGCCACAACATAGACTGGCCCACTTTCTGGTAGGTTGATGGAAACACGTCAGGATGTGTATTTCCAATGATGATATCTAAGCCTCCACTAATATATGTAAATCTTTCTGGCGGCATTTTAAATATTTCGGCGGCGGTTTCTGGGTGGACCGAGCGCATCTCGTTGGCCCCGCCGAGGGTAGGCATGACAGCTGCCTCAAACTCCCTCAAATTACCGTCCCTATCCTTCAGATAAAACACAACATTGCGGCAGGAAGACTCACTGCCGTCAGCTACAGAAATAGTTGTATATCTGCCGGTAGATTTCAGCTTCAACTTGTTGGATAACTTCTCAGACACAAGTGGCAAATTTGCACCAGAGTCAAACATGACAGTGGCGTGGCAGGTGCCGCCGCCAGGTGCTACAACAGGAACTAACTGAAGTAAGAAGGTACAGGGGCTGGGTGCAGAACTTGACTTGTAGACTGTATTCACACCAGCACTAGCCTCATGGAGCAACCTACTATGATATCTGTCGCAATTATTGGTGCCACAAACACCAAGCTTATCCGATTTATTACACTTGTCAGCAGCGTGGCCGTCACACAGGCAGAGTTCACACAACTTTTTCTGCTGGACAACTTTCTTTCGGTCAACCACATCCATCTTCTTAAACGTGAGGCAACGGAAAATCGGGTGTTTCTCCTTGCAGCTTTCCACAGGACATGTACTGTTCCACTTGGAAGCCTTGTCCTTTCCAGCCTTTCCATTCTTATTGTCGCTGCGGCCAGATACTTGCGCGGCGGCAGCTCTGTCACGATTTCTCTTGCCGGCGCTAGTGTCATAGGACATATCACCAGCCAACATTGCTCTCCTGGTCCTCTCCAGCAGTTCTACAATCTTCTGGATGTTTGGTTGGTTCATGCTACCTAGCTCCATCATAATTTTCTCTCTCAGGCTATCGGGGCACTTGTCTTTGAAAATATGAATAAGAGTTAGGTGGTGGTAATCCTTAGCTGCAGAACCAACGATGGCTTCTACTTCCTGCATCGTGCTCTTGAAGGTAGCAATTGCACTAACCACGTCCACAGGTTTATCTACAGGTTTCATCTTGTTCAGCTTAGTTAAAATCTTCATGAACCGGCGGGTGTTTGATAAAAACATCTGATCGAGAAACAACCATTGTTCATTATGATCTCTAATCGCTGACACTTGCTTGCGTAGCTCCGGGTTGGTTATCACCTTCTCCATACACAACATCAGACTTAACATCTGGTCAGAAAATCCGTAACCAGCGCATAGATCCTTAAAGACCTGTTTAAAGTTGGAGTAATCTGTATCTGTACCGTCGAAGGACGGCAGCAAACTGTTGTCCCAGCGCCCATACTGCGGGTTGGAACTCCGAATATCCAAGGCAGACATACTTCTGGAGAGTATGGCAGGTGTCCCACTCTCATCCAAGTTAGATGACCGACGTTCCATCTCTCTAAGCCTTCGGTACATATCACGTACTTCTTGGCGCAACTCCATGGAAATTTTAAGCACTCCCATGTCCATCTTCACCTTCTCAATGACGTCGAGGTTCCTGGCGACAGTGCTTGACCTCGCGTCGTCTGAATCATTGTCAAGCCAGTATAGAATTTTCGTACACTGCTCCAACGACGCATAAACTTTATCTGCAACAGTTTTCTGTTCACTAGCTTCATCCAAATCACGCTTGAACTCGCGCAGCTCACTAGTCTCCACGGCAGGTTTTAGACTTTTTATTAGGTCAGATTGGTCCTTGACCTCACTAAAAATGTCACGAATTGATTTTAAATTCACATTTTCACATAAACTAAAACTTTGGCAGGCTTTTAGATTGTCATAAAACACTTTTAACTGTTCGTCAAACACCTCTAGCCTTTCACTGCCAATAGCGATAGCTCGCTCAATTTTCTGCTTTTTGGTTAGTGGCATATTGATTCACTAGGTACTTATTTCACAGAAAAAATTGTCACAGTTTATTGCATCAATAATCACTGGATGCTATTGATCACTTGAAGAATGCTAACGCCTATTCTTCAGATCCTTTGAAATTGTCTCAACCATGACACTTTGGTTGAGTGTGACTTCCAAATTAGCGGGAAGTTCTCGAGATCTGTTGGCGAACATACAAACCCCCAATACCAGGAACCATCAAGTTTCAACAGCAGGTTTGATTATAGATTTATTGATGAAATATTTTCAAAGTCCTGAAATTATAAAATCAATTAATACAAAATTCCAGTTTTTATAACCACGTAATCTTAATTGTTTTTTTTAAAATCATTTTTCTCTACGGTTAAGAATCTTTTGGAAACTTTGGCTTTAAAGGAAAATTATTTGGTTTAATAAATCATTGTTAAATGCAAAAATAAAAGCACATAAAAAATTACTAAAACATAATATTAATCATAATTAAGTTTCATGCTTAGCTGGCTAAAGCCTTTTTAAAACTACATATAATCGTCCTATACACCATTCCTCTTAATAAAATTAACAAATTCTACCTGAAGTTCTTATGGTTTCAAATCCCTGGTATACTAGGGTTGTTCACGCACTATGAGACCAATGATAGGCCAATTTTTTTTTCTCCGAAATCTTCACACACTCATATCTCATTCAAAAGTAACGAACGTGGCGCATCAAAATATAAACAATCCATACCGCGTCACTTTATGAAAGGAAAGTCAAAAAAGACGACATTTGCGCTTAATTTGGGATAATGATAAGGAATTAATTTCGATCTTGATAAACACAAAGCTTCCTCGAAAAGAGGTTAAGACAAAGACCATTTATACTTTAGTCAACAATAGGAGTAAATCAAACAATATGATAATGACAACAAAAGAGAGGGCCCGTGTGTTGTGTCTATGTATGTTATGTCTAGTATATGTATCTGTAACACAGCACAGTGACAACATCAATAAGTAGCATAGCCAAAAAAATCATGGATGAACACTCGGACAAAGTTAATTAAAGAGCAAATGTTCGCTGGTCATAAATATCTATAATGAATATATAGATAAATAAATCTTTGACAGCATTTGAGAAAATAACATTTTCTCCTCAGCGTTACGATAAAAAAAGTGAATTATAAAGTAGCTTTACTTCTAAAGATATATCACATTCATATTAGACAAAAATATCTTTTTCAAATAATGACCCCCCTCCCCCATCTTTAAGGATACTTTAAATGTCTTTAGGGGTAAAATAAAGCTAATAGTAATGGTATCTTATCATTTAATACAATTTCATAGAATCAAAGCCTTTAAAATTGTCGTATATAATTGAGTACTTAGAATTTTTTATAAAATAGCTGGTTTTGGAATTTCCGCTTTGAAAATAAACCATATAATTATCTTTTATATGAACTTGGTTTTAACTACAAAAAAAAACAAGAATAAAACTAGAATCTAATGCAAAAATTGTTTAAGATTATCTATCTAATAAAATTCTTTGTATAAAGATGAAATCTATTTTTTAAAAACCAAGCAGCATAAATATGTCAACAAATTACGGCGCTTGAAGTAATTGAAAATCTTTATAGAGTGTGTAAGACTCAGGGATCTAAAGGGATAAGACAATGCCTGATAAATTAATGTACATCCCCAATGATTGTACAAAAATTACAATCAACCAATCAAAATTTATTAAAAGTTCCCAAAGTTGTTGGTAAACGAATAAGAAAACATTATTAAAAACTTGGGACTAGTGTAATAAACAACCCATTGTCCCCTTCCTTTCTGTGATAATTCTGTCCAAATATCATTTTGCATATCATTGAATGTGTAAGACTGCAGTGTCACTTGTCAATCAATCACTCAACATCAACAAGTAGCAGTAACTGCAAAATAATATTTGGATACAGGTGTCAACAGGATAAAGGGGGGTCATATCACCTCCACAAAAATAATATATTTTGATTTTAAGAGATAAAAAATAAACATGTACAGTACACTGTACATTCCCATATGTAGAAATGATTATTAGTTGAAACGTTTGACAAAAATAGAAAAATAAAAACTATTAAGAGCAAACAATTCAAATCAATTAATATTTATAAATGAAAATAATTAATGATAGCCAAATATATAAATAAAATCTGTTTTATACTAATGGCAATGTTTTGCTTTTGATACCTTGATATTAAAAATAATATCTTCAATGACAACATAATCGTGTCCTGATATAAATTTACGGTGTTGATGGCACACCGACGAAGGATTATTTAAAAGTTGTAGAACTGTGGGGGGAAGGAAGAACAACACAATCTTGAAATATTTGTTTTTATATTGCATAGCGTGAGTGCCTACGGTGGGGGGCTAATTCAGAGTTTGATTTTGTACAGTACATATTGGTTTTTCTCAAGTTTTACAAATATATTTTTTAAAAACTATTTTCTTAAAAATTAAACAAAATGATTTACATAAAAAACTTTTGGTTGCAGTTTTTAGGATTTTTTTTGCATTTATATTTTTTTTAATTTCCGCACAGTTTTGGTCTACAAGTTCTTTGTAATCTTAAGTTCCTAGTGGTTCAGTGTCAAAATTATATAATACTCTAAATCTACAGTAAGGAGATATGAAGGCTTATTATATGCATAGCCTCTAGTATTTCACTCAAAAATAAATAATTTTATTGTCAAATTTTATTGAAACTTTTAACTGCTCATGAAAAACTAGCCTAAAACCTGCAATGTATTGCTTACCTGTAAAAAAAGGGCCCGAATAGTAGTTGAGGTACAAAATAGAACCTAAGGTCTCTCAAAATCCTGATTAATACATATTTTGTTTGCAGTATTTGTAAATACTTTAGCATGTAGTTGAGTATTGTTGAGTGTTGATTGAAAGTTGAAAATCATATTGTTTGTACACTAGCTTATCCAAATTTTAATAATGGAATTTCTCGTATTCATTCGAAACCGATTAACATCCGGTGGATTAGAACCGTTTTTAATCCATAAGAAAAAACTATGTCTAGCATTGTAATATATCCAGTTTTAAAATGTAGAATCCGCGGAAAGCTGTTTATAATACGAGAAATAACTTCTTTTAGTTTAAGGATTAAAGAACACCTAATTTATTACCATTATGTGACATAACCAAAATAATGAAATATCAAGATCATTGGATAGTAAATACTGATTAAATAGAACATTGCGTAATTTAGGTAGCATTAGCTAGCAAAAGTATAGGGTTAACATGATAATTTCAGGGATATTACAGGATTTTACCAAAAAAAAAAATTTTTAAATATCTTAAACATTTGTAAAGACTGTCACAAATATTTAAAATTAGGTTATCAAATGTTTTATAATGTTAAGACAACCTTTCAACAACCAACAAATCCATTATTCCTGATTTTATAAAATGTTATAAAGACATGATGGTTTGAAAGGTTTCCTGATATCCAGCTTCCTCAAAAAGTATACAAGAAGTTTTGATAGGGGTGAAATTACCCCGAACCACAAAAGATAAATATGACAATACTTCCACAAGATGTTAAATGTAGTACAATTTTAACGTTGTTACTTTAATTCAGTAAGAAAAGGGAATACCAAGGCCCATAAACTGGTGCAAGTACAATTTTTTATCATAATAGAAGACTATAACATGGACTTCCAATGTTTTTTTGAAGGGGTCTTAATCATCGATCAAAATCTAAGAACCAAGTGTAAACTGCCCGACCCCTCCAATTAAGATATATTATATCCCCTGATTTGAGCGGGGTGGTATGAAACCCCTAATAGTTTAAGGGGTGTATAAAAGATCTTGCTTTCCGGTGTAGGTACAAACTTAACAAGTGGTTCCTTAGTCATAATTTACAAGATATCACTTTGTCGTCATAAAACTTACGTCGACAATATAGCATTCAATAAATTGTAGTCATAGTTGACATTTCATTTATTCACTTGAAACTATAAATTTTATAGGATTGCATTGAATAGTAATTACAGTTTTTATCGATTTTTAGTCATTGAAGATGTTCTACTGTTAAAATATAGAAAGAAATATTTTTGAACCAGTTTTTCACATATTTTATTTACACTATAACATGGCACATAGCTTAGTTGCGGGACTCTGTAATATATGGCACAGAAGTTTTTATACGAAAATCACTTTTTTAGTCAGACAAATTCTTGTATAAAAGTAACAGGATGTTTGTGTGTGCTTGTTTGTTTAGCCAAGGATCCCGCTAACCCCTGAGCCGATATGGTTCTCCTTTAAAGTAGCTTCACGGAGGTCCTCTGAATATTATAAATATTTCTGGAGAGGATAACACCACCCCACAAACAAAAAATGACCCTCCCGTTTTTTAACGACATTTCCTTTAAATATAAAATCAGGTATAACTCATTAATAATTGTACAAAATAAAATACAATATAACTAAAGTACAAACTTATTTGAAATTATACATTTCTATTAGAATAAATACTTTAACCAAGATTTTCACATGTTAAGAAATAATTAAGAAAAAAAAGATATGTTCCGCTCTGTTTATAATGTTTAAAATTGCATGTTTTACATTTCTCTAAATTTTCTTTATTACTTTATTTTAATTAAAATTCTAATGGTCCCACTTCTAGCATGTAGGGCCTTTGCCATAAATAACATTGGATTGAAAATTATGCTTGTAACATACATAATAAAACATAGTGAATTTTGAAAACTTTTGTCAAATTTTAATTATTTGATATACATAAATTATCAGTTTTTAAAGTGTATTATCACCAAAAACATTAGTCTATCTTAGATATCAACGGAGAAAATCACATTTTTTCCAAAGAGTCCTAAAAAATGACCCTGCTTAATAAGATATCTCATAAAACGACCCTGCCTAATAAGATTCCTAATAAAACGAGTCTGCTTAATCAAATTCCTAATAAAACGAGCCTGCCTAATAAAATTCCTAATATAACGACCCTGCCTAATAAGATTTCTCATAAAACGGCCCCGCCCATTTAGATTTCTCATAAAACGGCCCTGCCTAATGAGATTTCCAATAAAACGAGCCTGCCTAATAAAATTCCTAATATAACGACCCTGCCCAATAAGATTTCTCATAAAAAGACCCTGCCTAATAAAATTCCTAATATAACGACCCTGCCTAATAAGATTTCTCATAAAACGACTCTGCCTAATAAGATTTCTCATAAAACGACTCTGCCTAATAAGATTTCTCATAAAACGGCCCTGCCCAATAAGATTTCTCATAAAACGGCCCTGCCTAATAATAAGATTCCTGATAAGACGACCCTGCCTTCTTTACTGTCATGTTAATCTTGTAGTACGGGGTAGAAAAAGTTACTATTACATATATTTCTAGCATGCATACATCCCTCAGCGGGGAGTTTGGATTTATTCAGGGATAGAGGATAGGATAATGGAGGATATTTTAGTGCCCCCCCCCCCCACCCCCCTAATGATATTGCCAATGATTTAATGTTTTTTCTTCCCCTTTCTTTGGATGTACACTCTGACATAAATTTTCAATATTTTAGGAGAAATAAAGGATAGTAGATTCATTCATTAAATTTGTCACTTCCTCCCTCTGGAAATAATTACAATACAAACATTTCAAATATACAAGGATGACAACAAACAAAGGTCAACAAAAAGGGTTTATTTTTCTAATTTTTCTATAACGTTGCTACGCTGATAAAAATGAAAGTATTTATAAGAGAAACTATATGCATTATGTATATGATAATTTATATTTAATGAAAATCCACCCTTTATTCTCTAGAAGAAAGGGAATATTAGTGATTAAAGAATATACATGAAATTATTAAAATTTGGTTTAAAATTAAGGCATCCATTTCATGTAAAATTTATTAATGTTCTTTTCAGAGGCGTGTAGAAGAGGGGGTTTTCCAACGCTTACCCACCCCCTACACCCCAGTAAAACCCGCTTTTCACCGCCCGCGTCAATTTGACAGTCAATGGACGTTTTTTCTTCGACTTATGAATATATTTATTACGTATGGGTTGACTTTATCTACCCCCTTACAATAAAATCACACCCCTCTTATCGTCTGTATGTATTGATTTATACCCCCATCAATTTTAGCTTAGTGGTGGTGTCAAAAATCATAAGAGGGGTGTCAAAATTTTTGGTTGCCACCAGGGATAAGGGATAGAAAACCTGGCCATAAATTAGGTCTCGGCCTGGTTTTGAAAGGGATCATGCAACTTTTACCATTTGCCTAATTTACTGACCTTACTGGCGGACGGCTCATATTGGCTACCGCTCTAAACCAATAGTGTTCTGTGATTTGGGCTTGTTTTGTATCAACCAATCACCAATTGGCGGAAATTTTAGAAGCAGACAATTCTAGAAAAAATTATGATTTGTCTGCTACGAAAAAATAAATATAAATGGTGTTAGATCACATTAGTTTAATTATTAAATCTGCTTAGAGTTAAACATTAAAAAAGGGCCATATAGAAAAAACAAAAATAACGGGATTATTTTTTTTGGAAAGAAGGTAGCTACGAATTTTCATTTGGTAGTTTATAAATTAGATGTTGTATTTTGAATTTTAAAAATTTAATACTGAATTGATACAACACCTTAACCCTAATTTTTGTACAATACAACACAGTACAGATATATCATTACATTATAGTATCCAAAGAACTTGATAGAATGTTACCCAAGTGCATATTTATTTATTTATTTTGAATTTTAATTAGCAATGAAATTTTCAAATAAAATTTTTACTCATTAATAAAAATGCAAATAATACAAACTAAAATCTGTCTGAGGGAAACCCAACAATAGCTTTCTGACAGTTCAAATTACCAAAGTAAAAGATAAAAAAATTTTGGGAGAGAAAAAACTTCATTTTAACAAAAGCCATTAATATATAGGTTTATAAAAAGTTGTGTTTTTTACTTTAAACTAGCTACCTGAATTTGATTCTATACTTTATCTACACACACACACACAGCTTTTTCATTAGCGTTTAGGACGAACCACTGCGCCATCCCAAAACTGGTTTATTAGGCCTAGGCTTGAAATAGGCCTGAAATAATATTTTCCTACGTTTCCCATCCCTTATCCCTGGTTGCCACTGGTTCAATTCTTATTGACAATTCTTAAATGATAAAGTCTGTGCTTCAATAGCAGTTCTGTTATTGCTGCTCTACTTTATGGACATAATTGTCTATTTCCTTTTAAAATGAAAAAATTATGAAACTTTACTAGTAATGTATTCTATTCTTTAGTGTAAAAGCACTCCAATTTAATTTATTTCTTGACTTCTTAAACGAGTCCACCTTTTTTAGTAGCGGAGCTACTCAATAATTCGAAATGTTTGTCCGTCTGTATAATAAATAACAAATAGGGGAAATCATAATTTTTAGGAGCATTCAAAAATAGGGGGACAAAGTGTCTCAAGAAATCAGCCGTGTGACGTCATGAAAATAAGGGATTATCCATCTCTTTTTTTAGGGGTTTTCTTTCCCACTTCTCATCTCATCTCCCTCATTTTATGACGTCAGATATACATTCAAATATAATTTACTTGGTTTATCAGTATGTTGGACATGCTACAAAAGACCAATACATATTTTGTGATTTTTTACTCTGTATTTGATGAACATCTGCTTACTACATCAGTCTTTGTGTTTCCATAATTTTGTAATGCTTTACTACTATAAATCCTTGTCATCCTTGTTACAATGTTTATGCACTTTTAGGTTTAATGATCAAATATTTTCCTCAATTTTCAATCAATTTTCATCAGATTTAGGCAAATTTTCAAGGATCATTATGTACAATTGTAAAACAGCTATTTAAAAAATCAGTAAATATCAAAATACAATAAAGCTATTTAAAAAAATGCCTGTATGTAGGGGAGCAAAAAGATTTAAAAAATAAGAAAGAAACAACGTATGACACATTTAAAAAAAAAAGAATATTAAACCCAGGATACGTTTAAAAATGAGTATCATACGACAAATCATCAATGAAAATGTTTGAAATAAATGTACAAGTCTAAACAGATGTGGGTAAGTGTTGCACATGATAATACAAAGTAAATAAGAAAGAAATGGTTAATTTGCTTAGCTTGATTTGACAGCCATTAGTTCTAACAGAAGCATTAATGACAAGTAAAACTTATATTGTAGCTGTGCTACTTAATATATAAAATTCAAATTCATAATTGTAATGTAAGCATAAAATATGAAAGTGTTGTATTTTATGCGGTTTTTACAAATTTTAAGTATGTGTAACTAGATGAACTGAAATTAGTTTCCGAATGTGAACACATTTTCTTAGGTGTTTCCCAATCCTATCTCAATATTTGCTACTAGCTAAAAAACCTTCAAACTTCAAAAAAAAATCAAAATTTGAATGTATTAACGATTTATACATTATACATTCAAAGTTTTAATTTTTCAAATTTAGATTTTTTTTTGGAAGTTTGAAGGTTTTTTAGCTAGTAGCAAATATTGAGATAGGATTGGGAAACACCTAGGAAAATGTGTTCACATTCGGAAACTAATTTCAGTTCACCTGTAACTAAGGGTGGTTTTCAAAGAAATGAAAATGGTTAAATCACAGTAAAAATTTTCGTTAGTACAAGAGAGACATAAATATCGTTGGCTTTTTTTAGACATATTTATTTGTTTAATTTGGTTAATTTGCCTATTTTTGCTGTTGTTGCTATAAATTGCTGAATCTAAAAGAGTCTCATGCTAAATTTATTGTCAAACCTCACTAAATAGCTTCATTACGATAATGCCTCAAAAGTACGACCATTAAAAATTGATAAATAAATTTAGCATATAATATGTTGTAATTATACTTTGGCCAAAAGACTTTGAACACTGCCTTAAAGGTGTTTCAAATGTTCCATATGTGGATGAATGAACATAGATCAAGTATAAAGCTATATATAAGAAATTGTTTAAAGTTCTCCTACTCTATAGTTTGTCTGAGGTCTATGATGTGCAAAATGAAGATGTGCCGACTCGATGATTAAATTTTTTTTCCAAAAGGGGTAGTTGCACGAAATGCATTCAAACTTTGAATTCAGTGAACTGGATATTTTTTCCTGTTAAATAGTTTTAAATTCATTTAAATAGGGCATATATTTAAATTTCAATTTTCTACTATGTAGTTTTAAAAATATCAAAGACTTGATAATCATATTCTCGTGATATATGCAACTTATATAGCTGACTTATTTTCATAAAAAAAGCATGCCGACTAATTTAGTGATGTCTAATTGTTTGTTATTTATTGTAATACAAAATTATAAATGTTTGATGGTATACTTATGACTTATACAAGATTTTATATATACTTATTATTAATAAATTGTAAATATTATAAGTTTGTAGTCTCTGGTTTATTCATGAAGCCAGAGAGAAAGCTAATGTTGATTTCATATTAAGAAGTAAAAAGTTCATAATCAAGACAAGGATGATTATGTAAATATTAGAACAGCAAAGAAAATGTTAATTTAACAGGAGTGTGGTCATTAATGTTAAACTGTTGACTTAAAGCTTTTTAAAAAATAACATTAACTAGCGACTAGCACCTAGGGGCTCTGCATTCAAACGTTTAAGAAGGGGGCAGATAAAAGGTCCAAAACCATGGGTTGAATCTAAAATTGAAATAGACTAGAACCATATATGGACCTATGTGACGCTTCCCTAAAAAGGCTAACGCAATCAGTTTAGTAGTCATTAAAATCTTAAGATTCAAACAAAAATCCTACTAATTTATAGAATAGGATAGTAAAAATCTATGACAAAAAGACCAAGTTTGTATCGACATAATATTAACAGTAAAGTTTAACATGATAAGAACAATGCAAAAAAATATAAAAAGCTGATGAATATTTACCATATGGACAAATCATTAAGTTTTTTTTACAATCCTCAATTTAGGAAGGAAAATTATATCAAGTCTAAAATAACAAGTATGACAACATACATATGTAAAAGCGAAGATTTAAAAGTAAAAGTTATGATGACAAACAAACATAAATACTTAATTAGTTTCAGAACTTAATAAGCAGAAGATTGATCTTGAAGTCTAAACAAATTTTTGTACATAAATGTGATGAAAAATTAATTAAAATTGAGGACTTTATAATGTAGATGCTTCGCTTGTTACTCTTATAATCATACTCTAACAAGGATGACAACATCCATAAAAGCGAAGCACTGAAACGGTAGGACAAACGGACATTAACACTTGTATAGTATATGAACTGAAAAATCGGAACATAAATGTATAAATGTCAAATCAAAATTGTAGGTAAATTTGTCGAAAAACTGCTTAAAAACAGGATAATGTTTATGGACATACTGACATTTTTGACTTGATTATAGAGTTGCTTCGCTTATAATATTGTTCTTTGTTGTCCCAGGAATCAATAAACCAAAAATCAGATCAAACGGATAATTAAAACACTTGAAAATTTGTTGTAAAAAATCAAAAAATCAACATGTTTAAAATGGACGTACGGACATTCTGGTAATGATTATAGAGTTGCTACGCTTTCTAAATCGTACCCAACTACTACAGAAATCATCATGCAAAGTTTGAAATCGATAGGACAATTCTAACATGCCTAAATTAACGAATAAAAGCTATCTATCTCGGACGGACGGACGGACGGACGGACGGACCGTCCCTAATTATAGAAAAGCTTCGCTTTTAAAAATCAGATGAATAGGATAAATGCATCATACAATAACATGCTGTAAAAAAAAGTTTATATCAGGACGTTTAAAATGGACTTTTTGGTAACGATTAGAGAGTTGCTGAGCTTTCTAAATCGTACTTTTCTTTTACAGGAATCATAACGCAAAGTTTGAAGTCTATAGGACAATTTTAACTAGCTTGAATTAACTCTATTAGGTAACCGTTACGTAAGATCAGACGAACTGATGTACGGATGGACGTAGCTGTCTAATTCTATAGTGCTCTAGCAGAATGGGGATAGATGTTCTCGCGTTTGGCTTACGTGTTCTACTGTCGTCATGGTAGAGGAAAAGAGAAAAGAAACCCCCTTAGAGAAGAGATGAGGTATAGGGTATTTTATGACGTCAAACGTGTTGATATCTATCTATCCCTATTTTGCTAGGGCACTATAGACAGCTACAAGCAAAACTCATACATACTTAATGATACTTTACAACTATCCCCAACAAAAATATTGTTGGCCTTTTTTGCAGCGGTACTTATGAACATTAAATTCCTTGTTTTTATTATTTTGAACAAATTTAATTTTTATTACACCAGCCTTAATGATTTATTATTTAATTATATAACATATTACATTACAAATGATAATGACTTTTTAAGTTTTTAAAAATTCCATATGGTTTTAATTATCATTTTATACCGCAAAACAATTGTAATAAAAAATACAGTTAAATTTATATTAAGCTCATGTCATAATTAAAACCCAATTAAATTGCTAAATTGGAAGCAGCTTATAGTGCCTAATTAAAAATGATGCCATACAATAAAATGACCAATGATAGGCCTTTCATTGTAATAGACAAATGGTAAAATATACTGGTCTATCATTGATCATTTGTTTTGTTTGACGTCACTTTTCTATAAGGCACTAAAGAAATTGCCTAATATTTAATGATATGGTTTAGATGTGCTACCTAATAAAACTTTGAACTATACCCAATGTCATTAATATATCATTATAGCATACAAGAAAGTAGTAAAGGGCACAAAATAGATGGCTGAGGAATTTGGAGTTTAGAGTAATGAGATAAATCTGTGAATAAACCAAGGCATTACGCAAACTGTTATTAGTATTAATATAAATATTCTTTAAAAGTAGTAAGTTGTACAATTTTTGATGTCTTAATTTATAGTAGTTTATCTTGATTTTCCTTAAAATGCAAAGATTCCAAATTACCACGCTTCTTGAATGTGATAAGAATAGATTTATTCAACAGATGGTCAATCAGACACAATATTACTTCTCAGTTTTTCACAAAAAAAACTCATATATTTAAAGCGCCCAAATAAATAACTGCCTTTTCATTCCAAAATGTGCTCTCTTTCTGACAAATAATGTGGTCGGGTTGTTCCTACGTTATGTTCATGTTGGTCCAATAAAGGGATTAGGGATCTAGTCTTTTTATATTTATTATGATATGTCAGTAATTAACCTCATTAGAGTATTTGTAAAATCAAATGTTTTCTACGTTAATGGTATGTTCGTGCGTACGACTATTAAGAATGTTATAATAAAGAAAACGCGTATGCCTATAATCATTACTAGTAGCTGCGCCCCTAGCATCTAAGGAGTCTGTAGACGAAGGGATAGAAAAAAGCCTAAAAACACCCATAGTCCAAATTTAAAAGTAAAATAGCCTAAGAACCTATGTGAAGTTTTCGTAAAAAGGAGAACTCAATTGGTTTAGTAGTTATCGAAATCTTAAGCTAAGTAAAAAATATAATAGAATAATAATTAGATTTTTTAGATAAAAAGATTTCAAACTTATTTGAGTTCAAAGTTTGACTTATTAGACACGTTGTTAGTATAAGCAATTCAATTCTAAAGAGTATTGTAAACTCTTTTAACTTTGACATTAAAAGCTCAGCATATTTGTAATTAATATTATTGATCTTCGCTGTTGTTGATGTTGTTATTCTTGTTCAGTTTATAATACCCTTAACTTTTCTAAGACGATAATTACAAATAACTTAATTAATCAAACTTTCTTTACTTAAATTTGTCTTTTTCTTTGCTTTTGGTAATTGATGTATTTTAAATTCAAAGCTTTTATATACATTGGGTCAAATATAGCAATTAAGTATATTTTAAGCATGATAGAATTGTCTGATTGTTATGAAACTTATTCAAGAGTTAATGTCATGATATTTAGAAGAGTTTCATTTCTATAAATTTTGTCATATTTATTTATTTTTGTTATGACTTCATCTTTATTTAATTTTTAAAAAGGTTCAGAAAATGTTATCTTTGAACAACAACTAAAGTTAAGGGATGAAAAGAGAACAGTAACTTTGCGGTAAGCTAAAATACGAACAAAAAAGCTATAGAGTATCTACGCTACAGGTAATGGTGTAATATCTATAAAAAAAAATATAGCGGAAGAGGCAATAAGAAAAAAAGGAGTAAAAAGCAAATTATATACGGAAAGTTTTGTTTTTATGCTCAACCTTTTATTATCTATGCCAACCAAGCTTGACCAACAGGTACTATTGGTATTGCGAATCAAAATATTTGAAAATTTCATATTTAAAATAGTCATTTATCGCATGTATTATAGACAACTTTCCGTGGATATCAAAATGAAAATAATTAATTTTATGTTTTTTTATCTTAATATTCGTTAGAAATTGTCTTTAATACGATGTCATACATGATTTTTCCGTATGGATGAGGACCGGTTCTAAATCAACTGATATAAATTGGTGTCGAAGGCATTCTGGAAATGTTTTTAGCATATTTTTAGGTTTATGTCATAACAAGTACAATCTCCTGACAAAATGTCTATAATACAAAGCAGAACGATGTCTGTCTGTCTGAACTCTTCAGGGAATATACCTACTGGTCCTTTGGTGGTTTTAAGCTATTTTCTTGAGGGATGGGACACCCCCAACGCCCCAAAAATTAACCCCCCCCCCCACAAAAAAAAATGTTTTTAGGCAGTTACTTCAAATAAAATGGCAGCACCAGAAATACTTAATTTTTTTTTAAATTTTTATTTACCTTTTGTTGCAAAGCCCATAGAGGCTAGGGGCGAAACCGCTAGTTGATTAATAAATTGGCTTAGATTTAGTCAAAGACCTGTATAGCTGTTTGAAAATAAATAAAATCTTTCTTGGGCTTAAAGGAAGCTTTACTGCAAAGAAGAACCATATCGGTTCAGCGATTAGCAAGATGATAAGATTCAGACCAAAAGACTTACATCCTGTTACTTTAATATAAGGATACAGTAAATTAAATCAAAATATCACAACTAGACGTAATAACTTTAGATTTCAAAATTTTATAAAAAATAATTTGTGAACATATATTAAAATTTTAACATGCAAAAGATTTTGAAATAATAATATTTGAAATTAAGAAATAAGACATGATCTGTTTTTAAATAGCTTTAAAGTACGCTGTAATTGTTAGGACCTTAGTAGTGTTGTCTATTTCTAAATTTAGATTTGTGAATGTTGTCATTCTTTTTTTTTAAAATGAAAATACTAATTTAAATTCTCTAAAGGCCAAATTACAGTTAGTAAAAGTAATAATATTATAGAAGTACTTTGAATTTAACATTTTTGCTTACTTTTTCTCTTGTCAATATTTTCAGTAGGTGTTAATGTTATGTTTTGAAAGTCTATCATAAATTAGACAAAGTCTTTTACCACTTAAAAGATAAAGTTTTTATAAATTTTATTTTGCTAATTATTTTTCAGAGCTGGATCATTAAATGTGTAGCAATTGCCGTAGCCGTAGTCGTGGCCGTAGTTGTAGCCGTAGCCGTCGCCACTGCTTGCCAATAAAACATGGATTTTGAAAGATTTTGACTTAAAATATTTTAATTAAAAATTAAATTAATTTATAATTGTAATATTATAATTATTAATTTAAATTATTTCTAAAATATTTAAAATTTGATTTAAAGATTGCTTTTAGGTTAGTGGCTGTGCCTCTGGTTACGGCTACAGCAACGGCTACACATTTAAAGATCCAGCTCTGTTTAAAATTTATATAGAAATAGTAGAAAAGGAATAATTTTTTAATATAGATAATATAATGAATACCTATAAAGAATAACTTTTTCACATTTGGCAGGTATTGTAATAAAACTTGTAGAAAATAACATATTCTTAGGATTTTGAGATTTTGTTAAAAAGATCAAACATTTTCTTGGACGGTGGAGTTATTTCTCGGCCGGGCTCTAGTTATAGAGTAGCTACGATTTTAATTTCTAAAATCTACGATATTTGATGATTTGATGAAAAAGAAAATTGTTAAAAGATTTTGATAAAACATGATATTTTTTAAAATGCGTATAGAATGAATAGATGGAAGTATATCCTGTTTCATAACCATATTGTTAGTTTTTCTTCATATCCGATACAAATATTTTCTTAATTTTTAATGTTTAATTTTTTGTGTACATTACACGTTTATTTTATGGAGGGAGGGAGGGGACATTACACTAGTCCCCAAAGTTTTTATGATAATGTTTTCTTATTTGTTGGCTTTACAACTTTGGGTTTGATTGGTTGGTTCATTTAGTTCAGTGTCCAAATGTTTCAACCACTAATTATTATTTACAAATGGAATAATTTTTTTTATCATCATTGGGGATTAACAGCAATCTATCGGCTATTGTCTTATCCCTTTATATCCCTGCGTTTATATATTGAACGAAACATACAGTTAAATCGCAGTACAACTTATTGAGTGGTTGCGCGCCTAAAATTATTCTTTAGTACTTTCCGCCTTATTCAAAAGCTATTGTTAAGCTTCTCAAAGCTCAATAGAGAAAATTTAAATACACATTCTATACACCGCGCACGCCTTGTAATCAGTATTTTTTTAAAAATACCATTCTACCATATAAAGTGGTAAGGTTTTTTTCGTCTGAAGCTAAAGATCTCGAAATTGCTGGGCCGAGTTGGTTGTACTTTTCAGGAAAGCTTAAAAAATATCTGTGAGTGGTTTTAGGCTTTTTTTTCTGACATTCTCCTTCCTCCCCTAGAAATAGGACGAAGCAACTTGTTTAAGGATAAACTAGGTTATTCTTTTTCAAGGGCTTTTTTAGATTTTGTCTAACTTAACGAGCTTCGCTAATATGGATGTTATTGTCTTAAGAGGGAGGTACATATCCTGTGTAAACAAGGATGAAAACATCCATAAACGCAAAGCTTTGAAACGGTAGGACAAACGAACATTAACACATGTAGAGTGTCAGAACTGAATATTCAGAAATAAGATGTATAAAAGTCGAAACAAAATTGTAAGTAAATTTGATGACAAACTGCACAAATACAGGATAATGGTAACGATCATAGAGTTGCTACGCTTTCTAAATCGTATTAAACTACTACAGGAATCACCATCCAAAGTTTGAAATCGATAGGACAATTTCAACATGTCAAATTAACGAAAAAAGCTATCCGTTCCGGACCAACCCTATTTATAGAAATGCTTTGAAAGGGATCTAGCGACCTAACAATTAGTATATTGGAGAAATATTGGAAAAGATGGAAAAATAGATATTGTCAAATAGAGAGACTTAAAACATAATAATTTAATATTAAGGATTATATATTTCTCTTGTAGTTTTAATGTCGCAGCTGTTCTTAGAATGTAAATTATACTGGTACCCATAGTTTTATAATTACATTTTCTTATCCAATATGGCTGAAACATTTTGGATACTTTCAGAGAATTTTGTTGGTTGGCTTAGTAATGATCAAACCGTTAAACCAATAATTAAATTAAAGGTTTAATTTTGTTTTTCATCTTCATTAGGAGTGTATATTGATTTATAGTCTATTGTCTTATCCCTTAAGATCCCTGAACTAAGGGTTATCTGTACTTAATGCATGGAGAAAAAAAACATCAATTGACAGTTTTGTTATGATAAATTCACTGAGTGAAAAAGTCTGATACTTCTTTAGTTATTTATTTAAATATATTTCGATGAACATGGCACCCTCTAAATGGCATAAATCATATTAATTTTACATATTAAAAGATAAATAAAAAAAAAGAAATTTGTAAAACTATAATGGCAGAAAAGGAAAAAAATTAATAATATGATGAACCTTGCAGTTTAGTTTCTTCCTGCTGTTCTTCATATGAAATATTCTAAAGCTCTATAACTATTAACTTTATTTAGGTATGAAAGAGTATAATTTATAATTATCATTGGTAAGACACAAAATTAGGTTCTACCTTTACTTCCACATAGAAATAATATTTCTAAAATATGAAAATAGCAAATAAATAAGATGTAAATAAATAAAAATAGAGTTGCAGTTTTGATATGATTACATGCAAGAATAAGGTATAACCAAGAAGCGAAATAAATCTAAAATATTATTTTGGGGGCAGATAAAAAGGTCGTCAATTCTACTTTGGTTTTCATGATAAATGTGCGAAAGTGTATGCACACCAAAGTCAGCAAATGAGACACCAGGATAAAAAACCACGGTGTTTAAACAATTCAGTAAAATTCAATTACGCATTTAATTTACTTTAAAGCACCATTAAGGAACGACTTCATAAAATTATGATTTTTGGTTTAGGGATAAGTTAAGAAGTCTATCTTATATAACAGCTAAGTAATTAATTATCTTACTACTATTATGATTAGATAGCAGTGTTTAATATGAGAGCAAACTTAATTTTTTTTTTATTCTAAAAATAATTTGAGCTAATGAAATATTTTGCGAAAGTGATTGAACACCAAATGTGACGATGGGATGTGCTAAAAATGGATTTCCTAATTCTTCAATCGTTTTTAAAGTTGTACAGAAGATAACCCAATTATTGCAAACGCTATTTTCAGCTACTCCGGTCAAAGGTTAAACGATTTATACATTATACATTCAAATTTTTTATTTTTCAAATTCAGATTTTTATTTTTGAAGTTTGTAGCTTTTTTTGCTAGTAGTAAATATTGAGATAGGACGCGGATGCTAAGTACACTTTCGTAAACTAAAATTCAGTACATCGACGACGGGGCGTGAACTGTGTCCTATTTCCCCTATTTGAATGAGCATGCAAAACAGTAAATTTCTAAAATTAGCCAGCTTCATTAAATATGAAATACAGGAGATTAAATCTTCTAACTAATGTCCCTAATCCCCTGCAGGGGGTCTAAATAATACTTAAATTCTAATAAGCCCCAAATTAACCAAACCTTACTGACTCAAAAATGGTATGATTCCTTTTTGATGTAATTTAGTTCATTATAATAGTAATTTTTTTTTAACTATGATAGGGATTTCATGAATAGTTTAATATTCTAAATTTAGTTTCTATTACGAACGAAAGTAATTCGAGATTTGCTCAGGCTAACTTACACATAATTATCAATTTCACTTTTATGATATTAATTCAAATTTTTCTTTTTGGTAATTATGTCTTATAATATAAAGCAAACAACTATTTCTGAGAAATCTCCATATTTGTCCTGTGCATGTTTAAGGCTATTTTCAAAAGTATTATTATTTGTTTTAAAGACACACACACTCTTTAACTTTGAAGAGGGCCCTCGTTGAATCACGATCCGACAATAAATCTCCAATTTTGTCCCAGTTTAAGACGAATTTCCCAACATTTTTCAACAATTTTTGTGTCATGACTTCAGGGATAAGACATGATAAGATAAGATAAGGATAGTTTGATGTACATCTCCTATGATAATAAACAAAATAATTACTCTATTTACCGGTGAAAATTTCTGATGAAAAAGTTTGGACACCTTCAATTTGATTAATATTCAATTAAAGTACCCAAAGTTATTAAGCCAACAAATGTTTAAAACCTTTGGTTACCAGTGTTATTTACAGTTCGATGTCCCCTCCCTACCTCCCTGCATGACATACTTGTTGAGCTTAGTGTATCATCAATTCATCTAAGTTGATTGCATTGATAGATCAAATTATTATTACAGCACTCTTTCCATTGTTCCAATGCTTCACTTAATCAATAAACACCTCGCTTATTTATTTGCTACTAGAGGCTGCACAACTAGCGTCTTGGAGCTCTGTATTTAAATGGGTAGGAAAGGACAGAAAGTAGCCTAACACCATCCCAAGACTTACATTTGAAAATAAAATAGCCTAAAGCCATAAAAGGACCAATGTGAAGCTTTCTTAAATGAAGAACTCAATCGGTTCAGTAGTTATCAAATTATTAAGCTACAGACAAAAAAAAAACCTTATATATAATAGGATATCGCCTTTTTATCGCAATTAGAACCAGAACCATCATGAAAAACCATGAATTATAGAAAAATAAGAATATTTACACCCTTGAGGCTAATAAAAAATGAAACTATCTTATAATTTGTATTTGACTATCCGCGAAAAGCTGTCTCTAATATGATGCGATATATAGCTATTCTCATATTTTTATTAATCCGAACAATAACTATTAATTTTTCAGGACAAAGCAGACAAGATTACTGTTGAGTTGGATCATAGCAAATATGATGTACATTTTCCCAGAAGCAGGGCTTGTGCTTTTTATGGCCATCAAACATTGGGTAAGTGTACTGAAGCAGCTAATAGTGCCTAATAAAATCGGTGTCATACAATACCAGTATACATTTATATTGACCAATGATAAAATGTATACTGGCCTATCATAAGTCATTTGTATTGTATGACGTCATTTTTATTAGACACTATAAGCTGCTTCGGTTTTTTTTATAAGCGAAGCTATACTAAAATTTGAAAATTTGTCCGTCAAAATATTTTCGAAGCTAATTTTCTAATCAAGATAAACATGACAAAGTTTTTTGTTAATATTCCCTATGCCTACCGATGATCATTCAGTATATAATTTACTTGGTACGTCAGTCTGTCGGTCATGCGACAAAAAAAAACATAAATATTTGTTTATATTAAAAGGATTCTTGATTTGATACTAACATTTGCTTAATAACTGACTTTACCCTTTTGTCCATTTTTGATTTTTTTGAGCTTGGTAATTTGAGTTTTTCTTATTATTTGGATGAACAATTTTGGGTAATTTTATTGATTTTGATTGGTTGGATCATTAGGTTGAGTGTCCAAACGTTTCAACCACTATAATTGTTATAAAAAAAAGTAATTTTGTGATACATCATTGGGGATTGGCTTAACCTTTATATCCATGATTCATTAGATTTTTAAATAAGAATCTTTTTAAAATATTTTTTTTGCTTTATTATTGAAAAGTCAATATTTTTATGATCCTTAAAAACGCATTAAATAAGTGAAATTTTGGGAGTGGGGACAAAACACCTAATTTAAAAATACCCAATTTAAAAATGCCTAATTTTATAAATGTCTAAAGTGACAAAACACCTAATTTAAAAATACCTAATTTAAAAAAGCCTTATTTAAAAATACCTAATTTTAAAAATGCCTAGGTTGTTAAAATAAATATATTCAAAGAATTATTTTTCTATCATGGACAGAAAAAGAATTAGCTAGTATAGTCATATTTTCACAGAAGCTTTTAATTGGTTATTTTAGGTTAGGTTTGGTAAATGTTAATAATTGCCCCCCTGCACTGTGCAGGGTCTTGAAATAGGAGAAAGGCTACTTTGAAAATTCGACGAAACTCGCTTCTTCGTTTTCTTTCCATGATCTGTATTTTTATAATTATTGTTATAGAAAATAGTATTAAACTGCTATACTGTGAAAGTTTAGGGAAGCTTGTTCCATATTTAGTAAATGTAATGTTTAAATTATTTCACGACTATAAAAAGGATGATAGCAAATTACTGATTATGCTACTTATATTAATCAACAATGAATAGTTATTTTCTTCTAGTGTAGTATCCTTGCTAAAAATTTACACGGTGGTAGTGTGTAATGCACTTCATTAAGTCCCAAATCACTTTACAAGAAATAAGTCTAATCAGCCCCCCCCCCTTCCCCTCCAAAAAGTCAGAATTTTTTATGAGATTAGATTGGGTTAGGTTAGCCTGGGTAAAGCACCGTAGGGTTAGTTCTAAAGAAAATATGGTAAAATCTACTACCTCTAGACTTTTTCTTCTCTTTTCCAACATTTTAGCTCCTTGATAGTATGAAAACATTTTACCAATCGACAGGGAGATTTTCAAAAGCGAAGCTTTTCTATAATTAGGGTCGGTCCGTCCGTCCGTCCGTCCGTCCGTACGTCCGTCACGGATAGCTTTTTTCGTTAATTTTAGCAACTCTATAATCATTACCAAAATGTCCGTACGTCCATTTTAAACATGTTGATTTTTTTACTTTTTTAAATAGCTTTTTTCGTTAATTTAGGCATGTTAGAATTGTCCTATCGATTTCAAATTTTGCATGGTGATTCCTGTAATAGTTAGGTACGAGTTAGAAAGCGTAGCAACTCTATAATCATTACCAGAATGTCCGTACGTCCATTTTAAACATGTTGATTTTTTTTACATTTTTAACAACAAATTTGTATGTGACCTAATTATCCGATTGGTCTGATTTTTGGTATACTGATTTCTAGGACAACAAGGTACAATATTGTAAGCGAAGCAACTCTATAATCAAGTCCTTAAAATGTAAGTATGTCCATAATCATTATCCTGTATCAAGCAGTTTTTTGACAAATTTACTTATAAATTTGCTTTGACTCTTATACATTCGCATTCTGATTATTCAGTTCTGACATTATACAAGTGTTAATGTCCGTTTGTCCTACCGTTTCAGAGCTTCGCTTTTATGGATGTTGTCATCCTTGTTGTAGTGTATAGACAGATCTTCTTATCCACAAAGACTTACTTTTTAAGGAGAAGGAATTTTCCTCTCACAGAAAAGGGGATTTTATCCACTAATAGTTGATTAATGTGGGATTAAAAATTCATTTGCTAAGCTTACAATTTCTCTCACGAATAAATCCGTCAAAATAGGAATCAGGAATAAAGGATACACAATAATAATATCCTACCAAATCCTCTGTCAAAAGAGTAATCAGGGGTAAAAGGATGCACAGGAACAATTTTTTTTACAAATTCTTCTGGGAAAGTAGTAATCAGGGATAAAGGATACATTATAACAATATCCTACCAAATCCTCTGTCTAAAGAGTAATCAGGGGTAAAAGGATGTATAGAAACAATTTTTTACAAATACTTCTGGCAAAATAGTTATCATGGATAAAGGATACACAATAATAATATCCTACCAAATCCTCTGTCAAAAGAGTAATCAGGGGTAAAAGGATGCACAGGAACAATTTTTTTTACAAATTCTTCTGGGAAAGTAGTAATCAGGGATAAAGGATACATTATAACAATATCCTACCAAATCCTCTGTCTAAAGAGTAATCAGGGGTAAAAGGATGTACAGAAACAATTTTTTACAAATACTTCTGGCAAAATAGTTATCAGGGATAAAGGATGTGCAGTAACAATTTTTCCTACAAATGCCTCTGTCAAAATATGAATCAGGAATAAAGGATACACAATAACAATATCCAACTAAATCTTCTATCAAAAGAGTAAACAGGGATTGTGGATGCACAATAACAATATCCTACCAAATCCTCTGGCAAAATAGTTATCAGTGATTAAGGATGTACAGTAACAAGTTTTCTTTACCTCCAGCAAAGTAGTGATCAGGGATAAGGGATACACAATAACAAAACCTACCAAATCCTCTGTCAAAAGAGTAACCAGGGGTAAAATGATGTACAGAAACAAGTTTTCCTACAAATGCCACTGGAAATAGATATCAGGGATTAAAGATGTACAGTAACAAGTTTTCTTTATCTCTGGCAAAGTGGTGATCAGGGATAAGGGATACACAATAACAATATCATACCAAATCCTCTGTCAAAAGAATAATCAGGGGTGAAGGATGCATAATAACAATCAACTGAGTACTCCATTTTAGGGAAGCTCCACCACTGGGGAAGGTTTTAGGCTATTTTATGTTAAAATTGAGTATTATGTGTATCATCCTTGGGGATGTATATCAATTTTATTTTATTTTATTAAGGCCATTGTCGCATCCCTTTAGATCCCCGAGAAAATATAGTAGATGTGTAAGAGATAATTTGCAAGCACTCTGCAAAACAGCAGGATATAAAATTAAGGACTAAGTACAAGTATCCTCGAGTAGAATTATGTTTGTTAGTAAGTTTATTTGTCTCATTAAAGGAAAATTTTCGATTTTTAAATCTTTATAAATAAATAATGTAAATCTACCTTTCTTTAGGACATTGTTATAATTAAGTAACAAGATCTTTTTCTGTATGTATGTCTGTCTGTCAGTCGGTTTCAAGGATCTCGCTAACCGCTGAACCGATATGGTTCTCCTTTACAGGGTAGCTATAAAAATCATCTATTTTTTGCTTTCTTTGAATTGTTTTAAAGAAGGTATATTCCTTTCCTTGAAGACTAGAAAATTTGAAATCAATTTAAAGCATATACAACATTAATATATTATCCATCCATTAAGTTTTATCGCAAAATCATATAAAACAAGAACATGTATGATAAAAAGTGCAGAAACTTTTTGAAACGTAGATATAGAAACACTATTGTTTCAGAGAGAGAGGGGACAATGGGCTGTTTATTACGTTTATTACACTAGTCTCCAAAGTTCTACAATAACAATTTTTTATTCGATGACTTAACAATTTTGGGGATTAGTGAATGTTCATTGGTTAGTTCATTAAGTTTAGTGTTCAAACGTTTCAACCACTTATTTTAATCTACAGAAGAGGTAACTTTGGTTATTATCATTAGGGATGTATTTCAAATTAGCGGCCATTATCTTGTCCCTTTAGAACCCTGCAATTCTTCCTATTTCTACAAGTGAGTATTAGAACTTGTATACTAATTTAAAAGCGCCTCATATTTTTGAAAATATTTTTTTTGCTTGGGTTATTATTATAATATTTTTATCTATTTTTAGTCCGAAGAAACGTATGGAATCATAGAGCTGTCCCTGTGGTCTTTAAGAGTTACTGTAAATGTAAGTATAGTTTTTAATCTTAACTTATCCTAGACAAGAGAGTAGGATGTATGTAAGTATGTCTGTTTGCTACTAAGAATTCTAGAAATCTACTTCATTATTTCATATTAGATCCCAAGACGCTAACCTATCAACTATTGCAGACAACCAACCCTTTGATTTCAGGTCCTTAAAAGGAGGTACTTACTGTGCAGTGTGCATGGTCATGAGATTCAACTGTATGTGGGAAATGCAGTCCCCCATTTGATTCTTCTTTACAGAGAAGCAGTATATGGAGGGGTAAAAGTAATCCATATAAAGAGTAATAGTTATTTCTTTCATCGTATTATAAACGGCTTTACGCGGATATAGAATGTACAATTATAAGATTAAAACTAGTTTTTTTAGCCCCGAGATGCCGAAGGTTTTAATCTTATGATTGTACATTTCTATATTCGTAAAAAACTTGATATGATACGATGCTAGACATAGTTTTTTCGTATGGATGAGAACCGGTTCCTATCCACCGGATTCGAATAAATACGAGAAAAGAATTTCCCACTTTCAACCCTCTTTTTAAAAACTTTTCAAATCTGAAGTATATATTCTCATCTAGATCCAAATTTTACATTAAATCTGCTTAATGTTCTCTGCCAAGCAATTTACATTCTTGTAATATTCTTTCTCGTATTCATTCAATCCAGTGGATAGGAACCGGTTCTCATGAATACGAAAAAACTATGTCTAGCATCGTATTATATCCAGTTTTCTACGAATATAGAAATGTACAATCATAAGATTAAAACTAGTTTTTTTAGCCGGTGCCTTCGTCACCACGGGGCTAAAAAACTAGTTTTAATCTTATAATTGTACATTTCTATATTCGTAGAAAACTGGATATAATACGATGCTAGACTTCGGCACCACGGGGCTAAAAAAACTAGTTTTAATCTTATAATTGTACATTCTATAACCGCGGAAAGCCGTTTATAATACGATACGAGAAATAACTATTACACAATTGAAAGTGGCTCCGTCCCCAGCCTCAGGGCTTTAATTTAGAGAAGTGAGTTATAGAAACCCATGTCCCTATACTTAAATTGTTTATCGAATATTATGAAAAAAAGGGGGGGGGGGATTAATAATATTACTGACCTAGAAAAATTTTATTAGAAAAGAATAAAAAAAACTGAAAATTTAATGTTTCAATTAGTTTATCCTTTAGTATACAAAATAAAAACAGCTAGATTGGATAAATGAATCTTACGAATTTACTTGTTATAGAGTAGATTCGCTACTAAAGTGTAGATTATCATAACTTAAATATGTTTTGTGCTGGCTGAATAATGACCCCTAGCTATCTAATTATTACTGAATATTACATAACATGAAAGTACTAAGTTATTATTATAAACTTGTTAAGTTGAAATTTTCATACATTATCTAGGCATTAATTTCAAATCAGTGTGCTCGGTCTTCCGCTCAGTACTACTTAACATACGCTAAAAGCAAAGTGAGAGTGGACACTGGGCTGTTTATAACACTAGTCGCCAAAGTTTAATAATAACATTTTCTTATTCGTTGACTTAACAACTTTAGGGACTTTGGTAAAGTTTGATTAGTTTGTTATTTTAGTTGAGTGTTCAAACTTTTATGTATAGAACTTTTTAAAATCAATGTTATGTATGTTAAGCAAAAATAATTTCTTGAATATCCTTGCAGTTTGCTGCAGCTTTGGTTAATTGATGTCCTTGTAGTGTCTTGTTTAGCACTGAACTTTGGCAAGCCATTGGACATGTGACATAAGACAGGAATTTAAAGGGATAAGACAATGGCCGAAAACTTGATGCACATTCCCAATGATGATGCACAAAATTACCCCTTCTGTAGATCGAAAAAAAAGTCGTTAAAACGTTTGGACACTCAGTTAAAGGAACCAACCTAGATTATTTCTATTCCTATAAGCTTTGATGTCTTACATCTAATTATTAAAACTTTACTATACAATGGAAATGTAGGAAATAAATGTTGACAATCTTGTTTATAGAATAATTAATGGCCACGTCGTGTAGAATCATACAACAAGGTGTCAGAGTGAGAGGGAACAATGGGCTGGTTATTACACTAGTCCCTAAAGTTGGTTTATTAAGTTGAGTGTTCCATAGGTCCATCCACTAATTTTGATCTACAGAATGGTTAATTTTGTGTGTCATAATTAGGGATGTACATAAATTTATTGGCCATTGTCTTATCCCTTTAGATCCCTGACAAGGTGTGCTATAGTTACCGCTAACGTTTCATAAATACATTGGTCTTCGCGCCCCTAAAAAAAATTATAGCGAATTATACAGACGGCTACGAAAAGCTACCCTGTAAAGGAGAACCATTTCGGTACAAACAAATTGACAAACTATCTGTTACTTTATTATAAGGATGCTACATATAATAAAAATCGACAACGCTTTCTTTTTATGCTACGAACATATCGCCGATACAAAATTCTTTTAAACATCTCTTTAATATTTTTCTTATACAAAAATGATAAAACAACAAAATAATACAAAATTGAAAATATCATCTGAACGATTTTTATCCCAAATCGTTATCAAAAACCTTCTTTTGACCTATAAGAAGCTTCACTGTAAAGGAGGATGATATCGGTCAAGCGGTTAGCGGTACACACAGACAGGCATCTTCTTACTTTAGCATTTCACGAAAAAAATATTTGCAGCTATTTTGTTACTAATGTAGATACTTGTCCTTGTTGGATTAGATATTAGGGTCAGTCTGAAAACATTAACCTCACATATAATTCAACTTGCTTTAAAAGGGAGCTTTGAAGTTTTGTCTGCCTTTTACAGGGTGATTCAAAATTAGTTTAACATTTTCAGATAGTTTCTTCTAAAAATTAAGTTCGAAGACCATTACTACTGTCATGTAATATATGATCCCTTCATTTTTTTTTAGCGGGGGGGGTGCAGGAAATGTAACAATTAAAGGCTTAAAACTATTTTTGAATTTTAAGGATTAATAGGGTGCTTGTAAATTTGTCATGGGCGGGTGGAGGTTTTTTTTGTGGGGGGGGGGGGAGTATAGACATCCTTTGAGATTTTTCCTTAAGAAAAAGTGCGCAAAATAATTGGCGCGCCCTGTAAACCAATGAGAAATCAGATGAACTTTGCCATCCTTGTGTGCGTTGGGAATGTTTGCAATATACTTCTAGTTACATAGCTACTCTACAGTTTGTGTCGGTCGGTCCCAGAAATGAAGTGAACGTTGGACTTTAAACTTATTTGATTCTAATCTACAGAAAAGGGTAATGTTGTTTATTATAATTAAAGATTAATATCATTTTTTCCCAATGTCTTATCTCTCAAGGTTTCGAACTCTCAATCATCAAATATTGAGAAATCCTTAAATAATACATATTTCTGTTCTATTCAAACTGTATTCAAATTAATTGTTCTTTTTCTTTCCATTTTTTTGCCATGCTAATTAATGAAATAATTGTTCTTGTTGTATCTATCTATTTAACGACTCTTTTATATTTTGCTTGTTATTCAAGAAATGCCAAAATAATTCTTGCAAAAACAAGCACTTTTTTCCAGAGAGAGAGAGAGAGGGGACAATGAGCAGTTTATTACACTAGTCCCCAAAGTTTTTAAATAACGCTTTCTTATTTGTTGGCTTTACAACTTTGGGGACTTTGTTTATAAGTTGAGCGTCTATAAGTTCCAACCACTAATTTTACGCTAGAGAAGGGGTAATTTAGTGTATTCTCATTGGGAATGTACACCAATTTATTGGTCATTGTCTTATCCCTTTTAGATACCTAACTTTTTTCTCTTTTTATTATCCTTCTTTTCTCCTTTGCTCTTTCTTTTTAAAAGCTCAGCTTTTCTATAATTATGGTCGGTCCGGGAAAGCAAACCCCTAAAAAAGAGATGAATAATCCCTCATTTTATGACATCACATTGCTGATTTTTGAGACACTTTGTAAAGTTACCTATCGATTTCAAACTTTGCATGGTGATTCCTGTATCTATTTCCTGTTATAAGCTAAGCATCTCTATAATCAAGTACTAAAACTTTAAGTATGTCCTTAAATATTCAAGCAATTTTTTAACAAATTTACTTACAATTTTGTTTCAAGTTTTATACATTTATATTTTGATTATTCAGTTCTGACACTCTACAAGTGTTAATGTTCGTTTGTCCCACTGTTTCAGAGTTTCTCTCTTGTGGATGTTGTCATCCTTGTTTTGTATCTGTCTTATCTCTTTATCTTTCTCACTTATTACCATGCATATAATATATCTTATTTCACTGCGTCATTTCTTCATTTATTTTTTCTCCGTTTTTAAAAGCGAAGCTTTTCTATAATTAGGGTCGGTCCGTCCGTCCGTCCGTCCGTCCGTCCGTACGTCCGTCCGTACGTCCGTCCGAGATAGATAGCTTTTATTCGTTGATTTAGGCATGTTAGAATTGTCCTATCGATTTCAAACTTTGCATGATGATTCCTGTAGTAGTTGGGTACGATTTAGAAAGCGCAGCAACTCTATAATCATTATCAGAATGTCCGTACGTCCATTTTAAACATGTTGATTTTTCTACTTTTTTAACAACAAATTTTCAAGTGTTCAAGCAGTTTTTCAACAAATTTACTTACAATTTTGCTTTGGCTCTTATACTTTTAAATTCTGATTATTCAGTTCAGATACTATACAAGTGTTAATGTCCGTTTGATCTGATTTTTGGTATATTGATTCCTGGGACAACAAAGAACAATATTAAAAGCGAAGCAACTCTATAATCAAGTCCAAAAATGTAAGTATGTCCATAAATATTATCCTGCTTCAAGCAGTTTTTCAACAAATTTACTTACAATTTTGCTTTGGCTCTTATACTTTTAAATTCTGATTATTCAGTTCAGATACTATACAAGTGTTAATGTCCGTTTGTCCTACCGTTTCAGTGCTTCGCTTTTATGGATGTTGTCATCCTTGTTTATTTATGATTTATTTTAATTTCTCAAAATATTTTTTTTCGTAGCGAAGCTACTTTATTTCAGATGCCCATCCGTTTGCCCGTCAGTTTCCCCCCCCCCCCGCCCCCATGGCTAATATAAGCTACGGGTATATTATATTGCTTTGTTTAACCGTCTGTCCATTACGGCAGTATTTAAATGGAATTTCTAAGGAGAAATAGTTATTTATAGCATCATATCATAAAAAGCTATCCGCGGATATAAAAATGTACAATTATAAGATTAAAACCAGTTTTGTTATTCCCGAGATGCCAAAGCAAAACTGGGTTTAATATATGATTGTACATTTTTAAATATACAGGGTGCGCCACATAAAACCTGACTTTTTTAAAACGACCATAGCGTCAAAACTACTTGACCACCCATACTATAAGACCTCCATTATTGCCACTATCAAGGAGAACTTCGCCAGCTTGGACAGGTACATTTTGACCCGGGCCTGCCGTTGGTTGAGGAAGCGGGTGGAGGTAGTGATTGATCCTGGCGGCGATTTTATTGAATGATCTAATAGTCATATACCTAGTTAGCTTCCCAGTTTTTTAAATTTAATAAAATCTTTAAAATTAACGATTTTATGTTCATTTGTTTACAAATTAGAAAAAGTCCGGTTTTATGTGGCGCACCCTGTATTTGTGGAAAACTGTATATAATATGATACGATACATGATTTTTCCGTATGGCTTAGAACAGGTACTAATCCAGCGGTTTCGAATCCATACTGGAAATGTGATTATTTTTTGTTAGTCCCGAGATGCCAAAGCACGGTCTAACAAAACTGGTTTTAATATATGATTGTATATATTTATATTTGTGGAAAACTGTATATAATATGAAACAATACACGATTTTTCAGTATGGCTTAAAACAGGTACTAATCCAACGGATATTAATCGGTATCTCAGCCATAATGGAAATGTGATTATCTCTTGTATCTACTTTACAACTCAATATGTGCGTGCGTCTGTTTGAAAATTGAATATATTGTTTTTTGCTTTCACCTCTTATGAATATTCATACCCTTGTTTTTGTCTCTCAAATGCTGCACATTGCATTGTACTCTGAAAATAAGACATTAAGTTAAGCTCATGTTCATGAACTAAACATTCATTAAATAATCCACATTCTTTATATTCTTACATTTACCATTCTCTAAAGTTTTATATATTTTATTTAACACCTTTTATAATAAATATGCTATCTATAATACAAAGCTTGATGTCTGTCCGTCTTTCCGTCTTTCTGTCCGTCCGTCTGTCAGAAGCTAAAGTTCTTATCTATTTGCTTAACAACTTTGGGGACTTTAATTTGAATTTTGGTTGGTTGTTTTGTTTATTAAGTTGGGTGTCCAAATGTTTCAACCAATAAATGTAATCTACAGAAGGGTTATTTTTTTTTTATTTTCAACGGGGATGAACATCACTATATCGTCCTTTGTCTTATCCCTTTAGATCCCTGAGTTGGCTGTCTAAGTGTGTTCGAGACCATTTTAAACAATGTACAAAAAGTTAATGCTTGTTGTTATTCATCTTTCTGTAATTCCATGTGAGTTTTTATGTTAAAAATGAAGCTTGAGAAAAAAAATTATTTTGTTTTGCATAATATTTTCTCCAACTTTTTGTAATGTAGCTCGGGGATCCATTGATAGGTCGATGCATGATAAATCTATATTCTACATTATTTTTAAAATATCTTATACCCAAAAAGGTATAGATTAAAATTATTTTGTAATATTTATTTTTCGCATCGTATCATAAACAGCTTTCCACGAATAAAAACTGGATATGATACGATGCTATACATGATTTTTCAGTGTGGCTGAGAACCGGTTCTAATCCAGAGGATTCGAAGCCATACTGGAAATCTACTTTTCTATTACAAGTAAATATAATAATGTATCAAAAAGACCTAACAACTTAAATTTATTTTCAGGTATTTGGAATAGTTTGTGTCCAGTCCTTGTGGAGCTTCTGGAGGGATGAGAAGTCAATATTCAGATCTCTTCAAGAGTTAGGAAACGTAAGATGTTTAAAATCGAAGCTTTTCTATAATTAGGGTAGGTCCTTACGTCCGTCCGTAACAAATAGCTTTTTTCGTTAATTTATGCATGTTAGTATTGTCCTATCGATTTCAAACTATGCATGGTGATTCCTGCAGAAGTAAGGTACGATTTAGAAAAAAACGTAGCAAGTCTATAATTGATCTGATTTTTGGAATACAGATTCCTAGTACAACAAATTACAATTTTATAAGCATAGCATCTCTATAACCAAGTCTTAAAAATCTAAGTATATCCTTTTACATTGTCATGTATTTAAGCATATTATTCAGTCATGACACTCTAAATGTGTTAATGTTCGGTTGTCCTACCGTTTTAAGGCTTCGCTTTTATGGATATAATCATCAAATCTTGATAAAATCAATGATCTTATGTGATAAGAATAGTTATTTATCGCATCGTATTATAGACAGCTTTCCAAGGATATTAAAATGAAAAACTTAAAGATAAATTTATTTATTTTATTATTTTCACTTTAGTAATCGTGGAAAATTTTCTCTAATTCTATGCTAAACATGGTTTTTCAGTATGGCTGAGAACCGGTTCTAATCCATCGGATATCTATTGGTTTCGAAGCCATACTGGAATGGGCTTTATGAATTTATAACATCCCCAATGATGATAAGACTAAGTATTGTCTTTCATGTTTAGGCAGTTATAAAGAATTATTATTTTTAATTTGTATTATCCTTAAAGTTGAAAATATGCACTCTAAAATTCCAAGTTGTTGTTCCGACATAATTAAAGTTACCATATTGAGCACGGAAAAAATACATTGCTCTGAAATGGCCATGATAACCTTTTAGTGAAACTCCTTTTTAGTGTTGCCCTATCACTGCAAAAGTTTATATTTTAATGTATAAGGAGAATCTTTCTAATTTCAGTGTATCATTGAATTAACATGATAAAAGATATATGCAGTCCAGGGATCTTAAGGGATAAGACAATGGCCGACACAAAATTACCCTTTCTTTAAATTACAAGTAGTGGTTTAAAACGTTTGAACACTCAACTTAATGAACCATCTAGTAAAATTTCAGTTGAAGTCCCCAAAATTATTAAGTCATCGAATTAGAAAGATTATGATAAACTATGGGGACATGTGCAATAAACAGCCTAATATCCCCCCCCCCCCCCCCCCTCCTATATGCACTCACTGAAAATTTCTTGAGCCTCATTTATCAACTAAATTTTTTTTAAAAAGATATCCCATTATCTAACATTATTAAAAGAACTGAAAGTAAATGTTGTCACAGAGTATATTCGCTATTGTAAACAAGTTAAAGATGCATTTTTTTGTAGAAACACCAACATAAATTAAAGGTTTGCAAAACTATTGCCAAATATGGTTCACCAACAAATGGGTTTATTCAGACTCATACAAAATCAAGGGAACAACACCAGGCAATAATTATCTGTACAAATTTTAAATGTGTTTCACAAACAAATAGGTTAATTTTATAGAAACTTATATTAAATCAGGGGAACAACACTAGGTAATAACTATTTGTATAACTTTACAATAAATGAAACTAATGGTCAAAACTGTGTCAGCCTGAAAAATTGATACACTGACATATTCCTGGCCGTGGGTCAACTCGTCGCCGGGGAGGTGATAGGTTCGAATCTCAGCTAAACTCCGCGTTATAATTAAAGACGTTAAAAATGTTTATTACTGCTGCTATATCAGATGCGTGACATTATTAATGTGAGTTTCATTGATAGCAGCCTCACCTGTATGTGGTAATTGATGACGTATCCTAGAGTAACAACGAAACTTTATGTACAAAACATTAGAGCTAAGTATTGGGGATGAAACAAATATCATCAACTTAACCTTGCAATGTATATGGCACTAAACACCGTCCCTTAAGAAAATGTTACACAAAAAAAACTAATCACACCCTCCAAAAATTTACATGGGTGGGGTAATTACCATCGATCCCTTCCCATTATTTTAGGGGGGGGGGGAACAGATATTTTGATAATGAAATGCTAAAATTTTTTCGTATTCTAAAGGAATAAGGTAATTATTTATACAGGGGGGCGGGGGGGGGGGCTGTACCCCTGTACCCACCTTTTCCATTATTGGCTTGAATTTTAAAAAAAACAGAGGAAAAAATGAACAGATTAAATCTTTGATATAATTTTATCTGGAAATTAAATGTAGACTTACCAGCCAAAAAAGGAGAGAAAATTTTAACTTTTGTTTTTATAATTTGAAATTAATTATAACCATATCAGTTAGTGTGGGTGTTAGATATACATTTTATAAACTTAAAAATACTCAGGGAGGGAGGAGATATTGGACTGTATCTATCTATCTATCTATCTATCTATCTATCTATCTATCTATCTATCTATCTATCTATCTATCTATCTATCTATCTATCTATCTATCTATCTATCTATCTATCTATCTATCTATCTATCTATCTATCTATCTATCTATCTATCTATCTATCTATCTATCTATCTATCTATCTATCTATCTATCTATCTATCTATCTATCTATCTATCTATCTATCTATCTATCTATCTATCTATCTATCTATCTATCTATCTATCTATCTATCTATCTATCTATCTATCTATCTATCTATCTATCTATCTATCTATCTATCTATCTATCTAACTAGACTCACGGAGGTATAGTAAGCAACGGAGTGGGAGACTCTGGCCTTGGCATCCCCGGGAGTGTCAAACTTAGAGGAAGCCTAAGGTAAATTTATTTTTAGTAGCGAAGCTGCTTAATATACGGAGCATGGTTGTAGAATGTAGGTTGTTAGAGGAGATACGGAAAGTGTCATGTGTGACGTCAAAAAATTAAGTCTAAAAAGTAAGGGTGAGAGTAGAAGTGGGAAAGGAAACCCCTAAAAAAAGACATGTATTTAGATGTATTTCTATGACGTCACAACTGACGCTCTCCGTATCTCCGTGGTTTGAAGATGAAATTGTTGTCCCAGAAAACTGGAAGACGTATTTTATGGGACACCTTTTTTATCTCATCTAAATGTGTAAGGAGAACATGGCGGCCAAAATGAATCTTCTTAAAGTAAAGACGTGACGTATTGATTCACCTATATACCTTTCTTATAGGGTAGCTACGCTTCTAAACCTTCCTTTTATAATATACTTAAAATATTAAGATTTAAAATAGTAATTAGAAGCTTAAATTTTGAAGATAATTATATAAGATTCTTAGACTTGTAATTAATACTCTTAAATGAAGGTGAACTATGTATTAGACAAGGGTTATATGCAGGGAGGGAGGGGACATTGGGCTGTTTATTATACTAGACCCCAATGCTTTGTAATAGCGTTTTCTTATTCTTTGGCTCTGCAACTTTGGGGACTTTTAATGAATTTTACATGATTGGTTCATTAGATTTAGTGTCCAAACGTTTCAACCACCAATTATAATCTATGGAATGGGTAATTTTGTCCTTACTTTTTTTTGTACTTTTAATCCCTGGTTATACATTTAAATAAGGACAATTAGATCCATAACTAGTAATGTTGCAGTATTAAGTTAATTATTAAACAATAATGACAAATAAAAAAAAGCTTTTTAAGTGCAACAATAAAAGTCAATGGTTGATTTATTTAAGAAAAGTAAAATATTTTAAAATAGAAAATTCCTACTTTATAAATAATGCGCAGGGGTGTAAAGAAAATTTATAAAAAAAATGTTTTAACGGCTTAATTTCATGTTAAAGTCTAATATCAATCCTATTTTTTTTACGTATTGCACTTTTTAAAATGCTTGTCTTCTATGTCATTTACTTTCATTTAACAAGGATATATTTGTTTCTAAGTAGCGCAGCAGTTACACGCGTATCCTTAGAGACAAGTAACCCAGGACTGAATTAATACCAGAAAAAAACCTAGTTTTTACCACTTTTACGGTAAAATTTTACCAGCCTTTACGTTTTAAAAGGTGGTAAAATTTTACCGTAACCGTGGTAAAAACACTTTTTGTGGTATTTTCTCACGGTTTTTACCAGCTTTTTTTACCACAATTTTCGGTCAAATTTTACCAGATTTCCGGTAAAATATTACCATTTTAGGACGCAAATTTATACCAGATTTTGACCAATTTTTACCACTTTTTTGGTAAAATCTTACCGCAAATTTCTGTAAGATTTTACCGAAAAAGTGGTAAAACTGTTCAACACCTGGTAATATTTTTGTCCTAAATTGGTAAAATTTTACCGGAAATCGGGTAAAAATTGACCAAAAATTGTGGTAAAATCGGGTGGTAAAAATCGTGAGAAAGTGGTAAAAAACGACTGACCCTAATTATAGAGAAGCTTCGCTTTTAAAAATAGAAAAAATTATAAAATTTTTTGTTGTATTTTTATATTTATTTAACTTGAACATAAAATAATAATTCTAATAATCAGCAGCCGTTCTCAATGTCGCGCAGCTGAGGACCCTTGGGTGCGCCGCCAAACACACAAGTGTTCTTGATTCTACTGCTCTGGCCGAAAACTGTTGCGCAACCTCCTGGAATTGCTGGGCACCGGCCCCATTCACTCGTATAACTGATATTCAACCTGGAATAAAATTGCTCATTAGTTAATTAGATAATTACAGGGATATAAAGGGATAAGACAATGGCTGATAAATTGATGTTCATCTCTAATGATGATACACATCGTTACCCCTTCTGTAGATTACAATAAGTGATTGAAATGTTAGGACACTCAACTTAATGAACCAACCAATAAAAAATCAATAAAAGTACCCAAGGTTGTTAGGCCAAAGAATAAGAAAATGTTATTTGAAAACTTTGGGGGCTAGTGTAATTTACAGCCCAATGTCCCATCCCTCCCTACTAAATATCTAATCTATAATACAAAGTAGAACGATGTCTGTCTGTCTGTCCGTCCGTCCCAAAGATAAAGCCTATACTCGCTGTTTACGCAAATGTGTCAGAACTTCCCCCCCCCCCTTACTCTCACACCTAAAATTTTCTTTTGAAAGCAAAAATAAAAGTGTGTAGGTTCGACTCCCCCTCTCCCCCCTCATTCATTTCCTACAGGCATCTTGACACGTGGCAAAAAAATCAGCAAACTTATCTAACTAAACATCTTTGAAAACGCAGAACGAGAAAAAATAAAGGGAAAGCTTACCTGGAAAACATAAGCAGTAACAACATCCGTGGCTAACAAGAACAGGCTGGGGCCATAGTACTCGGCATTACTGATTATATGCTTCAAACTGTTGGGCAAACTTCCCTCCATCACGTGGCATATGGAGTCGCTGAACGCGGGGTCCTAAGTTATGGAGGATTAAATGAAGGAAGGAAGTGGACTGTTTATTACACTAGTCCCCAAAGCTTTATTTTCTTCTTCGTTGCTTTAACAACTCTAGGGACTTTTATTGAATTTTGAATGGTTGATTAATCAAGTTAAGTGTCTAAAGCTTTCAACAACTAATTATACTCCACAGAAGGGGTAATTTTGTGTATCATCATTGCTGATGTACATCAATTTATCCGCCATTGTCTTGTCCCTTTAGATCCCTGTCCCAAACAAGTACTAATATTAGATAAATTTAGACCTAAACCCCAGGCAGGGAGGGTAAAATGGTGTAAATATCATAATGGTATCCAAAGTTTCAGAAACAAGTTTACTTATTCGTCAACTCAAAAACTTTGAGTACCTAATTTTTATTAGGTAAATCTTGATTTAATTTCAATACTTCGTCTTTTGTCCTATCCCATAAGAACCATGTTTCCCGTTGTGTCTACAGAAACGTAAATTATTTTAGTACAATCTTTTTTTAAACTTAAACAATATTTTACTTCGTCTTAAATCATTTAATAACCCATTCCTGAATAGCCTTCTTTAAGAAGTTGAGCATAGATTTTAGCAAGGCAGCCCGCTGGGGTAGGCAGGTCAAACCAGGCTTGGGTACATCCTAAATAGAGATAGGTTGTTAGAAGATTTTAGCAAGGCAGCCCGCGTGGGTAGGCAGGTCAAACCAGGCTTGGGTACGTCCTAAATAATCAGATAGATTGATATTAATAATATGTTTTGTTATATTTAACTATTTTCAATAGTATAGGGCTACGTTATAGGATTTTATTTTTATTTAAGCAAAGTTTGTGTTATACAATATAACCTATCTCTTTTTTACATTTTCGCATATCTTTATAATATTTTATCATTTCTTATTCAACTTCTATAAATGCCAGGAAAGGAAGTTACACTGGACTGTAAGTTTTACTGGTCTTGAAGGTTTAATCAACACATCTCTCATTCGTTGGCTTGCAACTTAAAAAACTTATCGTCCATTGTCTTATCCCTTAAGATCCCTGTATAAATAAACAATGCATACCTGTTGAATAAGATGAGAAGCTAGCCTAGAGCTAGAACCTGAGCCACTAGGACCAGCAATGGGATCAACAGCATCCGCATCCTGAGCCGCCGCCAGCTCCTCCTGAGCGGCTATGGCCGCTACGTCATGAATAGTTTCTGCCTCCTCAATAACTTTGGTTAGTTGTTCCTCTTTAGTTCCAACCTACAAGATTGTTGTTTATGTACTAAAACCATCTATTTCAAAATTGAAAATATAAGGGCACAACTATTATGCCGCTTAGGGGTATTGTACCAAACATATAAATCTTTAAATTTTTGATGACATGAAGCATACCCATGAAAAGTCTAAATTAATTGTTTTATTCCTGATCATACCGTCCCCCCACTAAGATTTTTTCTCAATTACTGAAAAGTCTTATACTGAAAACCAGTTCTAATCCTCCAGATATTACGGTTTCGAAGCCATACTGGAATAAGTTATACCTGGATCTGGAAGGGTTGATGCTTCCTACAGTGGTCCACCTCTAACTCCCGCCTGTTGATGAAGGTTGTTAGTCACGCGTGGGTCTGAAAAACTTGCCATGTCCAGGTTTGTGATTAGATCTATCACTCTTACAGCCCTAAATAATATTTTTTATTCCATCGTATTATAGATAGCTTTCTGTGGATATTCAAATAAAAATCATATAATTAAAGCCAGTTTTGTTAGCCCTGAGAGGCTTAAGGCTTAGGCTACCAAAACTGGTACTTGTATTATGATTTTTATTTGGAAAATGGTCAGTATACATGTTTTATCATTATGGCTGAGAACCGTTTCTAATCGATTTTAATTTGTTTCGAAGCCACGCTGGAAAAAGAATGAAAAACAAATTTTTCTAAACTTTTGAATATATTTCTTATTATAAAGAATCTACTTTATTATAATACGCTTTGTTTGTCCGCTTTATACGTCTGTGATGCAATCTTTAACATGCGATCCTTTTCAAGACAGACGGCGAGAAACCAGTATATAATTTACTACGTCCGTCGGTCATGCTTTAAAAGACAAAGAAACTTATTTTTATAAATTGTGCGTATTTTTCTTTATTTCTATGATATACATTATGGATGATGTCAACCTTGTTTTTTTACCTAGCTTTCAGTGTAATACTTGTATATCAAAACATGAAAAACATACCTAGTAACAAAAGTAATGTGTTCCAATTCACTGCTAAGCCACTGTATGACCTTAAGGAGTGACTCCAACATGCCGCAGGACACCAGCGCCTCGCCGCCGCTCTCATACGACGCCAGGTGGTACAGGAACAGCCCGGAATACAGCAGACCCTGAATATTTTGGTTAGGTTAAAAAGTTATCATTCCTAAGTAAAGAACAGAATAAAAATATGGAAATAAATACTATATATTTAAAGTAATAAAGAAAGATGGATAAATAAAGATCGGTCTTATATGTATTTGATTTGTTTGGTTTTATTTTCTTCCATTCTAGTTTGTAAAGAGAGTTTAAAAATGCATATTTTAAAAATTAACAATGCTGAGCTTACAAACCGCTGGATCGATCTGTATGGTTCTCCTATTCAATTAGCTTCTCATAAGATCAGGGAATGTTTATAACTATATATATATATATTCTCACTCCTAGGAAAAGTAACCCTAATATTGTTTTTTTTTTTAATTCTTATTAAAACTAAACAGTAAAGAAAGGGCACCCCAGTACATTTTACGAATGCTCTATGCAAGGTGAAATTCCGAGATCTTAAGCTTCAGACAAAAAAAGCCTTCCTACTTTATAAAATAAGACATGTGAAAAGCCATTAAAGGGAGTGTGAACGTAAAAATTTCTCATCTGATTATCAAATCTTAACATTTACTAAGCACATTTCACTACACTGATCAACCAAAAACGTCCTATTAACAAAAATATCCAGGAATAATGCCTTGATTTTATGGTATTTTGAGAGGGAAAAAGGAAAAAACAGGGAAAATCTGAACGTTTTTGATTCTTATAATGTTTGTAGGGATATTTAACTTGTCATATATAGTTGAAACAATTCACTTACTGTTAAAGGGCGAATATAGGTTGGATATAATATGAGCTTATATCAAAGGTGCAATTATATACATTATGAATAACTCAAGCAAATAAAGATATTCCATTGGATAAGGCCGTTATGGCTAAAAACCTAGACAAGTTGGGCCAATTCATGACGTCAAAGGAGTGGTTCCCTACAATATTCAAATACCCATATTCACAACAGGATGCGTGTAGAGTTTGCATAAATAGTGTTGTTATTTTGCAGTACAAATAAATGAGAAAAAGGTTTCTGGAAAAAAACTTCCTAGACAGTACTGAAAATCTGATTATTTAGGAAAATATTAATATTAAATACTAGGAAAATATTTACGGAGAAAATTTGTCCCCCCTCGTACGCAAATGAAAGTCATGTTGAAATTAAAATAGCAGACGGGACGACATACATGTAACATAACATAAACAATCAAAGTTTATATGTGTGTGTCAGGCCAAGTTGGCTGTACTTATCATTAGGTAATAATTTATTTTTTTAAATGTAGCGTATACAGGTAGTTCCAATTATGACTAAATTCCACTGGAATGAAACCAGTTCAAAGTCAAACCCATGACTAAAAATCATGTATTGTATTTTATTTTATTGTGGACAATTGAAAAAAAATAAAATTAATCGATTTATTGGCCCCAACTAAACTGCAGAATAGATTTTGTTTCCTAAGTGAAATTAACATCAAAACCTAACTTTTATTACCTACTTTTCATCTGTTATCCTTTTGAATTTAGTGGAATGGGATTGATATAATCTAAACGAATAAGCTGACAACTAAACTAATTTATTTATAGGAATTTGTATATATGAGAGGTTTTAGCCAGAAAAGAGAACATTCAAGCCCTTTTTTCAGTTAATGGACCCTCCATGGTGTCTCAGACCTTGACCTGTAGAAGAATTTACCACTAGTTCCAGGTAAAATTGTTTTTAAACTTATATCAACAGTTTGTTTATTAAACCGAAATAGCACGAGAAAAAAGCCTTTAAGTTATCTTCTACTAGCAACTTGTATTCAAAGCAAAAATGTATAAAAATAGAGGGAGGGAGGAGCTGTCGACGACCACTCATGTTTAATTTATGAATCGGGAGTGAAAGTTGAACATCTATAGTAGTTAAATATTGTTGTGCTTTGCTAGGTATTTAATATTCGGGAATAGTCCCTTTTGTGGCAACGCCTCTTAAGGGGCGATTCATGTTTTTTTAAATAGCTTTTTATAGGTCATTTTAGGTTAGGTTATATTGGGTTAGCGGTGATTGCCCCACAGGGTTAGGCAATTAACTCCGCAAGGTTAGAGCCCACCGCAGGGGCTAGAAATAGGAGAAAAACAACTGTGAAAAATACGAAGAATCGCCCCTTAAGGTGCGTTAACACGAAAGGGACTATACCCCTAGATTCTCAGCCACATTTGTATTACAAAATTTTCCACGAATATTAAAACAAAATCATCGGCCCCTCTGGACTAACAAAACTTGTTTTAATCTAATTTTTCATTTGTATATCCACGTAAAGCTGTCTATAATAAGATGCTATAATAGTTATTTATTTCATCGTATTATAAATAGCTTTCCACGGATGAAAAAGGTACAATTATAAGATTAAAAACTTTTTTTTAGCCCCCTAGTCTATAACCTAACCTAATTATAAAAAAAATATTGTTCTCGGGTGTTGGGGGGGGGGGGGGGGGGGGGGGAAGGAATAATGGGTACCAAAATTTTCAAAGTGTCTTAATTTTTCTAGGACTACTGAAAATCTGCTATATAACGAATTTTTGTCCATCCATGATTGTATTATAGTACCTAAAGAGTTTTTTTTTGTAAAAAAAAACGTTCATCCTTATTATTGCTGCGCTTCTTATGGACCTAATCACTCTTATTATCAGCAAGATAGAGTTGGAGGTGCATGAGAAAGTCAAGCTGCCCATAAAGAAGGTGCTGGAAACAGAGAAGAATGGTTTAACCATGGATCTTGCCACCCTTGCCAAGGTATGTACAGGGGACAAGACAATGGACAATGAATTGACAACAGGGGTATGGGGGTCCGACTTTTCAGCTTTCCGTGCACAGTAATATGAAGAAGAAAAAACATATAATATATTGCATTTACATTGTCATTCAAAGGTACATAGTTTTAAGTTATTTAAGGCCATTATGAATCAGCTAGTAGCCTTAAAAGTATAAATATTTTTTTTGGTGATATAATCGATGCCAGGAGCATTCTACGACAGGGGTGTATATTCTGCACAAGATTTGTTTTTTCCCCTGCCACAAATTTTAAAAATCCCTCCCCACATATTTTTTTACCAAGGAGGGAGGGGGGGATGGAAAAATATTTAAAGAACTCTAGGTATATATTATTCATTTATCCCCACACATTTTTTTTCACCAAGGAGGGAAGGGGGGGGGGAGAATGGAAATTTTTTTTTCTCAGTTCTCTTAATTTTTATTTTTTTTTCCAAACCACATATTTTTTATCCCCCCACCCCCTCTTTTAGTAGGGTCAATTTTGCAGAATATTCACCCCTGTTATACTGTGAGCTGCACAAAATCCATAATATTTTTATATTTAGATTGAGATGATCCAAAGCCAATATCTTGAAGATAGCTGTGACGTTAGCAATAGCCAATCCTTGCTACCTCTATACTTCATACATCATTATACTCGATTTCCAGAATAATATATTTAATTTCAATAAAATAATAATATAATACTAATCTAGCTCTATTTATATGTAAACTTGTAGCTGCTCTATTACTATACTAATGGTATCAAAGTCCACCATTTCTTTTAGTTTCACTTATATTAGACAGAAACCAGTATGACAGCCATAAGAGCGACAAAGAATATGCGAGCAAAAATAACATTTAACATAAGAATGAAAACATCTATAAAATCTAAGCTTGATTATACAATACAGATAACCTAGATAAACTCTTGAGGATGGGATACACCATTAGGTGTTTTTTTTGGTGTATCTCTGAACCAAATCTTGCTACTGACAACCAACCCTTTGATTGCACTACCTTTGAGAAGTATTAAGTGCATGGTAATGAGTTGCGCCTGTTTTGGGCCAAGACATTCCCGAGACTTTAACTATTTATGTCGCGTGCCTGACATAGCAGCAGTAGAAACCATTTTCTCATATTCATTCGAATCCGGTGGATAGGAACCGGTTCTCATCCATACGAAAAAACTATGTCTAGCATCGTATTATATACAGTTTTCTACGAATATAGAAATGTACAATCATAAGATTAAAACTAGTTTTTTTAGCCGGTGCCATCGGCACCACGGGGCTAAAAAAACTAGTTTTAATCTTATAATTGTACATTCTATATCCGCGGAAAGCCGTTTATAATACGATACGAGAAATAACTATTAACGTATTTAGTTATGACATGATGTCGGGCCGAGATTCTAATGAAAGATGTCATAAATGTTTCCTCCTGCTGCTATGTCAAAAGCGCATCTTTAATAGTTAGAGTTGGGGGAATGCCATGCCTTAAAATAGGCTAACCTTTATAATGCATAGTTAAGACTTGCAGACAAAGGTTCTGCAATCAAAGAGTACGTTGTCTGTTACTTGCATCATAATCAGGGTGTATGGATAGCAAAGGAGAGTTAGCTTAGGCTCCAGGGATCTACAGGTATAAGACAATGGTCAATAAAGAAATGTACAATGAGTAATAAAACGTTATCATAAAACTCAGGGGACTAGTGTAATAAACAGCCTATTGTCCAATCCCTCTCTGGATAGACTCTCCTTGGTTGTTGGACCCGACCTAAAGTTTCATGGACAGAAGCTCATCTATTTTAAGCTGTAACAAAAGGGGACTGTACACAAATGAGAGCCACATTCCAAAAGTGAAAAACTTTATTATTGAAAATCTTTGACAGACATATGGACAAAGCAAATGAAAATCAGTAAAAGAAATATGGAGTAGCTTCGCATTTAATTAGTGTGAATGATGCACCTAAGTAATCTTATATCAAATACTTTGAGCATTGATTTTCACAATGTTTCACATTTGAATTGCGCTTCATGGAAATACCCCTTTATTAAAAGCTTTATTCATTATTTTTTTAACAGTTTCAGATATTAAAATTGAGAGGCTTTATTATTGTGTGGGTGTAATTTCATGTATAGGGATGAGAAACAAACATATGTAAAGAAAAAGTGGTGCTTTATTTAAAACTAGGGGCAGTTAAGGTAGGAGGAGGAAAAGTCGACCTCATCCCATTTAAAATTTGATTTTCAAAAGAGTAAAAAAATATTTTTTTGGGGGTAGGGGGGAGAAGACACAATCCCCAAAAATAGTTTAAAACCTTCACAGTACCTAGAAGAAGCTACACTGTGAAGAAAAACCATATCGGGTCAGCGGTTAGCGAGATCCTTCGGGACAGACAAAAAAACGCTTATTACTTTATATAATAGGACTAGCGGCTACGCCCCTAGAAGCCTCTAGGGGCACTTAATTTAGGAGGGGGAAAAGTCGGCCTCATCCCATATTAAATTTGAGTTCCAAAAGAATAAAAAAAATATTTTTTGGGGGGAGGGGGGTGAAGACACCCTCTCAAAAAATAGTTTTAAACCTTCCCAGAACCTATAAGAAGCTTCCCTGTAAAGGAGAACAATATTGGTTCAGCGGTTAGTGAGATCCTTCGGGACAGACAAAAAACGCTTACTACTTTATATAATAAGAAGAAGATTAAGTTTTACCTCTGAGACTCACCCTTTCCTTATATTCGAAGAAAGAGGGAGTGCTTTCTTCTTCGTTTTTAAGTAGGTTACAACAATCTTTTGGAAACCAAGCATAACAAACACCCATGGCCGATTAAGGGAAAAAAAGTAAATTTTTCGGTTGATTGATATGAACAAGCGTGTTCGATTATTTAAGATATTAAGAATAATAAACTTTTGGGGGCCCGGTGATGCTTCGGGTACAAGTCCGCTACACGCCACCATGAACGTACACTGAATTTGTGTTGTAATGTAACGTCCTCAAATGCCAAGGATATCAAGTAAGGGATCATCCATTAGACAATCAACTCTTTGATAGCTTGACCTTTGTCTAGAAAAGCACGGTAATGAGTTGCGGCTATGTTGTGCCAAGGCATTCCCCCTACTCTCTATTTTTTTTGTCGCTCACTAGACATAGCAGCAGTAACATCTCAGTTCATGATGTGGTTTAGGGCCGAGATTCAAACCTAGCACTTCCCGACAACAAGCGGATGCACTACGTGTTACGCCACAGTTAAGTGTTAGATATACAAATAGTCTAACAATTATGCGGACAGATACGTTAAAGATTAGATGCTACATAATTAAAAAAAAAATTTTTAAATAATAAGTGTTCACTTCTTCTCCTTTTATAATTGTTCATCTAAGCATTCTATTTGTTTTTTTTTTCTTCACATTTTTTGATAAAAAGTAGTTAGGTATTAACTTCTTTTATATTTCTTAATTCAAAATCTAACTTATCAGCGACACACATAGTTGAAGTAGGGGGAAAAGCAGTCCGACTGTTATGGATGTTTTAGTTAATTATGCTTCCTAATGATGGGAATGTTGACAGGAGTTTTCAGCAGTTTATCTTTAAACAAGCGCCAAAAAAATCATGTTTCATAAAAAAACTTTCATATGGACAGACTGACATTTCAAATAATAGAGTAGCTTCGCTATTACGAAGAACACCTTCCCCTTTCAGTAAAATAAAAAATACAAAAGTTTTGAAATGTTTTGCATTTATTAGTTTATTTCATAACATAACAATAACATAATAGAATGTGTACTAAAGTTTTAATTTAACAATAATATTATTAAAGTATAACAATGTAAAAAGCAAAGTAATCCTTGGTAGGTCTAATTTCCCTAAATCGAACAAAAAATTGGAAAAGTAATGGCTAACGGCTGCCGGCTCAGTCGTTTTAAGGTTTTTTTTAGGGCAAAATTTTTGAAAATAACACCAATAAACTTTTTAAAATTTTCTAGTACCATCTGTTTAACTGCTAGAATCGACTAAAAAGGGCTGGTAGAAGCTATAAAATGCCAAGAGTACCATTTTTAGACCGAAGAATGTAAAACTATCATTCAAAAAGTTGATTCCTCCGTATTTAATGATGGATTTGCCCTGAAAAAAGCCAAAAACCGGCTTAACGGCTGAGCCGCCAGTCAATACTTTTTCCAATTTTATATTCGATTTAGGGAAAATAGACCTACCAAGGATTACTCATGCAAAATTTCAGATCGAAATTCGAATTCTAAGTGCCATTTATACATTGACTTTGAGATGGTTGCATTAACCCCCCCTCCCCTTGCTTCACCGCTAGATGCATATTCATCACACTTGAGGAAGGAGAGGGTCAGGTTTGTCAACCACCATAAAGGGTGGGGGGCGTAAAGAAATTTAAACTTAAACCGTGAGCAAAATGGTCTAAATATTGAGCTAGACACTTGAAACTTGGTACATAAGCCTAGTCCTATAGGTACTACATCTAAATGGCGAAAAAATTCAAATTTTTTTATTTTAGGTTAGGTCAGGTAAGAAAAACCCTGCGGAAATGGGCGAAAATGGGGTTATTAGGCCATTTTTGGTCTATTTTGATGTAGAAACTTACCTTTAATTGTTTTTTATTACGTTTTTTCCTTGAATACACTATGTCTATTAAACAAGGACATTATTTAAAATGATTCAGCAAGTCGGGGACCGACCCCAGTAGGCTAGGTGAGTGGCTCGAAGGAGTAAAGTGCATTTTTTCTAAAGTTTGTGTGTCATATATCAAATCTGGGTTTTTTGAGTTTTGGTACCAAACTTGCTGAATCATCTTAAATAATGTCCTTATGAATAGACAAAAAGTTTCTAAGGAAAAAACTTAAGAAAAAAAATTAAAAGTGAGTTTTTACATCAAATTACACCTAACCTTAAAATAAAAAAAAATGATTTTTTTTATTTAGATGTAGTATCTATGGGACTATGCTTATGTACCATTTTCAAGTGTCTAGCTCAATATTTAGACCATTATGCTCACAGTTTAAGTTTAAATGTCATTAACCCCCCCCCCCCCCCCCGCCTTATTTTTAAAGAAAATAAAAATTTTACGGATAATATTTATTCTATTACCTAGCGACATCAAAATAGAAAGAACAACATCCATAAAAGCGAAGCTCTGAAACTGTAGGACAAAAGGGCATTAACACTTGTAGAGTGTCAGAACTGAATAATCAGAATATAAATGTATAAGAATCGAAGCAAAATTGTAAAGGGGGGAGGCGGATGAGCCACTTTTTGAAACCAAAAGTAAAACGCACATGATCTTAGCCCATAAAAGAGTTACATCTCTAAAATTCGGCACAGCAGTTGCTTTTGTGAGAACAATATGGAACTGTGAAGAAACGGCGGCAGAACAGCCGCTCCCGCTGAAAACCCCCGTTTCCCGCCGAAATATTTTTTTACTTTTTTCGCCAAATTATACAGTTCTAGATCATCAGAGATAAACTTTTTTCTCATAAAAATTTCCCTTACATTTTTACGTGACACTGGTAATATTTCAAACATGTCAATATTAAAACAAGGATGACAACATCCATAAAAGCGAAGCACTGAAACGGTAGGACAAACGGACGTTAACACTTGTATAGTTTCAGAACAGAATAATCCTAATATAAATGTATAAAAGTCAAAGCAAAATTGTGAGTAAATTTGTTAAAAACTTCTTGAACAGGATAATGTTTATGGACATACTTACATTTTAAGGACTTGATTATAGAGTTGCTTCGTTTATTACATTATACTTTGTTGTCCCAGGAATCAATATACCAAAAATCAGATCAATCGGATAATTAGATCACATAAAAATTTGATGTTAAAAAAGTAAAAAAATCATCATGTTTAAAATATACTTACGGACATTTTGGTAATGATTATAGAGTTCCTACGCTTTCTAACTCGTACCTTACAATTAAAGGAATCACCGTACAAAATTTGAAATCGATAGGACAATTCTAACATGCCTAAATTAACGAAAAAAGCTTTTTAAAAAAGTAAAAAAAATCAACTTGTTTAAAATGGACGTACGTACATTTTGGTAGTGATTATAGAGTTGCTATGCTTTTTAAATCGTACCTAACTACTACAGGAATCACCATGCAAAATTTGAAATCGATAGGACAATTCTAACATGCCTAAATTAACGAAAAAAGCTATCCGTTACGGACGGACGGACGGACCGACACTAATTATAGAAAAGCTTCGCTTTTAAAAATTGCAATTGTAAAATCTTACAAGTGTCAAGTGAAAAAATAAGGGAAATTTTTATGAAAAAAAAGTTTATCACAGATGTTTGAAAATTGTCTATTATGGCAAGAACAGGGGGAAAAAATTTCGGCGGGAAAAGGCAGCTCCATACTGCTCTCCACAAAAGCAACTAATGTTTAAGGACATACTTACATTTTAAGGACTTCATTAATATTATAAACTTATATATAATATTGTACTTGTCCCAGGAATCAGTATACCAAAAATCAGATCAATCGGATAATTAGATCATATAAAAATTTGTTGTTAAAAAAGTGAAAAGAAGAACATGTTGAAAATGGACGTACGGACATTCTGGTAATGATTATAGAGTTGCCACGCTTTCTGATAGTATCTGACTACTACAGGGATCACCATGCCAAATTTGAAATCGATAGGAGAATTCTAACGTGCCTAAATTAACGAAAAAAGCTATACGTCACGGACGGACAGACCTACCCTAATTATAGGAAAGCTTTGCTTTTAAAAAAAACTGTGGATTGAGAATTTCTACCCTTATTTTACTATTTTTATCATTATACAAAAGTAACAGGATCTGTGTATGTATGTTTGTCTTCCTAAATTTCTTCAGTGACACTTCATGGTATAACTTTCCTGAAAAATATGAAATTTCTTCAAAATAAAAAAATTAGTGACATGCACAGATACCCCCTTAAACCCAAATTGAGTGAAGTATAATACAGGCAACAATGGTGGTGTTAGTTTATTGTCAGAGGGGTGGATTCACCTTCCTATATGTCAACCGTCTAGCATACATACTTAAGAGTCAAATTATCTTTAATTCTTGAAATTACGAGCGAAATTATGCCATAGCAAGGGAAAAAAGGGACAGAAAGAGAATATATTAAAATTAAAAGAATATCATGAAACCTTTAAAAAATAAGGTTTATGTCTGTGTAAAGACTAGAATTGCATGTCATATGAATCTTCACTGAAAATTTCAGCTGTCTATCTTTTAAAAAGTTTTATGTCTTCTAATTCATGACCGACAGACAGACAGGCAAAAAAATTAAGACTAGATGTGCCTTTGTCATACATAGGAATTAGGGTTGGGCCGGATATCCGGCCATTTTCGATATCCGGCCAGTTACCTGATATTGAAACTATCCGGATAACGGATATCCAGCCGAATGTCTTGTAATTAGCCGGATATCAAGCATTGGCCAGATATCCGGCTGGATACCGGATCTTGAAACAATCCGGATACCGGTTTTCCGGTATCCGGTATCCAGCAAAAAAGTATTCAGCCCAACCCTAATAGGAATAGCTTAAATAGCAGCCGAAAAAATCAAATTTTCCTCATTGCGTCTCGGACTGACGCATGGACAAAGTGAATCATAGAGTAGCTTCGCTACTCAAAAAAAAACTCCCTTATTTTTACCTGTATTTATCTGTAAATTGTTGAACTTTATTTATCTGGTTTTTTAGACTTCATCCACTTTAAACATTTTCACCTGAAATTAAAAAAAAATATTCTTTAATTAAGTCTTTTAAACTTTTGAGGTCTCAGCCAACTTCACAAGAATGAGAATATCCATGAAAGCAAAGATCAAATAAGATGGACAAACATATTGAGTAATATTTAAAGGAAACATTTTTTCAGTTGCGTGCACAGCATTTGTCATTCCCCTTAAACCAAAATCGAGCAGGGTGTAGACGGGTGTCAGATTCAGATCCCAGGTTCTACGAAATACCAGAAAAAAACAGTCGTTTTACCAGAAAAGTGGTAAAGCTGGTCAACCTGGTAAAATATACCAGTTTCGTGGTAAATTTTACCAGCAAAAATTTTAGCCAAAAAATTAGTCAAATTTTACCATTTTTTTTGTAAAATTTGACGAAACAAAAAAACCCGTTTTTTGTGTTTTAAATAAAAAACAGCTCTTCATAATCAGTTGTAGTACTTTAAAATAATGACTTCTATACAATGAAGCCTAAATTTAAATTTTTTTTTTTTTTTTAGTTTTACCACTTTTGGAAGTTTTACCAAAAATGTGGTCAATTTTACAACTCTATTTTTCAGGTTAAGTCCGAATTTTCGGACTTAGACAAAAAAACGCAATTTGGTCAATTTTTACCAAAAAGTTAGTAAAATTTGACAAGGTATTTTTTTAGGCTAAGTCCAGATTTTTGGACTCTGACAAAAAAAATGAACTTGGTAAAATTTGACCAACTTTTTGGTAAAAATTGACAAGGTAAATTTTTAGGCCAAGTCCAGATTTTTGGACTTTGCCAAAAAAAAAAACATGGTAAAATTTGACCAACTTTTTGGTAAAAATTGACAAGGTAAATTTTTAGGCTAAGTCCAGATTTTTGGACTTTGCCAAAAAAAAAAACTTGGTAAAATTTGACCAACTTTTTGGTAAAAATTGACAAGGTAAATTTTTAGGCTAAGTCCAGATTTTTGGACTTTAACAAAAAAAAAAACTTGGTAAAATTTGACCAACTTTTTGGTAAAAATTTTTACTTTTTATTGAATTTTTTCGCATAAAAGAAGCTAACTTTTTTTTAAAACCTTGAAAATTATTTCATCATTTCTTTTAATACATCCTCCCGCATCGTCAAAAATATATCAAATTTAATATTTACTTATTTGAGCTAGCTTCATACGAATTAAAATTAAAAGAAAAAAAATCCAGGTCTGTGTGTTTACGCAGATGTGCCGTGTGCATTTGAATTTATCGATTTTTCATCTTTAATATAAATATAAGCTTTCGTATATTCCCCTGAATGTTTCTAAAAGAAAGACAGAGATTTCGAATTATAGAGTAATTTCGCTACAAAACTTATATTTTTAAGTTTTGAAATTTATGGCACCTCTGTGCACGCATGCGCACTATTGATAAGCTTATGATTATTTGAATATAGAGTGCCAAAAATAATTATTAGTTTTGATTCAATTTAATCAAATATTTTGAATCAAGAAGTAAATTACTACTCAATTTTCTCTAAATATTTAAATTTGTAGAATTTACAATTTGTTTGGAAGATTTTTTTTAAGCAAGATGTTTAAAAATGTGGCAAAATTGTGGAACAACAATGTTTCATGATTTCTATATTTATGTTGTCTTTGCCAACCGGAAATACCACCGAGATGGGTTTTTAAAAGATGAATGCCACATTTTTTCGGCGTTTTTTAGACATTAATTGATTGAACGTTGACGATAGAATTTCAAACAGAGTATATAACATAAAAATACTGAATTTTAAATTATTTTTTTAGCAATTTTTCTAATGTCTAACACAGCTCTAAAAAGATGCATTAATTAATATGCAGCAAAAATGGATTGAAGATAATCTTTTTTTTTCTATGAAGGCCGTACCATCAAAAGCGAAATAATTAAATAAATCATTGTATACTCTTTTAGATTTCGCGAATGTCGCGCTTGTTATTCATAGCGTAAAAAATGTCGAAAAAACGCGGCAATATCTTTTAAGAACCCGGCCGGAAATAGATTCTATATGGTTAACAACTATATATATATTTAAATATTTTTTTTTAATATTGAATGCACTATATTTTTTTATATTCTATCGAATATATATTTTATATGTCATTACAAAACTATATTACATTTAATATTAACATTAAAAAAAAAAACATCAATTTAAACTTTCGTAACCCTGTAATTAGGTATTGGCGGTAGAAGTACAGTTCACCACGGTTCACGCTTGGGCTAGCATCACTCACCAGCATGGCTCTGCCTAGGCTTATAATGAGAAAGGCCAGGGTATTATTATTACAGGTATTGTGTCTTTAAAGGGACTGTGAACGTAAATTTTTCTCATCTTAATATCAAATCTTAACATTATCTTATTCATAATATCTCACAGATAGAGCAAAACGCGCTTTTGTTTGCTTAAAAAACGGCTTTTTCCGACGATTTTTATTTGTTTCCTAAAGTGGCACCTCCGCCCCAACCCTTCCTTTGTTACCTACATTTTATTGTGTTTTAGTCAAAATCTATTATAGGTATTAAAACTGTGGCAGTTTACAGTGACAGCGACAGAAACTCTATGCATGTAGCCATGGCGGACGAAGCTGTTAGAATTGGTCCAGCTGCCTCACAACAGAGCTATCTCAGGGGAGATACTATTTTAAAGGTATATTATACCAGAGAGAGGAGATACTGTTTATTAAACTAGTGCCAAAAGTTTTATAATTACGTTTACATTTTCGTTGGTTTACAACTTTCGACATCAGGACTTTAGTGAATTTTGATTGGTTAGCTCAATAGGTTGAGTGTTCGAACGTTTCAACCACTAATATTAATCCAAGGGGTAATTTTGTTAATCATCATTGAGGATTTACATCAATTTATCGACCATTGTTTTGTCTTATCCCTTTATATCTCTGACATTATACTGTTAGGTATTAGTTTTAGATGGACATTACAAGAATTGATTGATTAAAATAATCCTTAAATAAAAGTAACAGGATGTTTGTTTGTCTTCGTTTGTAGCGAAATATCTAGCGTACGTACACGTCTCTCCTCTACATTGAAGCTTATTGTATGTCTCGGAAAGGTTTTAATTTATACATGGATTTTTTTATAGGCCTAAGAAAAATTACCCCAAAAATTTTATTTTTTAAAAACTTTGAAAAATTAAAATTCAAGGTAGTGGGTCGGCTCTTTCCCAGCCCCCCCCCCCCCTCCCCACACCTTTCACATTGCAAAAAAATGGGTGTTGTTTTTTGCTTAATGGTGTGATTGATAATTTAAATTGAAACTTGGAAGAATCTACCTATTAAGATTTAGAATAACTCTTATATGCATCATCCTATTATATAAAGCAGTAAGACTTTTTTTCTAAATAACTACTGATCCGATTGGGTTCTCTATTTTAGGTAGGCATCACATAGGTCCTGAGTTGGTTTTATTCTATTTTCTGATCATATTTAAGCCTTAAGATGGATTTTTTACTTTTTCTATTGAAACTAAAATAAAAAAATGTTGGGATCTATTTCAACTCACCACTAACTCAAGTGCCCCTAGAGGCCTCTAGGGGCTTAGTTACTATTGACCATACACTGTATTATCTTAGGTTGCGGCGGAAACCGGCTCCGATGCTGTACATCCTGGCTATGGATTTCTCTCCGAGAATGTCGAGTTTGCTAATCTTTGCCAGGTAAATGCAGGGAGGGAGGGGACAATGGGCTGTTAACTACACGTGTCCCCAAACTTTTATAATAACGTATTCTTATTCGTTGGCTTAACAACTTTGGGGATTAAGTGATCTCTGATTGGTTGGTACATTAAGTTGAGTGTCCAAACGTATCAACCACAAAAGGTAATCTATGTAAGGGGTAATTTTGTGTATCATCAATGGGGTTGTACATGTACAGTACATCAATTTGTCGACCATTGTCTTATCCCTTAAGATTCTTGGGTAAATGGATATATTATTACCTGGATGTTACACCAGTTTTTCATGTACTCTAATAAAGCGGTACTCACAGCGGGCTAAAATAAAGATACACCCTTATTCCTCCCTTACAACACCCCCTTACCTCCTTCTGGGTAAACGAACTGACCAATATATGAAGTCCATGTTAGGAACCTAAATTCATGACAACAAATTTCCATGATATGTCATTAATAATATCCACGTGTATTTTATATCCCTGGACAGGTAATATTTTCCATTTGACTGCAGGGAGGGAGTGGATATTAGACTGGAAGTTATACTGGTACCCAAAGTTTTATAAGCACGTTAGCTCACAACTTTAAATCTTGATTGGTTCATTCAAACTAGCAGTGTCTGAACTAATCTAAGGTGTTGTTTTGTTCAATATATTTGGGGATTTATATATGTATATTTCGTTCATTATCTTGTCCACGGTCATTAATGTGAGGAATGGGGTTGACAACACACCCCTTAAAATTAAAATTATGTAGATTCCCCCCCCCCCCGTTTTTTAAAAACCTCTAAGATTACATCCCTTCCCGTAAAAACCCTGTGCACGCCACTGTACTGCTTACGTTTTTTTCTGGTTAATTTCAAGAATGTAATATTATATTAATAAGAATGATACCTACCTTTTAATTTAAATTTTTTTTTTATCAGGAGAAAGGAGTTATATTTGTTGGTCCACCGTCCACTGCCATTAGAGATATGGGTATCAAGTCTACATCTAAGGTAAATGATAGAGTAGCTACTCAGGAACTTATTTTGGTTGATTTCAAGTAGAAAGAAATAACACTCTATACTATACCGGAGTAACAGGATGTCTGTTCATTTGTCCTCTACGATCTCAATCTTCTGGTCTTCCATAATTTTCAGGGAATGTTTATGCTGTTTTTTTGGCGGGGGGGGGGGGGTATGACACCGCTTCTTGGAAAAATGACCTCGAATATTTTCATTGGTAAAAACCCTCCAACCATCCTCTTTTAAGACGAAACACAAGTAGGCTCTAGGAAAAGCAACTGTGTATTTAAAAGAAGTCTGTCGTTACAATTTTTCTAATATTTAACCTGTTTTTTAGATGATCATGGAAGCCGCTAACGTACCTGTAATCCACGGTTACCACGGAGAGGACCAGAGCCTGGACACCTTGAAGGCGGAGGCAGACAAGATCGGGTTCCCTGTTATGATCAAGGTGGGAACAAGGACAAGTATGTCCACATGTACCGCAATAAAATAGTAAATAATATAAATATAAAACAGGATGTTTAATATGGACAATGACATAATATATTTCAACTTCAAGGCTCGATTATAACATTATACCTTAGGTATAATTCTGGGAATCAATGTTAAAAAAAAAAGGAATATGTAAGTTATATAAATTATATATATGTATGTAAAGAAATGTAGTGTTATATTTTTCTACCATTGTGTAATGATATATAGTACAGTCAGACGGAGTGACGGCATACCTTATTGTAGAGTAGCTGCTAAATTTTATATTGTTTTTATTTTTCTACCTGTGGAAAACTGTTATTTGATATTGTCATAGGCTGTCCGCGGAGGGGGTGGCAAGGGTATGAGGATTGCCATGACCGCTGGCGAGTTCGAGGCCCAGCTGGAGTCTGCCAAGCGCGAGGCGATGAAGTCCTTCGGTGACGAAGTGATGCTCCTGGAGAAGTTTGTTGTTGACCCCAGACACGTAGAAGTTCAGGTCAGTTTTGTTCCAGGGGAAATTATCAGGAACGCATGGGCTTTTTATTTCACTAGTCCCCAAAGTGTTATAATAACGTTTCCTTATTCGTTTGCTTAACAACCTTTGAGACTTTTATTTAATTTTAATTGGTTGCTTCATTATGTTGATTGCTAAAACGTTTCTACCACTAATTGTAATCTTCAGAAGGGGCAATTTTGTGTATCATCATTGGGGATGTATATCAATTTATCGGCCATTGTCTTATTTATCCCTTTATATCCCTGGGAAATTATACTTGATTAATGCCTATGGAGAGAGATGGTTGATTTAAACGTAGTTAGACATTTGTATAAAGTTCCAAACATTCTTACTGCCTTGCTAAAATCTTCTAACAACCTATCTCTATTTAGGATGTACCCAAGCCTGGTTTTCACTGCCTACCCCAGCGGGCTGCCTTGCTAAAATCTGTGCTCAACTTCTTAAAGAAGGCTATTCAGGAATGGGTTATTAAATGATTTAAGACGAAGTAAAATATTGTTTAAGTTAAAAAAAACATTGTACTAAAATAATTTACGTTTCTGTAGACTTGATTAATCAACCATTCAAAATTCAATAAAAGTCCCTAGAGTTGTTAAAGCAACGAAGAAGAAAATAAAGCTTTGGGGACTAGTGTAATAAACAGTCCACTTCCTTCCTTCATTTAATCCTCCATAACTTAGGACCCCGCGTTCCACGACTCCATACGCCACGTGAAGCATATAATCAGAAATGCCGAGTACTATCCTGTTCTTGTTAGCCACGGATGTTGTTACTGATTATGTTTTCCAGGTAAGCTTTCCCTTTATTTTTTCTCGTTCTGCGTTTTCAAAGATGTTTAGTTAGATAAGTTTGCTGATTTTTTTGCCACGTGTCAAGATGCCTGTAGGAAATGAATGAGGGGGGAGAGGGGGAGTCGAACCTACACACTTTTATTTTTGCTTTCAAAAGAAAAAATTTAGGTGTGAGAGTAAGGGGGGGGGGGGGAAGTTCTGACACATTTGCGTAAACAGCGAGTATAGGCTTTATCTTTGGGACGGACGGACGGACGGACGGACGGACAGACATCGTTCTACTTTGTATTATAGATTAGATATTTAGTAGGGAGGGATGGGACATTGGGCTGTAAATTACACTAGCCCCCAAAGTTTTCAAATAACATTTTCTTATTCTTTGGCCTAACAACCTTGGGTACTTTTATTGATTTTTTATTGGTTGGTTCATTAAGTTGAGTGTCCTAACATTTCAATCACTTATTGTAATCTACAGAAGGGGTAACGATGTGTATCATCATTAGAGATGAACATCAATTTATCAGCCATTGTCTTATCCCTTTATATCCCTGTACTTATCTAATTAACTAATGAGCAATTTTATTCCAGGTTGAATATCAGTGATACGAGGTCGAATGGGGCCGGTGCCCAGCAAATCCAGGAGGTTGCGCAACAGTTTTCTTCGGCCAGAGCAGTAGAATCAAGAAAAATATGTTTAAGTGTTTCAATCAATAAAGATAAAAATGAAAACAATTTTTTTTTTATTTTTGCGATTTGTGTACAAGCGATGTTTTTCTATAATTAAGGTCGTTTTTTACCACTTTCTCGTGATTTTTACCACCCGTTTTTACCACAATTTTTGGTAAATTTTTACCATATTTACCCTATTTCTGGTAAAATTTTACCAATTTAGGGCAAAAATATTACCAGGTGTTGAACAGTTTTACCACTTTTTCGGTAAAATCTTACAGAAATTTGCGGTAAATTTTACCAAAAAAGTGGTAAAAATTGGTCAAAATCTGGTATAAATTTGCGTCCTAAAATGGTAATATTTTACCGGAAATCTGGTAAAATTTTACCGATAATTGTGGTAAAAATCGCTGGTAAAAAGCGTCACAGAGTACCACAAAAAGTGTTTTTACCACGGTTACGGTAAAATTTTACCACCTTTTAAATCGTATAGGCTGGTAAAATTTTACCATAAAAGTGGTAAAAACTAGGTTTTTTTATGGTATTAATTCCGTCCTGGGGAGTGTGTTTTACTGACAAGAACATGAAATTGCTGGAAAAAATATTTAGTTGGTAAAAAATAATAAAAAAGTATACTACGATTAGAACAAAATTATCAAAAAGAGAGTAGCAAAAATTAGATGTATCCCAGACAGCTAATCCACAATAGAGTGAGACAGGGAGAAGGTTAATCAAAAAAGAGAAAGGGGAGGTTGAAGTGGTAAAGCTCCTTACACAACAATTCCCGTAAAAATAAAAACTTAGGTAGATTCAAAATAAGGTAGGTAAATAGAAATATGAGGTTAATAAAAACAATGCTTTTCTATAATTATGGTTATTCTACAGTCTACACATCTATAAAGTATAGCCTACTGGTCCAAACGTAATCATGAAAGCATAATAGTTCAATAATAAAGAGTAAATAATTTTCAAAATAATTGTTCAATATCCTGCCGAAACCAGTTGTTATGAAATACTACGTACTTTAGAAAGGGTGTTTGTTATTGAAATCAGCTGACATATACGCACAGGGGTAGATAATTGCATTAAAAATACGTTTAGTAATGAATATTTATCAAAGTGGAATGTGTGACGTGTCAATGACGTCACACCTACGTACGCTTATTTGTAATTAAAATAATTACATTTAAAATTACGAAAATTAATGATTTTATGATCTTAAAAGATGCATGCAAATGTATTAATTAAATGAACATAAGTAAAGTAGTCAAAAAAAAGTCTTGTAAAGGGCTAAAATAAACGGTTTGTCGGCAATCTCATTTATCATATGTTCAATTGAAACAGAAAATTGCAAAATCTACTTAAGGATTTTTTTGAATTTTTAAATTTGGCATAGATATTCTAAAAGTATGAAATGGCACCTTTCATATAAGCTCATATCATATCGAACCTATATTCGCCCTTTAAGGATTTATTTTATGCTATAAAATTGCCAATTAGTTTTTTTATAACGTAGTAGTTAGGTAATAAAGACATATTTTAAATTCGTATTATTGACAAAAAAAATACCTCACTGTCTACAAAGGGTTGAATCTCATAGGTTATTTAAAATAATAATATCCTTTTTTATTGTGTTGGACAATAAATAACCCACTTTGGAGAATTAGTTTACACTTTTATCAGACTGTTTATAAAAAAATATTGCGTCTTTATTATTTACAAATTTGTAATTAAAGGTGGGCAAGAGATGGGCCATCTAAAGTTAATTGGATAATAATAAAAAACCTGTTTCTGGCTTTGTTATTGTATTTGGTTTTCAATAAAAAATATTGCTTATTTTATCAATTTCTAAGTAACTATACATTGGTTTAAAGCAAGGATTATGTTAAAAGTCAGCTTAACTGTTAGGAAAAATCTAGAACTATGTGAAAAAGTTTAATTTTAGCTATAATGGGAGAAAAAAATCAATTTATTGGACATTTTATATAATACGGAAAATTTCTTCCTTTCCCTGTACCTTATAAAAATCGTCGGAAAAAGCCGTTTTTTAAGCAAACAAAAGCGCGTTTTGCTCTATCTGTGAGATATTATGAATGAGATAATGTTAAGATTTGATATTAAGATGAGAAAAATTTACGTTCACAGTCCCTTTAAAGACACAATACCTGTAATAATAATGTACAAACTTTTCAACCAATAATAATACCCTGGCCTTTCTAATGATAAGCCTAGGCAGAGCCATGCTGGTGATGCTAGCTCAAGCGTGGTTTACCGTTTAAATAGAACTGAACTACTGAAGCCAATAACCAATTACAGGGTTACGAAAGTTTAAATTGATGTTATTTTTTTTTAATGTTAATATTGAATGTAATATAGTTTTGTAATGACATATAAAATATATTCGATAGAATATAAAAAAATATAGTGCATTCAATATTAAAAAAAATATTTAAATATATATAGTTGTTAACCATATATACAGCATGACCCTCAAAAAAGTATTTTTAGGCATCTGCAGCCCTTATTTCTCAATGAATTATAAAAAAATGCATATGTCCTTGTTCTCCATAGTATTCCACATAAGTAGATATAAAAATATTTTTTTTACCTCCATTAACACCGGAGATTTTTATAGCTAAAGTTTTGAAAAAGTGACTGAGGAAAAAGTAACTTTTAACATGAAACGACTTTTTTAGCAAAATTAAGGTAGAAATCCTTTTATTTTTGTTACTAGCAGAAACTTTATACAAAAATGAAATAAAAAATTTAGTTTTTGAGTAAAAAGCATTTTTTTACACATATTTTTTGAGGCTTTTTAGTTTAATGATATTTTGAAAAACTTACTTATTAGGCAAAATTGTTTAAGATTAAAAAACCAAATAAATCTTTATGAATATAGCAGGAAAATTGTTTTTGTTTCACAATCCTAACTTTAATAACAAAAAAGTTATAAAGAAAATAAAATTAAAACATAATGATTTTTTGTCTAAAAAGCTTAATTAACCCCCTATTAAATCATTGAGATGTCAGAAAAGTAGGCGGAGCAACTGTCATAATTAATCCTTTTCTCAAATAAGGGTTAATAAATAACCTAAAATTTGCAAATAATCAATTCATTCAGTAGTATTTTTTGCCATTAAAAATTTTTATTTTTTGGTGGAATAAAAAAGAAATAATTAGTTAACTTGTTTTTCTTTGTGTATCATTATTCAGTTGCCAGAAAAACATAATATAACCATCCAAAAAATAAGAGAAACAAAAAAAAATTCTTTTTCTCAGTCACTTTTTCAAAACTTTAGCTCTAAAAATCTCCGGTATTAATGGAGGTAAAAAAAATATTTTTATAACTACTTATGTGGAATACTATGGAGAACAAGGACATATGCATTTTTTTATAATTCATTGAGAAATAAGGGCTGCAGATGCTTAAAAATACTTTTTTGAGGGTCATGCTGTATATGAATCTATTTCCGGCCGGGTTCTTAAAAGATAATGCCGCGTTTTTTCGACATTTTTTACGCTATGAATAACAAGCGCGACATTCGCGAAATCTAAAAGAGTATACAATGATTTATTTAATTATTTCGCTTTTGATGGTACGGCCTTCATAGAAAAAAAAAGATTATCTTCAATCCATTTTTGCTGCATATTAATTAATGCATCTTTTTAGAGCTGTGTTAGACATTAGAAAAATTGCTAAAAAAATAATTTAAAATTCAGTATTTTTATGTTATATACTCTGTTTGAAATTCTATCGTCAACGTTCAATCAATCAATGTCTAAAAAACGCCGAAAAAAATGTGGCATTCATCTTTTAAAAACCCATCTCGGTGGTATTTCCGGTTGGCAAAGACAACATAAATATAGAAATCATGAGACATTGTTGTTCCACAATTTTGCCACATTTTTAAACATCTTGCTTAAAAAAATCTTCCAAACAAATTGTAAATTCTACAAATTTAAATATTTAGAGAAAATTGAGTAGTAATTTACTTCTTGATTCAAAATATTTGATTAAATTGAATCAAAACTAATAATTATTTTTGGCACTCTATATTCAAATAATCATAAGCTTATCAATAGTGCGCATGCGCGCACAGAGGTGCCATAAATTTCAAAACTTAAAAATATAAGTTTTGTAGCGAAATTACTCTATAATTCGAAATCTCTGTCTTTCTTTTAGAAACATTCAGGGGAATATACGAAAGCTTATATTTATATTAAAGATGAAAAATCGATGAATTCAAATGCACACGGCACATCTGCGTACACACCTGGATTTTTTTTCTTTTAATTTTAATTCGTATGAAGCTAGCTCTAATAAGTAAATATTAAATTTGATATATTTTTGACGATGCGGGAGGATGTTTTAAAAGAAATGATGAAATAATTTTCAAGGTTTTAAAAAAAAAGTTAGCTTCTTTTATGCGAAAAAATTCAATAAAAAGTAAAAATTTTTACCAAAAAGTTGGTCAAATTTTACCAAGTTTTTTTTTTGTCAAAGTCCAAAAATCTGGACTTAGCCTAAAAATTTACCTTGTCAATTTTTACCAAAAAGTTGGTCAAATTTTACCAAGTTCATTTTTTTTGTCAGAGTCCAAAAATCTGGACTTAGCCTAAAAAAATACCTTGTCAAATTTGACCAACTTTTTGGTAAAAATTAACCAAATTGCGTTTTTTTGTCTAAGTCCGAAAATTCGGACTTAACCTGAAAAATAAAGTTGTAAAATTGACCACATTTTTGGTAAAACTTCCAAATGTGGTAAAATTTAAAAATAAAAAAAAAATTTAAATTTAGGCTTCATTGTATAGAAATCATTATTTTAAAGTACTACAATTGATTATGAAGAGCTGTAATTAATTTAAAACACAAAAAACGGGGTTTTTTGTTTCGTCAAATTTTACAAAAAAAATGGTAAAATTTACTAATTTCTTGGCTAAAATTTTTGCTGGTAAAATTTACCACGAAACTGGTAAATTTTACCAGCTTGACCAGCTTTACCACTTTTCCGGTAAAAAGGGTGAAATTTTGTGGTACTTCGTAGAACCTGGGAACATAAGAGAAGCTACGTAGAAACCACTTTCTTGATGATCATTGTATAGCCGTCGTTTTAATATAGAATTTTTAACGAGTTATGTATGAAACTGATGATAGTGCCTAAAAATGATGTCATACAATACAAATGACCAATGATAGACAATATACATTGTGATTTGGTGATATTTTAAACATTCTTTATATCAGGGATTTTAAGGGATATGATAATTTACAAAAAGTAATATAAATAGTTTGGACATTGGCAGGGACGTCTGAGGTAGGGGGGGGGGGTAAAGGGGTAATAACCCCATCTAAATAAAAGGAAGCTTTGACGCCCTTGCCCAGTGGCGTGCGAACCGAAGGGGGCATTTGGGGCAATCGCCCCCCCCTAGCGACCAAAACGCCCCCCCCTCCCCACCCCTAGCCACCGCCCCCCCCCTAAATGTTGAAAAATGCCCCATTTTGCCCCCCCCTGGTCAATAAAAATGCCCCTTTTTGCCCCCTACCCTACAAAAAGCAAAACTATCCCAGTTTCAAAAAAAAAAGATCAAGAAATACTCCAAAAAAAAATTTTTGGCGCTTCGCGCCAAACAGACAGTTACTATTCATTTAACCTTACCAAATTTTTTAATTAGTGTAGAAATTAGGTTATAATCTTTTTTCACTGAACATAACAAACCAGGTAATAGGAAGTATTTTATTTTGTATAATATAAACTTTTTACCAAAGAAATTTTGTACATCCCAAATGATGATACACAAAATCACAAACCCTTATTTAGATTACAATTAGTGGATGAAATGTATGGAAACTCTACTTAATCAACCAACCAATCAAAATTTCATTAAAGTCCCTAAAGTTGTTGAGCCAACGGATAAGAAAATTTTATATGAAATATTGGGGACTAGTGTAATAAATAGCCCAAAAACCCCTCCCTCCCTGCATTTTTGAAGAAAAAAATTAGCGCTTTGCGCCCTTCCAAACGGTTTCTGCTTTTTATCACTTTGCATTGTATATTGTGTTTTTATTTCCTTAAAAACATGTGTAAACAACAAATATTTAATCAAAAAGTTATTTTATATAAAAAAGAAACAGCGTTGATATTTATCTAAGCCTTTTTCTCAACACTGTATGTCTGTCTAAATGAATAACTATATATGATGTCATTTTATTTTCAGGATAAGTTTATTATTTTTTTTGTGTACATACCCTTACAAAAAGACATGTTTTTTTTATGGCAATTTTCATTAAAAACCATTAAAACTAACTACACTCTATATTCCTAACCTGATCAAATACGCCACTCCTGTTGTCTTTAATTGATTTTAGTTCAAAGGGGGAGTAAATATTTTAGGTGCGCTTCACGCACCGCCCTTATAAATCCTTGGAAACACCACTTAATCAAAAATTAACAGAGTTTTAAAGTGCCATTTAAAGAGGGTACGATATGTTGATATAACTTTTTAGCTTCTCTATAATTCACTATGGCTGTCAGTACGTAATGCTAAGGGGGAAATGTGATTTTTTCAACTGCAATTAAAGATAGAAGGCTAAAACTTAATGTTAACATTCCCATCATTATGGAGTATAATTAACTATTAAAAATTCATGGAGGTTGGACTGCTTTTCAGGACGTTTTTGGCTATTTTTGTATCTTTTAAATTTCAGGTATAGTCCCTTTTGTAACATTGCCTCTTAAGGTGCATTTCGTCGTATTTTCACAGTAGCTTTTCACCTATTTATAGCTCCTGCGGGGCCAATTGCCTAACCCTGCAGGGAAATCACCTGACCTAACTTAACCTAGAATAACCTTTTAAAAGCTACTATAAAAATACGACGAAATGCCCCTTAAGAGGCGTTGCCACAAAAGAGACTATTTACTAAGTATATTTGCGATAACTTTTATTTAATGAAATCTTCCAATTTTTAACTTGTACAAAACGGCCTGCTTAATTGCTTCAAGATCCATGTCAGATCTATATAGGAAATAAATGTCTAAAACGAGCTCAAGTTTTCCAAGGACTATTCGTTGAAAACTCATAGTGCTCCAATAATCCATAATAAACTCTCATTGCCCAGAACGATAAGACCCATTATTTTACTTTATTAAAAACAAATTCATTGTGGCGACACTTTGTGTGTTCAAATATTGAACTAAAATTGTAATCATATAATAAACCCTTTGGTGATGGTAATGTAAAGAAAAAAATATAATTTAAAAGATCTTTTTAAGATCATTTAAATTAATAAATATTTACTTCTGTTTAAATAGTAATGCCGGGTGAGGAAAATAGATTTATTGAGAAATATATATGCATATAGAAAACTAGCCAATAGGGAGATAGTTATATCGAGCCAACTCTAGTACCCTATATTTCTAAGAGATTTTTATATCTGTAGATGAAAGGACAAGTAATTTTTTTGTGGATTATAATATTTAAAAAAATAAAATTTCTCTCTGATTCGAGCATCCAGTATGTAATTTACTTTGACTGTCATCACACAACATACAGGAAAAAGGATTTGTGACTTTTTCTACCTAAAATATATATTTATTTCAACAGATGCTCTTTAAATTTACTTGTCTGTATTCTTATTCATGATTTTTTGTGCTTTTCTACTTAAAGATGTTGTCATCCTTGTTGTCATACAATAAATAAATATTTAAAATCAGTTTTACATATTAGGTTAATTTTTGGTAAATTATTTCCAAAATGAGTGTTTTTATCTCCCCCCCCCCCAAATTTTTTTAATGAGGTTATTAATCCTTCCTGCTGAGATTTTATAACATCCTCTTCCACCCATAAAAAATGTTTTGTGGTGGGGGGGGGGGAGGTTAAATTATCTTCTGTACTTTTTTTTCAAAGATGCTTTCTAGCTCCCTTCCCTTCGGTCATTGCAGGGTGGAAAGAAGGGATGGGGGAGAAGAGATGGGGGGGGGGGAAATGTGGGATATAAATGGGAAAAAGGGATGGGGGAAGGGATGGGGAAGAAGGGATAAGAACTAGAAGGCCCATAATCAAATAATCCCACCCCTTAAAACGCCCATATTTAAAATTAGTATATATAATCAAAATGCCCCCCCCTAAAGCAAAGTGCCCCCCCGGGGCACTTTGATTTAGGGGGGGGCAAAATTTTACAAAATCTTCAAAATGCCCCCCCCCCCCCTAGACAAAGTGCTTCGCACGCCACTGCCTTGCCTATATGCTATAAAGATTACCCCCCCCCCTCCCCCAATCAAAAGCTTGAACGTTCTTGGACATTGCAAGATTTCATAAAAGAGTTTTAAATGAGATAACTTATTCATAAAGCTTTATAGATAAGTATAATTTACAGACCAATGCCCTTCTTTACAAGATAATAATAGTTATTTCTCGTATCGTATTATAAACGGCTTTCCGCGGATATAGAATGTACAATTATAAGATTAAAACTAGTTTTAATCTTATGATTGTACATTTCTATATTCGTAGAAAACTGGATATAATACGATGCTAGACATAGTTTTTTCGTATTCATGAGAACCGGTTCAGTGGCGTGCGAAGCACTTTGTCTAGGGGGGGGCATTTTGAAGATTTTGTAAAATTTTGCCCCCCCCTAAATCAAAGTGCCCCGGGGGGGCACTTTGCTTTAGGGGGGGGCATTTTGATTATATATACTAATTTTAAATAAGGGCGTTTTAAGGGGTGGGATTATTTGATTATGGGCCTCCTAGTCCTTATCCCTTCTTCCCCATCCCTTCTCCCATCCCTATTTCCCATTTATATCCCCCACCTCTTCCTCCCCCATCTCTTCCCCCCCATCTCTTCCCCCCATCTCTTCTCCCCCATCCCTTCTCCCCACCCTGCAATGACCGAAGGGAAGGGAGCTAGAAAGCATCTTCGAAAAAATAGTACAGAAGATAATTTAACCTTTCCCCCCCCCCCCTCCACCACAAAACATTTTTAATGGGTGGAAGGGGATGTTATAAAATCTCAGCAGGAAGGAAGAATAACCCCATTAAAAAAAATTGGGGGGGGGGAAATAAAAACACTATTTTGGAAATAATTTACCAAAAATTAACCTAATATGAAAAAATGATATTAAATATTTCATTATTGTTTGACAACAAGGATGACAACATCTTTAAGTAGCAAAGCACAAAAAATCATTAATAAGAATACAGACAAGTAGATTTAAAGAGCATCTGTTGAAATAAATATATATTTTAGGTAGAAAAAGTCACAAATCCTTTTTCCTGTATGTTGTGTGATGACAGTCAAAGTAAATTACATACTGGATGCTCGAAACAGCGATAAATTTTATTTTTTTTAATATTATAATCCACAAAAAAAATTTATCATACCATAAAAACTAAAGATATAATGAACTGTGTAAAAAATATAAAAAATTACTTGTCCTTTCATTGTGATAAAAAGCAGAAACCATTTGGAAGGGCGCGAAGCGCAAATTTTTTTCTTCAAATATGCAGGGAGGGAGGGGTTTTTGGGCTATTTATTACACTAGTCCCGAATATTTCATAGCAGAAACCATTTGGAAGGGCGCGAAGCGCAAATTTTTTTCTTCAAATATGCAGGAAGGGAGGGGTTTTAGGGCTATTTATTACACTAGTCCCCAATATTTCATAGCAGAAACCATTTGGAAGGGCGCGAAGCGCAAATTATTTTCTTCAAATATGCAGGGAGGGAGGGGTTTTTGGGCTATTTATTACACTAATCCCCAATATTTCATAGCAGAAACCATTTGGAAGGGCGCGAAGCATAAATTTTTTTCTTCAAATATGCAGGGAGGGAGAGGTTTTTGGGCTATTTATTACACTAGTTAGTCCCCAATATTTCATAGCAGAAACCATTTGGAAGGGCGCAAAACGCAAATTTTGCTCTTCAAATATGCAGGGAGGGAGGGGTTTTTGGCTATTTATTACACTAGTCCCCAATATTTCATATAAAATTTTCTTATTCGTTGGCTTAACAACTTTGGGGATTTTAATGGAATTTTGATTGGTTGGTTAATTAAGTCGAGTTTCCATACATTTCATCCACTAATTGTAATCTATATAAGGGGTAATTGTGTGTATCATCATTGGGGATGTACAAAATTTCTTTGGTAAAAAGTTTATATTATACAAAATAAAATACTTCCTATAACCTGGTTTGTTATGTTCAGTGAAAAAAGATTATAACCTAATTTCTACACTTATTTAAAAATTTGGTAAGGTTAAATAAATAGTAACTGTTTGTTTGGCGCGAAGCGCCAAAAATTTTTTTTGAGTATTTCTTGATCTTTTTTTTTGGAAACTGGGATAGTTTTGCTTTTTGTAGGGTAGGGGGCAAAAAGGGGCATTTTTGTTGACCAGGGGGGGGCAAAATGGGGCATTTTTTAACATTTAGGGGGGGGCAGGGGGGGCGGTTGCTAGGGGGGGGCAGGGGGGGGCGTTTTAGTCGCTAGAGGGGGGCGATTGCCCCAAATGCCCCCTTCGGTTCGCACGCCACTGAACCGGTTCCTCTCCACCGGATTCAAATGACTACGAGAATATATTTTAAAGTTTTTGTAAAGTTCTGCTGTATTGACTAATATTTCCTTGTTTTGCTAGTACAATATTGAAAACAGAAATTATCATCAATTTTCTTTATTTACACTCTTTGCACTTTGTGGTTTAAACCATTAATTATGTTGTAATTCTTATTTGTAGCACAGCTTCTCTTTAACTAGATAGAATCGGTTTGTGCGTCCAGTTTTTAACGGTTTTATAGATTTCAATTGACTTCATTTAACTTTTCAATATTGAAACAGATTCATTCTTAAAGTTAAAATAATTGTTTTTCTCGTATTCATTCGAATCCGGTGGATAGGAACCGGTTCTTATCCATAAGAAAAAAATATGTCTAGCATCGTATTATATCCAGCTTTCTACAAATATAAAAATGTACAATCAAAAGATTAAAACCTGTTTTTTTAGCCGGTGCCTTCGGCACCTCGGGGCTAAAAAACTAGTTTTAAGCTGAAAATTGTACATTCTATATCCGCGGAAAGCCGTTTATAATACGATGCGAGAAATAACTATTATGCTGTTTTGTTTAAAAAAAATATTTTCCTAGCTTTAAATAGACATAATTGTTCTTGCTAACTTTTACTTTAAAAAATATTTACAGCATATTTCAACTGTTTGGTTTTCGGTAAAACGGTTATCATTAAATATACCACCTTTTAGGAAGCGCAGCATTTCTAGGCTTCCTCCCATAACGGATAGTTTTTATTGTAAATTTAGGCATGTTAGTATTGTCCTATCGATTTCAAACTTGACATGGCGATTCCTGTAATAGAATGGTACGAGTTAGAATTTAGCAATTAAGCCTTTTTCATTATTACTTTTTTAGTTCTTTGTGCCATTTATCTTCTATTTTGTTGGCCGGTTAGCCTTACTATTCTCAAATTTAAACACATATTTCTTAGCAGAAATCTACAGAAATATTGTGACGTAATTTTAGGATTTTTCACAAAAAAAATTTCATGGATTTTCTATTTTTCACTTTTTAGTGGTTAAGTATTTGCTGATTTCAGGGATAAAGAAGTAATATTATGGATGAAAATTTAATTTTACTCTCATTTAAGATGTGTTTAATAATCAAGCGTTTGGTTATAATTGGAAAACTATTTCTCCAAGTCTAAATAACATATTTAAATAAATTCAATACCCCCCCCCCCTAACTCCCTGATTTAAACGGTTGACAGGGACAGAGTTCTATGACTTATGCTTCTTAACAATTACAAAACATCAGGAAACCTGCAAAGGAAATCTTAACCCTTTATGGACGAGGAGAAAATAATGCATTCACGTAAAACATTATGCAATAAATTTGGCAATTTGGGATAGCACTTATTTCATTAGATAGATTAAATTGGGTTAAGTTTGGTTTTCAAGTCTAACTAAAGTTAGTTTAGGTTATCTCCAAGGAGTAATTACTGTAAGATCCACCCCCTTCCAGGCAGTGGTTAGGAGGGGGACTTCTGTGTAATTAGGGAGTGCAATTCTGTGTGAATTTCCGATGGAAAATATAAAAGTAAGAGAAGTGTATATTCAATGAATCATCTGAAAAGTTTTTAAAAGGAAAAATATGAATTTTTTCATTACAATCGTTTCATCCACAAAGGGGGGAGTGTGGTTAGAAAAATGTGAAACGGATGTTCGTTTTCCTCATTCCAATAATCTTAAACCTATTGGTTGCCAACTCTAAACACATAAATTATAGTAATGCATATTCAATATCATGGTCACCATACCAAAAATTTATCATAATGACAACCCCCCTCCCCCTTCCCCCTCCTGATAGTAACTAATAATATAATTAGATTAGAATAATAAAACTTGATTAGTTTCTGATAAATTGATACTATTATTGATTGTATAGGGTCAATATTTTGCGTTTATTTACCTATTTTTAATTTCTGTCATATTGAAATAACCACCTAAAAGAACAGTTTACCTAATACGAGGCTTGCTTGAATAATTTTTGCATGTCAGTCCAGCTGTTTTAGAGATATTAGTGGAATGAAAAATTAATTTGTATGGGAAACATAAACCTTTATAATTCATAAAATTTTTATATTTGGGAACCATTATTTACATATGTGTGTAAGTGCGACATAACATGGATGTAATGTTATGCAGGGAACGGAAGGGATAAGACAATGGCCGATAAATTGATGTAATTCCCAATGATAATACAAAAAAACTCCGTCTGTAGATTAAACTTAGTGGTCGAAACGTTTGAACATTTAACTTAATAAACAAACCAATTAAAAAAACAATGAAGTCCCGAAGGTTTTTAAGCCAACGAATAAGATTATAAAACTTTGGATACTAGTGAAATAAACAGCCCATTGTCCCCTCCCTCTTTGAACGCTATGTCACTTTAAATCAACATTTGAATCTTTTTATAGTGTCTATGAAAAAATGACGTTATACTGGCCTACCATTGGTTAATTAGAATGTTTACTGGCCTGTCATTGGTAATTTGTATTGTATGACGTCATTTTTTATTAGGCATTATTAAACGCTTCTATGACCTTTCCCTGTTTTCATTTAATTTGCATTTTTTTCATAATTTTCAGTCCACATGAGCGTGTTATTACCGTACAAAGTCTTGTTTACATAAATGAACTCTCATGCACAACATGGCGCCTTTCTACCTCAATGTTTACGTCTTGCATGTAATTAGGCGCCAAGGAAACAAGATAAAGTATGTCCATAATTAGTACAGCAATAACAGCTTATTAATTTGAAATGTGTAATGTAATAAAATAACAATTTTAGTTGTTTAAAAAATTCAAACAATAAAAAGCCTAAAAATACCTAAAACATAAAATTTTGCAGGTATGGCCAATAAATCATTAGAGTAAAACACTAAGGGGGGAGGGGTGAAATAACTGTATGTCCCCATCCCAAGGTCCTTTTGCCAAATTTCAATTGGGTCTTCAAAATTAACCAATAGTTTCAAAACAGAAAACAATTTGCTAGCAGACGAAAAAGATCCTTGGAAAAGGGTAGGATGTAGTTATCTGGATATTCATATATACTACAAGTCTGTTAATAAGTTAATGAATATGAGATTTATGTACTGTTAAAAACAATTCAGACATTTTAAAACTTACGGGTATAACCTAGTTAAAGAGTAGCTGCGCTACTAAGAGTACTACATGATACATTGATAAGAAATTCTGTTAAACTTAAAAGATGAATTAATTATCGTTTTTGTAAGTAAAAATTTATTTTCAGTGCGACGCGACTCTATCCCTTCAATTTGTCAGTTTTATTTAGTTCTCCTTCCCGTTAAAATACACAGTCAAATTATTTTGCTTCATTATCTTAACTAAGCAATCAATCTTTCCATATTTTTTTCTCTTTTATTTCTCTATATCTTTTGCTCTCTTTCTTTCTCTTTCTCATTCTCTCTCTTTCTTTTTCTTTCTCCCTCTACAGTGTGTTTTTTTTATGAGAACTATTTGAAAGCAATTTTACCCCACGTATAGTTATCAGAATTTATTGATTTATGGCTTATTTTCTTCGTTTTTTAATGCATTTAATAGAACATTAAAAAAAAATTTAAGTTTTTAAATTTAAAAGTACAGTAAAATCTAAAATTCAAAACTTAGGTGACAACATCTAAAAATGGTTTTAGCACATTTTTCTTATGCTCAAATCTTCTACCTTTTGCTATAAAAAAATTGGATTTTCAGTAGTCGACTTTGGGGGGCCAGTACTCACTCCTTGATTGAGGTATGGCCTTCAAACTTTGATATATTCTAGTACATGTCCCCAATAGTATCTGTATCAATTTTTAGCTCTATATCTCAACTTTGAAGCGTTTTGCAGTCATTCTTGCAAAAGGTTGAAGATTTGAACATAAGAAAAATGCGCTAAAACCATTTTTAGATGTTGACACCTAAGTTTTAAATTTTTCATTTTACTGTACTTTTTAAGCAAAAACTGTAATATTTTTTTGTTGTTTTATTAATTGTATTAAAAAACGAAGAAAATGAGCCACCAATCATTAAATTCTGATAACTATAAGTGGGGTAAAATTGCTTTCAAAAAAGTTCTCATAAAAAAAACACACTGTATATCTCTCTCCCCCTACTTCTCTTTTATTCTCTTTCTCCAACTCTCCCTTTTCTATGTCTAGCTTTCTTTCTTTTCTCTATATTTTGTCAATCACTCTTTCTTTTCCATTTTCTATTGGACGTGACTGAACTTTTTTTCCTAATTTTTTTTATTTCAGGTACACTAACAACAACCAAGGCTTGGGATCCTACCATCAAGACCTGCGGGGACTTGGCGGATTTTCAGCACCCCTGGGTTACTCCAATCCTGGATTTCATGGCAGTTCTGCCCAGGTAATCTATTTTTGAATCCCTTATATTTCATATGTCCTTTGAACACTTCTTCTTGAGATAAAAAAAATCATCTTTACTACATATCTAATACAAAGGCTAAAAATTTGTTGTTCAAGCACTGTATAAATTCTTCCAGTTCATGCCAATGTAATGGTAAAATCATTAAAACTTTTAATAATAAATAAATAATTATATAAAAAAACACAATTTTTTTTATATGAATTTTTCCATTTTTGTAACAAAAATGTTGTAGTTTGTCGATACTATCATAATTGTCCTTTTTTTGTTTTAGATAAATGGAAGTTTAGCTGTTACTAACTACCTCGGTTCTAGTAGTCTGAAAAGGTAAGAAAAATTTATATTTCAATCTGATGAATAACTTTTTATCTAGTAAACCTTCTATAATAATTATTATTTTCAAATAAATTCTTATTTTTAATCTTTTTACATATTCTGGAGCGTTTGACACTTTTTACTTGTTTTTTTGACGTAAAAATGCTTTAAATTTATCATTTTTCTAGGAAAAGTTCATCTGGATTTGTATCAGCATCCAGATTAAGTTTACCAACAGTACACTCCTATACAAACCAGTTAGTACAAAATCAGGTATAAAGTATATTAAGTTTACCAACAGTAGTACACTCCTATACAAACCAGTTAGTACAAAATCAGGTATAAAGTATATTAAGTTTACCAACAGTAGTACACTCCTATACAAACCAGTTAGTACAAAATCAGGTATAAAGTATATTAAGTTTACCAACAGTAGTACACTCCTATACAAACCAGTTAGTACAAAATCAGGTATAAAGTATATTAAGTTTACCAACAGTAGTACACTCCTATACAAACCAGTTAGTACAAAATCAGGTATAAAGTATATTAAGTTTACCAACAGTAGTACACTCCTATACAAACCAGTTAGTACAAAATCAGGTATAAAGTATATTAAGTTTACCAACAGTAGTACACTCCTATACAAACCAGTTAGTACAAAATCAGGTATAAAGTATATTAAGTTTACCAACAGTAGTACACTCCTATACAAACCAGTTAGTACAAAATCAGGTATAAAGTATATTAAGTTTACCTACAGTAGTACACTCCTATACAAACCAGTTAGTACAAAATCAGGTATAAAGTATATTAAGTTTACCTACAGTAGTACACTCCTATACAAACCAGTTAGTACAAAATCAGGTATAAAGTATATTAAGTTTACCTACAGTACACTCCTATACAAACCAGTTAGTACAAAATCAGGTATAAAGTATATTAAGTTTACCTACAGTACACTCCTATACAAACCAGTTAGTACAAAATCAGGTATAAAGTATATTAAGTTTACCAACAGTACACTCCTATACAAACCAGTTAGTACAAAATCAGGTATGTAAAATCTGATATATTTCCAAAACTTTTAGGAGTGTCTACAGGGTCAACAAAACAGGAACTAATCTTAAGTTTGATTTACTTGAAATAATGTTAGCTCCTATACAAAACAAATATTTTTGTTTAATTGAACATAATAACTTCACAATTTTTTCACTAATTTTATTTCTTTTTAGTTATATGGTAAAGGAGATTATGGCAGCGGGCTAGATTATATTGGGAGGTCACAAGGAGATTATATTGGGCGGTCACAAGGACTGGGCCTGGATTTCCCCAGGTCCAAACAGGACAGGCTCGACTATAGTCTAGGTAAGTGAAGATAATACTATCTTGTAATTGTATGTAGAATTTGATTGGGAACAAACTTTTGTATGCTTATTATTCTATTCCAAAGCAAGATAGCTTTAGTTTGATTATTTATAGGTATGCCTTGTTTATAACTTATCTATTTATCTGAGTATTAATCTATGTAATCATACTATCTATACTTTCTAGAAGACAGCAGGTCTAGTCCTAGGCTGACCTACCCAGCTTTGGTCTGGTCCTATGTAATCATATACTATCTATGCTATCTAGGAGCTAGCAGGTCTCAGTCCCAGGCTGACCTACCCAGCTTTGGTCTTGACCCAGATCAACCAATCTTCATTCAGGGTAGCTATGGACCAGGTAATGATAATTTTGATAGCTAAATTATTTTTCTTGTTATTTCAACTAAAATGTGTCAATCGCATGTACGAATATACAAGGGCTAATATTTCTATAAATAATGCCCTATTTTTTGTCTGTAAAAATAAAAAATAAAAAATTTTACTTTATTCATATCTTATTAATGATATTTATTGTATTTTTTTTATTCTTTTAAGGTGGGCTACCCGTCAATATTTATAGAGGCAATTCTAGAAGAGAAAAAATTCTGAGGTACATATCTTTTTCTTGTATTCATTCGAATCCGGTGGATAGGAACCGGTTCTCATCTATACGAAAAAACTATGTCTAGCATCGTATTATATCCAGTTTTCTACGAATATAGAAATGTACAATCATAAGATTAAAACCAGTTTTTTTAGCCGGTGACTTCGGCACCTCGGGGCTAAAAAAAACTAGTTTTAATCTCATAATTGTACATTCTATATCCGCGGAAAGCCGTTTATAATACTATACGAGAAATAACTATTAGCAATTTCAAGAGGTTTCGTGATTTTTAAATTTAAAGGTTTATATCTTTAACTTTTTTCACATACGCTAGAAAGTCGTACGTATCTGGCAACAATCCGGATAGAAGTCGTCCTTATTCGGGAACAATCCTCTGCAAAGCCACCAACAGTTTGCAGGTGTTCTGAAAATATATGCGGCTAGCCAACCCTACTCCAAGTTCGTAATAACTTCCAAGAATAATGATGAAAATTATTTAAATTTGAGCATAATTTCCTCCATGTAAAATTGTCACTATTTATCAAATTTTGAGCTATGTAATACAGGGAAGGAGGAGACATTGGGCTGTTTATTGCATTAGTCCCCAAAGTATTATAATAACGTTTTCTTATTTGCTTGCTTAACAACTTTGAGGACTTTTAATTAATTTTAATTGTTTGGCCATTTAGTTGAGTGTCAAAACGTTTCAACAAATAATTTTGATCCACATAGGAAGGAATAATTTTGTGTATCATGATTGGGGATGTACAGTACATCAATTATCAGCCGTTGTCTTATCCCTTTAGATCCCTGGTTTGGTATATTTGCAATAAGAACCAGAAACACAGTAACCATAACTATCAGACTGACAAACGAACATTACGACCGATATATAAAGATAAAACCAATTCAATATTTTTCTTTATTTAGAAGTTCAAAAATCTTTCCCCATATTTTAAAATAAGAAAGGAATATACGGACAAACTAATTTAGACTTGATTTTAAAGAAATTCACTTATAACGTAATAAGTAATGTACAGATTTGAATTAACATCAAAATCAATTGCTATACCTATTATAACTGAAAAGCAACGCCAACACATTATAATTAAATTAAAATGACAATGAAAATATATTCTTTGAAATGTTTTTAACTTGCAAGGTGGCTTCCTTTTTTGGTTGTGCTACAAATTTTAAAATTTTAAAGATATCACAAATGAATTATTTGGTTTAGTTGTAAATTAGAATAGATTTGTAATTATTCTTTTTAAAATCCCTATAATAAGGTAACAAAATCTGTTTGTCTGTCTGTCTGCTTGTGTGTCTGATATCGCTAACCGCTGAACCAATATGGTTTTCCTTTTACTTTAAGATATACTAGCGGCTACGCCCCTAAATGTCTCTAGTGGCACTTTAAATGTTTTTGTTTGTTAAAGTCTATGTTAATTCTTTATGTTACGGTTACCTCTTAATGTTACGTTGAAGTCTCCCAGATTTTAAGAAAATTTTCAATTTTTTTGTCATTTCTTTTGGGAGGAAGGTAGTACCCTCCCCCAAAATAGTTAAAAACCTTCCCAGGACATATGAGAATATACCCTGTTAAGGAGAACTCGATCGGTTCAGCGGTTAGCGAGATCCTTCTGTACAGACACACAGACAGACAAACATCCTGTTACTTTAGTATAAGGATAATTAAACCAATCTAGCGGCCGAAAAAAAATACTTTTTGGTAAACAGCTGATCCTAAAATAGATTGAAAAAAAAAATTATGTGCCTCTAGGGGCGTAGCCGCTGGTATTTATAAGTAAAATGTCATATGGCTTGTTTTAAAATAATTTAATAGTCTTTTTGAGCACTTCCAAAGTGTATAATGTAAAGAAATAACTATGAGGAAATGACAGCAAATTTTCTAATTTTTATACCTCTATATGAAAAGGATTTTAACTTTGGAAGATGCTATTCAAGAAATCACTAAAAACGGAAAACTTGCTTGTTATTTGACAGATTTAAATTAATCTGAATCTTTGGATATGCGGAAAGTGTCATGTGTGACGTCATAAAAATACGTCTAAAAAGGAAGAGGAGAGGAGAAGTGGGAATGGAAACCCCTATAAAAGAGATGGATAATTGACGTATTTTCATGACGTCAAACATGACACTTTCCGCATATCCTGAATCTTTTTACTTTGCTACTTATGGATGTTGTCATCATTGTTACTTCCCATATTACTTTGAATTCATAACACCAATATAATTAACAAGGGTTGAAATATTCTATTAAGCAAAGAGTATGAAGTGCTGTCTTTACTGTTTATTACACAAGGTGTAGTGATTTAACAAGTCACATTTTTCATAAGAATTATCTGTCTCTGCAACTAAATTTTTCTCAGAATTGTAAAAAGGTAAATTAATTAACATTTCTTTTAATTTTCAGTGAGAGAGGTATGGAGTGGTACAAGCCCCGCAGTTTGGGAAATCTTACCGTTGATCTGGACTCCCTGTCCATTTGGTCGGGTGGCCATAAATATCATGACAGGTACTTTATAGTTGGAAAGCCTGAATATTTTCTCTGATCGCTGTAAATATAATGACAGGTACATTAAAGGTGGACATCGTGAATTTTTGGTCTGGTGGCTATTATTATCATGAACGGTACTTTATTGTTGGACACCCTAAATATTCATCTGGTGGCCATAATTATAATGAAAGTTATCTTATAGTTGGACACCCTGTAGGTTTGGTCTGGTGGCCATAAATATCATTACAGGTAAATTATAGTCAGACATTTTGCATATTTAGTCTTGTGATTATAAATATCATGTCAGTTACTTTTTAGTTAGAAATCCTGAATATTTAGTACTGTTGTTTGCCATGAATATCATAACAGGTACTTTATAGCTGGACACCCTTGACATTTGATTGGTGGCAATAAATAGAATTAGAGGTTTTTTTTAGCTGGACACCCTGAATATTTTGTCTGATGGCTGTAAATATAATGACAGGTATTTTATTGTTGGACACCCTGAATGTTCTTGATATATAATTCTAAATTGTTATTTTGTATGTACAGGTCGTACAGTGGGCATATAAGCTCCGGTGGAGAGAGGAAATATAGAGCTTCTAGTCTTGGCAATATTAACTTAGGTAAGGGAAGCCTGCTATAGTGAATCTACTCTATATCCCAATTTGTCTGGACGTCATTCTGTCTTTAACGAAATATGACAGACGGATGATTTTTTTCTGACGGATGAGCCTAAATTCTATTTCCTACATAGTCAGTTGCTATTGACTTTAACTACAAAGTTTTTCCTTTTATAAGTAGGATTTTTGTAAAAGTAGTTTATACAGGACAATTTGTTATCTAAATTAATCCTATTACTTTCCATGTAAATAGATGTTTATAAAAATAAATAATCAATCATAATAATATCACTGAAAGCAAAGCATTGTTAAATATTTTGGCTTTCTATAAAAGTTTAGAAGCTTAATTTATTTAACTGGACAAAGTGTCTCAAAAATCAGCCATTCATTATAAAAATGAGTGATTATCCAACTCTTTATTAGGGGGCTTTTTTCTCACTTTAACCTCTCATCTTCCTGATTTCTATGACGTCACATGTCTGGTTTTTAAGACACTTTGTCCAGTTACTTATTTCACCATGCATTATCGTCCCAGGAATTATTAAGATGGGTTCACTATAGACTATTTGGTAAATGGATAAGAATGAAAAGAAAAGCAATCAATTTTTTTTATTAATCTTCATGGGAGGCTTAAAAATAATGGGACGGTTCTTACATAACTAAAATTTCTCATCAAAACTACCAAATACAAACAAACGGATGGTAAGAAACTATTAAAGTAGAAAAGCTTCTCTTTTTACAAGAATGGTATTATCATAAGTTTATACGTGGGAGTAGGATTTTAGATTACTTCATTTTCCATAAATATAATTTTCCTTGTTGGTAGTGCAGCAACTCTAGACTGGACGCTGTCCGTACGTAAGTAACAGCAGTTTGACAACAGATAAAGATCTCGCTATTTTTGGAGAAGGGTACCTCAACCCTACGTAGAGAAATTGGCCCTACAAAAATTTACTTTAAAAAATCTAAAAAATGGGAGGCCGATTCCCTGCTCTTACCCCATCTCAATGTGCCCGCAGAGGCCTCTAGGGGCGTAAACGCTCTATTATTATATAGATAATATATACAATATATATATTTCAGCTAATGGTCGTGTTCCATTGGACATATGGGAAGAGTATCGTAATGGTGACCTACGACACAGCCACAGCAATCACAACAATCACAACAACCACAGCAATCACAACAGCCATAATCATCATCACAGGTGCAACATCAGATTATAAAATAAAATTTACATAGCTCTGCCCCTAGGGAGTTAAATATCCTAAAACTATTTTAAGTCTTGAAGATAATTTAGCTTTAAATCATACCTTGACCTCTGTAAAGCTTTGAAATGTAGAGCTCAATTTGTTTAGTGGTTGGCTAGATCTTATTGTAAAAACATTTAAACATTACTACTTTATATAATAGGAGTTGAACTAACCCTAACACTTTTATTAGGAAATTCAATTAGACTTTTTAAATTTTACTATACGCGGGAAGCTGTTAATAATACAATGCGATAAATAATAAGCAATGATCTGATATAATATTTTGTTGCAGTCACCACCATAGCCATCATGAACTGAATGGTGGTGGGGGCCACCACCACCACAGCTCTAATGGTGGGCACAGTCATGGGGGTGGTGGACACCATGAGTTCAGGAGCTCCACGGGGAGTAAACAGTCCTTGGGGCAGGTGTCGGCGGTCAGTGATAACCCAGAACGATACAGAGACATTGCTTTGTGAGCTGAGGAAATTAATGTAAAAAATACAGCCTATAACAGTATCCTGTTATTGAGTAGATTTGCTACTGAAATTAGTGACAATCTTTAGAATCTTTTATTTCAAAAAATTCTTTGCATATTCACTTAGATTAGGTTAGGTTAGATTTTTAAAAAATGTGCAAGGTTAAGAATCAATAAAAGGCCCACCATATTGCCCAAAAAGGGTTTTTTAAACTATGGTGACTAGCTATATTATGTTAAAATGGGCTTGAGTGTTTTCAACAAGGATATTTATTATCTTCCTCCCCCACCTCCAATATATTTTTTCAGGTGAATGATAAAACAATTCTGGGTGCCCTTCCCAGCTAAAATCATGTACATGCCCTGGTAAAAATAAAATAATAAAATATTTTCAATGTGCCAAAAAGTGCTAAATAATTGTTAGGCCGACACAGGACAATTTAGAATGTCGGCTTTATATTACAGAAAGGTGCTAGTCTAGTAATTTATTAATAAAACATAGTTTTATAGCTTAAATTATCTTATCAATATTTGTTCTTAAATTGTATAATATATATTTTTGTATGGTTTTATAGAGACAGTTGGCCGCATACAAGACATGGTTTTTAATCACCACTGCTTATAATCAGTTTGATTATATATGTTTTTGGGCCATAAAATATTTTTAAAATTTATCAATCAATAAAATAGTTTTTCTATTTTTCAAAATTTTGAAACTGTTATCTAATTTGCATTTGTGTTTGATAGAAATAAATTTAAATTAATTAGCTTATTTATATTTTCGCCTTTGTTTTTTTACATGTTCTACCAATTTGAATTATTTTGTATTTGCATACAGTTTAAGAGCAAAATAAATGGTTAAAATTTCATGAAAACATTTTTTTATTTTGCGTTGGCAGTCACAAAGCAAGATTAAAAGTAAAATTACCTGTAATACAGTATTAGGACATGTTAATCATGTTTTGGCTGTTTTCCTTTACAAATAAAGGGACGCTACGGATTTCTTTATATTGATCAAGACTTTCTAATTAAATAGTTTGGGTCATGGGAAAGAAAGCGAAGTAGAGGGTTTCGTCGTATTTTCACAGTAGCCTTTATTTAGCCACTCTGCGGGGGGGCTCTAACTATGCAGTGCCGATTTCCTAACACTGCGGGGCAATCATTAACATTTAATTAGCCTAGCCTAACCTAAAATAACATATCATAAGCTACTATGAAAATATGACGAAAACCCGCTTTTTTTGTTTTCTTTCCATGATCTTACATCCATGAGAAGCGAAGGAGAATAGCAAAAGCATAAAAATTGACAACAGCAAATCAGAAAAGAAGTATTAAAAAGAAGAATGAGATGGCAATGGGTATAAAATATTCACAAAAAAAATACCAGATGCCAATTTCATCAAGAAGGCCAATAAATATAACTTCCTACATGACGTTAAGGACGCCGTGCTGACGGACAAAGTAAGTTACATTATAGATGCTCTTGCTCATTGGCCAGGGAAATCTTATAAGCCATAAACGTATAGCAGTCGTTGTATTAATAACATTTCCCCAATATACATAGTACCAACTGAAGGACTTGCAAAGAAACTATGTAAGTAGAGATGCTTAACAATATAAAAACAAGGATGACAACATCCATAAAAGCGAAGCACTGAAACGGTAGGACAAACGGACATTAACACTTGTATAGTATCTGAACTGAAAAATCGGAACATAAATGTATAAATGTCGAATCAAAATTGTAAGTAAATTTGTTGAAAAACTGCTTAAAAACAGGATAATGTTTATGAACATACTTACATTTTGGACTTGATTATAGAGTTGCTTCGCTTATAATATTGTTCTTTGTTGTCCCAGGAATCAATATACCAAAAATCAGATCAAACGGATAAATAGAACACTTGAAAATTTGGTGTTAAAAAAGTAAAAAATCAACATGTTTAAAATGGACGTACGGACATTTTGGTAATGATTATAGAGTTGCTACGCTTTCTAAATCGTACCCAACTACTACAGGAATCATCATGCAAAGTTTGAAATCGATAGGACAATTCTAACATGCCTAAATTAACGAATAAAAGCTATCTATCTCGGACGGACGGACGTACGGACGGACGTACGGAAGGACGGACGGACGTACGGACCGACCCTAATTATAGAAAAGCTTCGCTTTTAAAAACTGGGAACCTAAGATTGTTTTCATGCCATTTTTTAAAAGCGAAGCTTTTCTATAATTAGGGTCGGTCCGTCCGTACGTCCATAACGGATAGCTTTTTATAAAAATTTAGGCATGTTAGAATTGTTCTATCGATTTCAAATTTTACATGGTGATTTCTTTAGTAGTTAGGTACAATTTAGGAAGCGTAGTAATTTTATAATCATTACCAAAATGTCCATACGTCCATTTTTAAAGTTTAAACATGTTGATTTTTTAACAACAAATTTTAATGTGATCTAATCATCGGATTGATCTGATTTTTGGTATATTGATTCCTGGGACAACAAAGTATAATGTAAAAGCGAAACAACTCTATAATCAAGTCCTAAAAATGTCCATAAACATTATCCTGTATCAAACAAATTTACTTACAATTTTGCTTTGACTCTTATACATTTATATTATGATTATTCAGTTCTGACATTATACAAGTGTTAATGTCCGTTTGTCCTACCGTTTCAGTGCTTCGCTTTTATGTATGTTGTCATCCTTGTTTTTAAATTAAAACATTAGAGTAGGAAGGGTAATATAACTGTTTGTCCCCAACCCGAGGACCCTGTGTTGACTTTTAATTGGGCCTTTGAAAATCAACCAATAGCGTCGGGAACCTTAACACAGCCAAGTGGCTAAAAATAAGAGAAAGCAATCTGCTAGCAGAATTAATTGTCGCCAGGTAGTTGTCTGGTTATACATCTTTATTTATAGATTTATTATGAAAACTATAACAAATGAGTCTATCTTGATCTCTGTGACGCTGTATATATTTTTAGTAGCGAAGCTACTCTATAATTCGAAATGTCCGTCCGTCCGTCTGTCTGAGACAAAGTGGGGGAAACATGATTTTCTCGGCTCCTATTAAAGATAGACAGCTGCAAATTTTAGTGAAGATTCCCATGACATATGCGCATCTAATCTATACATTGTTTTGTCCATCTGTTTGTTAATTGGGGTGCTAGATCGATTCCTAGATTTTTTGTTTTCGTAATTTTCTCGACTTATTTTCAAGACAGACGACTGAAATTTTCAGGGATTAAGTAAATTTGCATCCTGCATATTTTTACTAAGTTTCATTAAGATTTGTATATTGATTGGGGTGCTAGATCGATTCCTAGTTTTTTCAAGTTTTCATGATTATCTCAACTCCTGTTCAAGATAAACGGCTGGATTTTTTAGGGATTAATTAAGTCAACATTCTACACATTTCTATAAAGTTTATTTAAGATATGATCATTGGATGGGGTGCTAGATTGATTCCTAGTTTTTCAAGTTTTCATGATTTTTTCGACTCCTGTTCAAGATAAACAGCTGTAATTTTTAGGGATAATAATTCAACATTATACATATTTTCACCAAGTTTATTAAGGACTTGCTATTGGTTGGGGTGCTAGATGGATTCCTAGATTTTACGTGTTTCTTCTTAGCTTAATGCTTCAAAAGATATTATACATTTTTAAAAGGTTTCGTGATTTATTTCATTTATGTCTTTTTAGCATACTCAAAAGATTATTTTTTCCTGATGTCTATCAATAAATTTTGAGCTTCGCTACTTATGGATGTTGTCATCCTTGTTTAATATACTTATATTAAGATATGGTTACTGTTTAGCAAACATATTTTCATGTGAAATAAGAAGATATTCTCCTTCTTGTGTGACAAATAACAATTGTTAGTAGCGATGCATCTCTTTAATTTGCAATAGCAGTCCGACTAATTTCTTGAACCAATCAGTATCTTTTCTATTACTATTGTTGTCTGTTCGTTCATTGGTCCATCTAAAGGGTGTGCAAAAAAAATGCGGACATTTTTAAAATTGAAATTGCGCGGCTTGTGTTAATAGCAGAAAAATGTTACGCATATCGTTAGAACCGTTAGGAAGTCTATTTTTAGGAAATATAAAAACGATTCCTCTGCTACGTATAGTTACGGAGCTACTTGTTAAAATGTCCCAACTGATGTAAAACTTGACTTGCGAGTAAATTTTAAAATATAACTAAAAATTAGACAAGATATTTTGCAAAAAATGTCCCAAAATTTACTCGCAAGTCAAGTTTTAAGTCAGTTGGGACATTTTAACACGTAGCTACTAAACTATGCGTAGCAGAGGAATCGTTTTATATTTCCTAAAAATAGACTTCCTAACGGCTCTAACGATATGCGTAACATTTTTCTACTATCATCACAAGCCGCGCAATTTTAATTTTAAAAATGTCCGCATTTTTTTTGCACACCCTTTATAATAGAACATGTTTGACAAACAGTATTTACTAGGATGCTATCATTAAGGCAGACTTATTTATATCAATACTCCTTTTACTAGCCAAGTCTGAACTTCCTAAATTCTAAATTTCATGCTTCGCTATTTCTGTATGTTTTCATGTTTGTTTCAATACAAGTATAAAAACACTTTCCTTCTGTCAAAAACACACACAAACTTACAGATTATTGTACAATAAACATCTACAAAAAAGGCATTTTTGATTTACATGACACAAGATTCGAACCCGATGCCAATGGGAGAATTATCCTTAAAGGAGAGAGCCTTACTTCTTATTGCGGATGAAAATGAATTCAAAGGAAATAAACTCTATCACAGAGAGAGAAATGACAATGGGCTGTTATCACACTAGTCCCAAAAGCTTTTTTATTCGTTGGTTTAACAACATTGGGGACTATAGTTAATTTTGATTGGTTTGTTTATTAAATTAAGTGTTCAAACGTTTCAACCAACTGTATTTTATGATTATTTCGTAATGTACGTACAATCTAACGGACGTACTTATTGAGTATTTACACTTTTTAAATGATTTTATGTAAAGGAAAATTATAGAGTTTTGTTATGGTTTAGAAAATTTTACCAGTTTGGACAGTATACTACCAGCTCCAACTAAATCAGTAGAAACAGGTTATTATCATTATAAAATTAATGTTCATAAACTGTTTTTATCACCCAACCTCTTAATTTTAAAGTTACTGTAGTCCATCTGTTTGTAAATCCTAATAAATATGTGATTTTCTTAGCTGCAATAAAGGGTGTGCCAAAAATATGCGAAACTTTTTAAATTAAAATTGCGTGGCTTGTGTTAATATCATACAAATTTTATGCATACCGTCAGAGCCATTATGAACTCTAGTTTTGAAATATCAAAACAAATCCTGTGCCACGTATAGTTAGTAGTTAAGTGGTAAAAGGTCCCAACTAACTTAAAACTTGACTTGCGAGTAAATCATCCAAGATTAAAGTATAGATTGTGCAAAAGAAATGCGTACATTTTAAAAATTCAATCTTAATTTTTTTTAATATTGTTGCTCTTATATTTTATTGTGTTTTATCTTATGATTATGGTATTTATAATTGAAATAAATTTATCATTTAAAGGAGTTATTGATTCTAAATATAATTTTAGAATTAGAGGATATCTCATCAAATGGAACAAAACTAAGAAATAAATTAACAAAGAAACAGGTATCTTTACATTTCCATTTTATAGATCTGTTGGAGCTAAAAGTAAATATATCCTTGCACCATTCATAAATGTCAGACTGGCTATGCAATTAAACAAATTATTTATTAATCAAAACTTCTGGTATGAAAAGATTGGTTTTCGAGTGTAAACAATAGATATAAAGTGGATGGAAAACATTGGTTTAAAGAAATTGTATAAATATATAACCCCCAAACAACTGAAAGTTAAAACCCTGTAAAGCAGAAGTTACCCGTAATGGGTTTTGCTTTTTAGTAGCGAAGCTACTCTATAATTCCAAATATCCGTCCGTCTGTCCGTCCTTAATAGACAAGGTGGGGGAAATATGATAAGACAGACACCTAAAACTTTTAGAGATTATTTATGTTAACATTTTCTTAACTCCTCTTCAAGATAGACGGCTGAAATTTTCAGAGTTTGAATATTTATTCTGCATACTTTTATCAAGTTTTGTTAAGATTTGCCTATTGGTTGGGGTGCTAGTTCGATTACTAGATTTTTAAGTTTTCATGATTTTCTTTACTTTTTCTCAAGATATATGGCTGATATTTTTAGAAATTGAATAAGTTCTCAATTTACATATACCTACAAAGTTTCTTTAAGATTTGCTTATTAGTTGAGGTGCTAGATCGATTCCCAGATATTCACGTTATAAATCTTTCAAGGTTTCATGATTTAAAAAAAAATGTTTTATGAAACTGCTCTATAGTTAATTTTTTCCATAATTTTTTAGCTTTGCTAATTATGGATGTTGTCATCCTTGTTAGAAAATATTGCAGAAAACTACCTACTAAACTTAAATTTGATTTTACTAGAAAGAAGAGATACCAATGTGTGTAGTTGAGACATTATCCCCACATAAACATGAACAAACAATAACAGGTAAAAAAATTAGGAAGCATCTTATAATGTCTCATACAAAATGACGTCATACAATACAAATTACCAATGATAGACCAGTATACATTATAATTGACCAATGGTAAAATGTATACTGGTCTATTGTATGACGTCATTCCTTATTAGGCACTATAAGATGTTTCAAACAATAGTACAAACCAAATCAATTGAATAATATTTGACAGGGAGACAAGGACGTCTATGAAGGCAGAAGTGGGGGTAAGGGGGATAGTACCCTCCTAAATTAATATGGGAGTGCTTTTTATTAGAAATATATCATAATTTTACCCCCATCCCTTTTAGGCGTGCCTATCATGTATCAGTAATTTTTTAAAAAGAAGCTCGTTTTCCTTTCAGATTAAGCATATCAAATTAATCCTCACAAAACATTATAAAATAAATCATAATTATCTTTATTTTTTTAATCTCAAAATTCTCCTATGTTTTATTTCTTTCTTTCAATAAAGTTAACTTTTCTTGTATGAAATAAATTTTTATATTAGGTAGTTCGTCACCAGAAGAGAGAGAATTATCCACGCTCCAGTTTTTAGATGCTGCAGGTATAACTAATGTCAGCTTCGCTATTCGATAATGGTTGTTCTTGTTAATAAAAAAGTAAAACTTAGAGTAGCGCAGATACTCTACATGTACCCAAAGATTGTCTGTACCTGTTTGACTGTTATTGCTTAGCTTCTTTAGTCATACGTTTATCGATATATTATTACATTGATATTGTACCATATTTTCATGTACTCTAATAAATTGATAATTGCAGCTGGCTAAAATAACGCTACCCTCTCATCCACCCCTTTACCCCTTCGCCTCCTAATGGATAGACGAACTGATCATTAAATGAGTTCAACCTAAATTGACGATAAATTTACACCTGTCAATTTATCCGCGTATTTATTTATATCCACTCATACGTTTTATTGTTTGCAGGTACAACAAACCGCAGATCAAGCTGCAGCCCCAATGCTGAATGTACACTAAACAGTATTTCCTCATATTTACAAGGAAATCATAATTTTAAAACAAGATTAATGTTCCTCAAAACTAATGCCTTTTTAGAATGAAAAAACATTTACTGACCTTTTGTGTAAAGACATACAAACCCTAGACGTTATTTTCTGAAACTAAAAACCTATTCAAGTTTGATATTTACAAGTAGCCATCAAAATTGACATAAAAATATCAATAAACTGACGGACTTCCTAGATTGGTTAGAATTGTTTAGATTGATCTCCCTAGCCCTCTAAAATAACATCAAAATCAATAAATACTGAAAGACTTCCTCGGTCGGTTAGATTCTAAAACTGTAAGAACAATTCTTTTAGCTCTTCTAAAGGCTAAATTAAAGTATTTTTAATTATCTCCTAGATATCCGTTTTGTTAACTTACTTGTACGGACTAACGGACGGACTGACACTAAAAATAGAGTAAAAATTCAGTTTTATCATACACTATAAAATGACTTTAAAATTTAATTAGCGTTTTTTGGACTTTGTCGTAGCAGTTGACAATAATATGTGAAAATAAAATGAAATACCTTCCAGGGATGGAAGGGGACATAGGACTGTTTATTTCACTAGTCCCCAGAGTTTTATAATAACGTTTTCTCATTCATTCTCTCGAAAACTTTAAATTCTTTGATTGGTTGGATCATGAAGAAGTGTATAAACGTTTCAACCACCTATTGTGATCTACAAAAGGGTTAACTTTGTGTATTAACATTTGGGATACTAGTGGCTTCGCCCCTAGCCTCCAGGGGCTTTGCCCCAAGAGGTAATTTAGAAAAAAATTATGTACGTGCCTATCGTGGGAATCATTACATCTTCTATTACCTACCCAGCTTAAAAAATCGCAAATGAGTCGCCAATTCTCAATTGGGAGGGGGATTTTTTGTTTTTGGGGGTTTGGGGGTGTCCCCCCCCCCCCAAAAAAAAATAGCCTATAACCACCACCTGACCAGTAGGTATATTCCCTGAAGAGTAGAATCCATTTGGTTCAGTGGTTACCGAGATCTTAGTGGACGGACAGACAAACAGACAGACAGACATCATTCTACTTTGTATTATAGATGTACATCAATATATCAGTCATTGTCTTATCCCTTTAAATCCCTGAGTAGCTTCTTCGATAAATTATTTAAATGTTTTTTTTTTTGATTCACCGGTTTGTTTAATTAAATAGTAAAAAGTCTAGTTTTTAGTGTGAAAATTATGATATTTGTACTTAAAAAGGTGGTAGGCGAGGGGATCAACTACGAAGGATGGAGGATATTGAAGTTATCAGCAATCTATTATACAGGTATATCCGATTAATTTACAAGGGATAAAAACCTATTCTGGGCCGGATGAAAAAAACATTTATCGTGTCATATTGTTTTAACTTCTAAATTAGTATTATAGTTTAATCATATAGTATAGTTTAATCATGTAGTATAGTTTAATCATGTAGTATAGTTTAATTATGTAGTATAGTTTAATCATGTAGTATAGTTTAATCATGTAGTATAGTTTAATCATGTAGTATAGTTTAATCATGTAGTATAGTTTAATCATGTAGTATAGTTTAATCATGTAGTATAGTTTAATCATGTAGTATAGTTTAATCGGTCCCAGGACAAATGCAGCAGTGACAAACTTCGGAGTAGACAAACTTCGGAGTGAACACTTAACCTAACCTAACCTATTTTGAACCATCTTATAGGTTTTCAAATGCATAACCCCTGCGGGGGGCTTATTTGTATATTCATCTTAACCTAACCTGTTTAGAAATACTTTAATAACTTAATTTTTTAGACACTCCTTCGTTTGACACTCCTGCGTTTGTCCACTCCGACGTTTGTCACTCCTGCGTTTGTCCTAGAACCGTTTAATCTTTTACATATTATTTTGATATTGAATATTGTATACTTATAGATCAGAAGATGAATATTCCAAGAATGATGAGTCACACAACAAAAGTCTGCCTGTGCCATATTTCAAAGAATAAACAAATTAAACAACAGTTGCGGATTTTTTTGTGTATCAAACTTATCTTAAATTGTATGATTAGATTAGTATCAAAGTTAAGATGAATGTCAGAAATATTGGTCATTCTGTCAGTATATTGCTTATGATTGGGAACAACAAGGATGATAAAATCCATAAATAGCGAACTACTTGAAAAACTTGGATTAAAAACACGGACAAAGCAATTAAAGTAGCAGATATTTAGTGGCCAATCAAGAATATTTCTTTATACATAATATAGAAGCCTTTCATATGAGTTTTTTTATATGCGTAGATATTAATTTTTGTAGTATAACTGACCGACAAACCAATTGATTCATACTGAATAGTCATTGGTATAGGGAATATTCACAAAAAATTTCATCCATCTATCTTCAATAGCAGCCGAAAAAATCACATTTATACCCTACCGTTACGGACAGACATACAAAGTGAATTATAGAGTAACTTCGCCACATATTTTGTCCATAAGTTGATGTACATAAAAAAATTTATATTTATGAAGAAGAAAATCATCTTTATTTTAGTCATTAAAAATAGAAACTCGTCATTTTTGGTAGGTTCTGGTGTTTTGCGTAAATTTGTTAAGGGAAGGGGGATTGCATTTTTTTGGTGGAGCTTACCAAACTCCCTAATATGCCCTTGGTTCTTACTCAGTACCATCTTACTTAATACAGTATCAAATAAAGGTATTTGCATAAGTTTTGCTACTTCTTTATGTAATCCCCTTGTGTTATTTTTGTCAATTATTGTAAACTAAATGAGTTTTCATCTTAACCATAAACCATAATTTTATATATACCTATACATGTATATTGTATCATAAATGGAATTCATAATAATGTTTATTGTCTAATTTATAATATTTATGAAATCACTATGTACTTATTATGCATCATAAAATGTTTCAACAATATTTATAATATAAATTGAAATAAATAAAATTTGTTTTATTTAATTTTGTACATATGCGGCTACACCTTTGCAGTCTTCTAAAGGGACCATAGTGAGAAGTTTGTATGTTTGTGTGTGGGGTGAGGGGGAGTTAAACCTCCTAATAAATCTAAGTTCAGAAATATTTTAGCAAGATTTTCTTGAGGCGATATTTTTATAGTACCCTAACCCAAAATACATAAAATACAAAAAAAAACTTGAAACCCTTCTAGGCGCCCTATATTCATTCATGTTTTTTACAGGCACACAGAAAGACATTCTGTCTCTTTTATATGAGGATTTAATGTCGCTTCTTAAATGTAAGTATGTCCTTAAAAAGCATCCTGTTGAAGAAAATTTACTATACATTTACGATGTAAGAGCTTCGTTTTTATGGATGCTATCATCCTTGTTTTTTTTGTTATAAAAAAAATACTTTTTTATTTTACAAGACAAAAAATAGATTTTTATTTATTGATATACCAATTATAAAATTTAAACATTATTACATGCATTATATATTTACATTTTACATACAATATAACCATGATTTTTTATAATTTAGTAAAGAAAAGGTGAAGTTATCAGTGTCTACACCTTTACACCAATAATTAATTTTCAAAGGGAATATTAACTTAACGTCCATTACCTCATTCCTGATTTGTATTTCCTTTATTATCACTCCTTTAAGTAACCTAAGATATAGATTTATTAAGAACTAGTGAATGCCCCCCTAACATATAGGTGCTCTACATTTGAAGGGTTAGGGTGAACGGAAAATAGCCTTAAACCATATCAAGACTTAATTCAAACCTTCTGTGGACGTATGCGAAGCTTCCCTACCTCAGTTCAGTTCAGTACTATGGAAATTTTAAGCTACAGAAAAAAAACATTACTACTTTCTATAATATTATTATGTATATAAAAACAGGTTATTTCTTTAACTTTTTATTGATGGAAGACAATTGTTTCACTATTAAATAGATCATCAGTTCCAATTAAGATGTATAAAATAAGAGTTAAAAAAATATATGTCCTTGCATTTTCAATCCTTGTAATAGGATATCCCTAGAAATTTGGATTTGATGAAATGGTCAAATATACATAATGGTTAGAAGATCTACAACACACACAGCAATTAAGACTTATATCTTTTATAACAACAGATAAAGTCTGAAATTTGTTAATTGTCTCTAATGGACAGACGATTAAACAGTCAAATACCTAGTCAGTAGAGTAGCTGCGCTCATTTATTAAAGATACTGAGCAAGCCATCTGAATCCTTCTCCATATCCTTGTCTCCTCTTGATACTGCACATAAACACCTCCATAGGCCTCTTGCCTTGTAGCTCCGCTCTTGGGACCATATCCTTCCCTGTTGTATATCCATACAAGCCAAAGTACTCCTTCAGCTGAAACTCCGAGGCTGCCCCAGGTAGGTCAATCTTGTTGCCCAGTATTAGAACAGGACAGGTGGATAGCTCTTCATCAGCCAAAAGTAAATCCAGTTCTTTCTTTGCTACCTCAAATCTATCCTGTTGAAAAGTGTCTACTATAAACACAATAGCATCAACAGCTAGAAAATAATCCTTCCAAACTCTTCTGACCTCCAGATGACCGCCTAGGTCAAAGGCTGTAAACGTGATTTTATCCATGGTAAGCTGTTCTGAGGTTGGATGCAAGGTTTGGGCATGCGCTGCAATTTTGTTGTATTTTAACATGTGGAGCAAAGTTGTTTTGCCTGCATTGTCCAGACCCAAGAACAACAAACGGCCAGATTTTCTGTGTAGTCCCAGGTATGACAAGACACTTGTCAGCCAATCATACAAAAACCACATTTTTTATAAAATATATCAATTCAGCTTTACCAGCAAACTAAATTTAGTTTGAATTTGCTTCTTTTATAATGAAAAAATGATGAAATTAACTCAAAACTGCCATGTCATTTATAGTATTTCATTATTTAAATATCGTAATTTTCGTTGTGTCATCACTGTTGAAGTGATGAAATTATTAAAATTTTGTGAAATATTCACCTTTAAAATATTTATAAACTTATTTACAAACATCTCAGAGCATAATACTTTTAATGCTTAACTTTTAAATAAAAAAGGGCATTATTAAAGAAGCTAGCTCTAACAATCATTTGATTTATTTCCTTATCAAGAGTTCATTCCCCTTTGATTAGTCACCTCCAAAAATCAAATCGGATAGAAGATACAGAATCTACCAACCTAATTTTTGTCAAATTATACCATTTTTTGTTAGTTATTTGAAAAAATTTTAATAAAATTTTATACTTTTAAAACAATATTTGTTTTTTTTATTTAGATTTGGTCTTAAAATGTATATTGTGTTGGTAAATTAAGGGTGTATAAGTGCAGCAGCTTCTATAACCCCACCCCAATGCAGCTGGCGAGAAATTCACAAACACAAAGAGTAATGTGTCTATGATTTAAACTTTATATTATTTTCTAAAAATTTTCTTTTTTGATTGAATTTTAATGTTTCTTTTTATGAATTTTAAATTTTGAAAAAATATAAATTTCTAGTATTTTTGCTTATATCTCTTATTTGTGAAAAATGCCAAGCCCTTACTTTCCCGTAGGAGGAATGGTACAAAAAGGGAAGGTTGTGGGGCAAAAGGGAAACGGGGTTGGTGTGTTATTACTACCACAATAAAGTAGTCGTAGCCGCAAAAAAACACAAAACTTTAAAAAGTAAAAATTTTTAATTTAAAGTATAAGAAGAGAAGCAAATTAGATTGCAGGCAAGTTCCCAGTTGAGGAGTGAGATTCTACCCCATCTGAAAAAATAAACCCCCCCCCCCCGCCATCTATCAAATTAAACCCCCCCCCCCCGGCATCATGAAATTTTTACCCCATATTATGATTTTGTCCCCATCATGTTATTTTATCCCCATCTTCATATTTTGTACCTCTCCAAGAGAAACAAAATAATGTCAGAGAAGGGATAAATTATTGAACAGGGGACAAAAATGAAGGATGGGGTCTAAATAGGAACATGGGGCCAGGATTGGAAGGTGGGGTCTGATTTGACAGATGGGGGAATGATTGGCAGAAGGGGAAATAAAATCTGGGTAGGGGGGAGGGGAGAGTCTGGAGGGGTTTGCGAGGTGAGCCTCGCGCGAAAGAATTTATATTAGGGTAGCATAAGCTACCATACTCCACTGTAGTGAAGCTATGCCTTTCACTCTTCTATATTTTCCTATATTTTGAATAAAATTTGAAAATGCCTCTGTTTATTTTTTTTATTTCTCTTTTAAGACTTTTTTTATACTAAATCACCAACATATTCTAATACTTTACTTTACATAATATTTTAAGATAAAAATTTGGCTCCATTGAAGAAAAAATACAATAGTTTGTTTTAAATAGGAACATCTAGTGGCAGATTATTGAACTACATAATATACATTTTTCTGGATGTCAACAAACATGATGATTGGTTGAAAAACACAGATGGGGTAGCAAACAATGTTATGATATTAAAATTGAAGCAAGGGGTTAAAACTCACACATGGTGGTCAAAAAATTAATATGGGGTCATTTTTTCATGATGGGGGTAGTTTCAAGTGCTTATATCTGGAGAACCGTAAGAGATAGAGGCCTAGTTGCTTGACTGTGGTAACTCAGATTTACATAAGGAAGCCATTTATGCACATGGGGGACCAAAACATGATATGGGGTATTTTTTTCATGATGGGGGTAGTTTCAAGTGCTTATATCTGGAGAACCGTAAGAGATAGAGGCCTAGTTGCTTGACTGTGATAACTCAGATTTACATAAGGAAGCCATTTATGCACATGGGGGACCAAAATATGATATGGGGTATTTTTTTCATGATGGGGGTAGTTTCAAGTGCTTATATCTGGAGAACCGTAAGAGATAGAGGCCTAGTTGCTTGACTGTGGTAACTCAGATTTACATAAGGAAGCCATTTATGCACATGGGGGACCAAAACATGATATGGGGTATTTTTTTCATGATGGGGGTAATTTCAAGTGCTTATATCTGGAGAACCGTAAGAGATAGAGGCCTAGTTGCTTGACTGTGGTAACTCAGATTTACATAAGGAAGCCATTTATGTACATGGGGGACCAAAATTTGATATGGGTTATTTTTTCATGATGGGTGTAGTTTCAAGTGCTTATATCTGGAGAAGGGTAAGAGATAGAGGCCTAGTTGCTTGACTGTGGTAACTCAGATTTACATAAGGAAGCCATTAATGAACATAGGGTACTAAAATTTGTTGGGGGTTTCTTTTTTCATGATGGTGGGTAAAAATTGAAAATAGGGGCCATTTGTTATGGTGGAGAGGGAATTAGGTAAGGTAATATTGAGGAGCCCTGCAAGGTTAGGGCCCCCCAGGGGCCCTAACCTTGCAGGGCTCCTCAATATTACCTAACCTGTGCAGGAGACCCTAACTCTGCAAGGCTACTCAATATTTCCTAATCCCTTCATGAACATAGGGTACCAAAATTTGATGGGGTTTTTTTTTTCATGATTGTGGGTAAAAATTAAATATAGGGGCCATTTTTATGGTGGAGAGGGAATTAGGTTAAGTTAGGTTAGGTAATATTGAGGAGCCCTGCAAGGTTAGGCCCCCCCGGGGGCCCTAACCTTGCAGGGCTCCTCAATATTACCTAACCTGTGCAGGAGACCCTAACTCTTCAGGGTTCAATCTTAAACTAACCTGACTTAACCTAACCTAACCTAACCTAACTTAAACTAACATGAACCAACTAAACCTAATCTTACCCATTTTAATCTAACACAGGTTAGGCCCCCCCGGGGGCCTTAACCTTGCAGGGCTCCTCAATATTACCTAACCTGTGCAGGAGACCCTAACTCTGCAGGGTTCAATCTTAAACTAACCTGACTTAACCTAACCTAACCTAACCAATTTTAAACTAACATGAACCAACTAAACCTAATCAAACCCATTTTAATCTAACCTAACCCATCTTAACCTAACCTAACAAACTTAACCTAACCCATTTTAACCTAACCTAACCCATCTTAACCTAACCTAACCCATATTAACCTAACCTAACCCATTTTAACCTAACCTAACCTAACTTCACCTAACCTAACCTAATTTCAACCCCCAACCCCATCATAAAAAATTGGCCCCTATATTCAATTTTTACCCACCATCATAGAAAAATGACCCCCATATTAATTTATGTACCCCCATGTGCATAAATGGCTTCCTTACTTTAATCTGAGTTACCACAGTCAAGCAACTAGGCCTCTATCTCTTACGGTTCTCCAGATATAAGCACTTGTAAGTACCCCCATCATGAAAAAAATACCCCATATCAAATTTTGGTCACCCATGTGCATAAATGGCTTCCTTATGTAAATCTGAGTTACCACAGTCAAGCAACTAGGCCTCTATCTCTTACGGTTCTCCAGATATAAGCACTTGAAACTACCCCCATCATGAAAAAAATACCCCATATCATATTTTGGTCCCCCATGTTCATAAATGGCTTCCTTATGTAAATCTGAGTTACCACAGTCAAGCAACTAGGCCTCTATCTCTTACAGTTCTCCAGATATAAGCACTTGAAACTACCCCCATCATAAAAAAATACCCCATATTATATTTTGGTCCCCCATGTACATAAATGGCTACCTTATGTAAATCTGAGTTACCACAGTCAAGCAACTAGGCCTCTATCTCTTACGGTTCTCCAGATATAAGCACTTGAAACTACCCCCATCATGAAAAATATACCCCATATCATGTTTTGGTCCCCCATGTGCACAAATGGCTTCCTTATGTAAATTGGAGTTACCACAGTCAAGCAACTAGGCCTCTATCTCTTACGGTTCTCCAGATATAAGCACTTGAAACTACCCCCATCATGAAAAAAATACCCCATATCATATTTTGGTCCCCCATGTGCATATATGGCTTCCTTATTTAAAGGGCGAATATAGGTTCCATATGATATGAGCTTATATGAAAGGTGCCATTTCATACTTTTAGAATATCTATGCCAAATTTAAAAATTCAAAAAAATCCTTAAGTAGATTTTGCAATTTTCTGTTTCAATTGAACATATGATAAATGAGATTGACGACAAACGGTTTATTTTAGCCCTTTACAAGACTTTTTTTTGACTATTTTGCTTAAGTTTGATTGACTATTACAATGGCACGCATCTTAAAAGATAATTTAAATGTTTATTAATTTAGATTATATACTCTTTAATTCAATTTTTAAAAAGCATAGAAATAATTTGCGTAGAAGTGCACCAATAGTTTTGACGAGGGTAGATAATACGTCTTAAAGTTTATTTTCTGTACAAAGATCATTGGTTAATTCTGGAAAATATAAAAACCCTAATGTACGCAATTTTAACACACACACACACGAACCTTAAAAAAACAGGGATTTGAAATCATTCTTCCTCCAAGAAAATTTTATCAATTATTTTTTTTTTTTACTTTTTACATTATTTGATGGTTTTTTAAACTTTTAAATATTTTACTTTATATAATTTGTATTAAGGTAGAAGATGGGTATATTTACCCCTGATTAATTGGTTTCCACGTTATTACGACTATCCTTTAACGAAAGCTTTTTATTTCAACCTTGCTACAAAGCCTTGTGTGATGCTAGGGTAATTAAGTTCTTAGGGAACCACACTTATTACATAATATTATCTTGAGTTAGAAAGGTTTTAAGCTATAAACAGACTTATACAATTAGATATGTCAATATCCTTAAGTTATTTATAATCTATATAATGGCACCTTTGAAATAAGCTCATATTATATCAAACCTATATTCGCCCTTTAAATCTGAGTTACCACAGTCAAGCAACTAGGCCTCTATCTCTTACGGTTCACCAGATATAAGCACTCAAACCTACCCCATCATGAAAAAAATACCCCATATGAAATTTTGACACCCCATCATGAAAAAAATACCCCATATCAAATTTTGACACCCCATGTGCATAAATGGCTTCCTTGTGTAAATCTGAGTTACCACAGTCAAGCAACTAGGCCTCTATCTCTTACGGTTCTCCAGATATAAGCACTTGAAGCTACCCCATCATGAAAAAATGACCCCATATTAATTTTTGGACCTCCATGTGTGATTTTTGTTCCCCATATTTTATATACTTACCCCATATGTAATATTTTACCCCTATAACTCATAGTTTATTACCACCAAGCTTTGTTTTATACATTGAAAATTACAGGGACCAAAATTTAAGATGGGGTACAAATCACATGATGCCGGGGGGGGGGGGTTTATTTTGACAGATGGCGGGGGGGGGGGGTTTATTTTTTCACATGGGGTAGAATCTCACTCCTCAACTGGGATGGTGCCAGATTGCAATATTGAAAGTAGAGCAGCAATAATTCGCGGATATGATAAAATCAACATTTTGCGAAAATTGTAGCTTACCAGTGGGCGATATGAGCTCGATTTCTTGAACAAACAGCTTGGTACATAGGGTTTACTAGGGGGAAATTCCTTATGTGTTACCTATGTGGACTTAGGGAAAGTGATTCCCTCTGACGCACTTACTGAAAGTGTCTCATGAATAATACTTATGTTAGCTGTGCGTATTTTTCACATGTGTAATTAGCTGAGGGAAGTAAACTGTCATAAGTATTTAAAAGCAATGTTGCCACATTTTTAATTATTATGTTGTCCAATTTTTTTAACAGTTTGATTTACACAAAGCCCATTTTGAAGATCTTATTAAATGTCTTCTTCTCTAAATTCCGGAAATAGAATCATAAAATGATAATAGTAAACATAACTATTATTTTTAAGTATTAATATAATTTTATAGAAACAATAATTTAATCAATATAATAACTTTTCTTAATTATTTAGGTAATACAAATATGTCCTTAAATTTTTTTCACTTATCAACAAATTAAGTTTACAAAGAGTGTAGATAAATTAAGAAAAACACAAAGAGTAAATCTTTATACAAAGGTAACAGGATGTTTATCTGTATGTTCGTCTGTACCAAAGGATAATTGAACAAAATCTTTTTTGCAGGGACAGTGTTTGTCTCTGTAATATTTATCTTTTAGAGAAACTGCAGCTGCTAAAATCGCTGCCACTGGGAAAATTTTTTTTTTTCACCATTTCTTGCCATATCAGACAATATTGTATCATTTAAGACCATGTTATTTTTTTCCAAAAATTTTCCACTGCGAGAGCACTTAGTAATTTTTTGTGAATTTTTTAATAATAAATTCTAATGTTAGGCTTTTATTTTTATAGTTTGTTAATGGTCTACATAAAAAAAGCAGTTACATCCCCCTTGAAGAAATTTATTAAAACCGTGGAGGGATTAGAATTAATTAAAGAGTTTTATTTTCTATATTTTCTTCCATATAAAACAATTTTTATCATTGTTTATTTTAGTTTTCTGGAGCTTTTTCATTTGTGTTTAAATTCTACCTAATCTACAAAAGTACCTTGAAAAACATATCTACTAAATTCTACCCTTCCGAAATTATTGTTATTATGCACAAATGCCCCGTAAAAATCGATTTTTTACTTATGTATTTGACAGCTAAGCTTAGGTAAAACAGCTTATTCACATAAGGAATAGCCTGTTCCCCATGTAACATAAGGATTAAATTCACATATGTAAATGACGTCCACTTAGGGAATTTACTTCGGGAATTCACTTCGGTTTTACATCGGGATTGTTCATGATACACTTTTTCTATGAGTTCACTCAGTGAAAGCTGTCATAGGGGAAATCAAATTCTTCAAGAAATCGAGCTATGGAGGTTGTTAATTCGCTGGGAGGAGGAGAGGAAATAAGAGGAAGGAAGTAGAAAAGGGGGAGAGAGGAAGTAAAACGGTCCCCGTCAAAGAAGAGAAGAGAGAAGCTGAAGTTTTCAGTTAATTTGGAAGGAAGCTAGCTTCAACAAGCAGACGGACAATTTACAAATTTGGATCAAGATTCTACCGGTTTTAAAGGGTTTATTTTGGATTTGTAGCTTTTAAATTTATTTTAGTCGTTTTCAACTTATCATGTTATTCATTGCGAGAATATATTAGCTATTAAAATTATATATTTTAATATTTTTTTGTATGGTTTTAATTAATTCTCTTTGTTATTCATTTTATTTTCATAAATTGTATCATTAAGTCATTTTCTATAGTATTTTTTGTTGTTGTCATCTTAAAATTTCTTAGAAATTCAATTAATTTTGCCTTTTTCTATATAAATTATCATGATTTATGTTCTAAATATCCTTATTTATTAGGTTTTTCATCAATTTATTTTATTTTATTTGCCGGTAGAAAGCTCAATGGGGCGTTCAATTTGTACTTTGAAATACGCGCACATAGCGCGCATACCATTTTTAGTTGCGAAAATATCCTTTAATTTTGACTGTCTGTTTGTCTATATTAAACGGGATTAAGAAAATGTTAATTTCTGAGCTCCTATTCAAGATAGGATGTTGAATTTTATAAAAATATTCCTATTATACTAATGAGTAACCTATCCAGTATATGATTTACTTCGTCCGTTAGTTTGTCTATCTCTACTTATTAGTTCTTCAGTACTTATGGATATTGTCCTCCTTTATTTAATTTTCTGTTTTATTAAATACTTAATTTTCTAGCTTTTTAATTGTTTTAAGAATTTGTAATTATTAGGGTGTGGCACTTTTAATTGTTTTGATAAGTTTCGTATTGATACACACTTCATTGTTAAATACGGTTGGGGTTTTCTATGCCTAATCCCTTAGGGGTACCCTTAACCCTGTTGGTAATTGGGGAAAATTGCTAAAATCTAAGCGAATCTTATCATTTCCCTCGGCCATGCTCCATGCCATGTGGCTTAATGTGGAACACCTGCTAAATCTTAAGGCCATGCTGAAAATTGCGGGTCAGCTTGCAAATGTAAAATAAAATACTCAGCTGTCCGCGAAACTTACCAATCTATCATTCGCCAAAGGATTCTCACCTTCAATCTCCGTGTGCATCTGAGTCTTAACTTCAGAGAATCAGGGCTTCATACATGCATACTACATTATATAATCATATGACTTAATGTTTCAGATTATCTCGCCTCTATCTGTGTACTACTAAAATGGCTCCCTTCCCAGAGATCAAGTCCACCCACTCCCTGGTGGCCAAGCACGTGACCGAGGAGAAGTGGAACAAGCTGGGGGATCATAAGACCGCCACCTCTGGCTTTACCCTTGGCCAGGTAGGAGGAATTATAGTAGTTGTTAGTATTATTAGTCAGAAAGAGAGATGGACTATGGGCTGTTTGTTACTATAGTCCCCAAAGTTTTATGATAATTCTTTGGATTTACATTTTTGGGAAATTTTACTGAATTTTGATTGGTTGATTTCTTGAGTTGAGTGGCCAAACGCTTCAACCACTAATTTTACTCTACAGTAGGGGTAATTTAGTGTATCATCATTGGGTATGTACATATTGTCTTATCCCTTTAGCTCCCTGAGTGGCTTCTGTGTAAGCATCTAAAAATCAGAATAATAGCTTAAAACAATCCAAATCTTTGAATTTTCGTTAAAAAAATATATTAAATCATTTCGGGATCTTTAAAACTTCCATAAAATACTCAATTGGTTGAGTTGTTAGAAAGACCTTAACGAACAAAAAGCCTTGCTACTAAGTATATCAGGATATGGAATATTTATGTATCAAAAACAAATATAGTACCTATGTATTTGTTTACCTAACATTTTCATCTCTTGATAATTTACAAAAATTAATGAATATAACATGAAGATGGGAAGAAAATTTGCATTAAAAATTAATCTTAATAGAAAAATGTCATGACTAAAATGATATTCTATAGATTTTTAATAAAAATCACGTGCAGTGCATAATGTCATGACTTCAGATTAAGAGATTGCTATCCATCCATTGCGCTGCATATATTACAGTATAAAATTGGCAAAACTGCAAAATATTGGCCAGAGATCTAAAGGGATTATAAATTCTAAAGGCCGATAAATTTATGTACATCCCCAATGAAGTTCCTAAAGTTGTTAAGTCAACAAATAAGAAGTCGTTATTATAAATCTTTGGGGACTAGTGTAATTAACAACCCAATGTCCCCTTTCTCCTCTCTCTCTGAATATTACCACATGTACATCCCCAATGTTGATAAACATTTAATTATCTCTGTAGTAGATGAATTATTGTTTAAAAGTTTGGACACTGCAATGCTGGTTTGAATCTATTGATCAATATTAAATTAAGTACCCATAGTTTTAGAGCATTTTATGCAATATTTTGGTACCAGTTAAATTTATTGGTGTATGATTGCTTTTGTTTTTACCTACTTATGGATATTATCATCCTTGATTGCGACTTATTTCAGTTTTATTTGTGGAAGGGATTGCATACCAGAATATTATATCTATATTATGGATCTTTTAATCGATTGTCAGAGGAAAAATATAGAAATAGATTTTGTTTTGGTAGGAAATAAATACTGAAGGGTAAATATTATAAATGATATCGATCACTAAAGTAAGATAGCATAATTTTCTATGACCGATTGACTTAGAACTACCCTTTTTTTTAAAAGCGAAGCTTTTCTATAATTAGGGTCGGTCCGTCCGTCCGTCCGTACGTCCGTACGTCCGTACGTCCGTAACGGATAGCTTTTTTCGTTAATTTAGACATGTTAGAATTGTCCTATCGATTTCAAATTTTGCATGGTGATTCCTTTAGTAGTTAGGTACGATTTAGAAAGCGTAGCAACTCTATAATCATTACCAAAATGTCCGTACGTCCATTTTAAACATGTTGATTTTTTAACTTTTTTAAATAGCTTTTTTCGTTAATTTAGGCATGTTATAATTGTCCTATCGATTTAAAATTTTGCATGGTGATTCCTGTAATAGTTAGGTACGATTTAGAAAGCGTAGCAACTCTATAATCATTACCAAAATGTCCGTACGTCCATTTTAAACATGTTGATTTTTTTACTTTTTTAAATAGCTTTTTTCGTTAATTTAGGCATGTTATAATTGTCCTATCGATTTCAAATTTTGCATGGTGATTCCTGTAATAGTTAGGTACGAGTTAGAAAGCGTAGCAACTCTATAATCATTACCAGAATGTCCGTACGTCCATTTTAAACATGTTGATTTTTTTTACATTTTTAACAACAAATTTGTATGTGACCTAATTATCTGATTGGTCTGATTTTTGGTATACTGATTCCTAGGATAACAAAGTACAATATTAAAAGCAAAGCAACTCTATAATCAAGTCCTAAAAATGTAAGTATGTCCATAATCATTGTCCTGTATCAAGCAGTTTTTCAACAAATTTACTTACAATTTTGCTTTGATTCTTATACATTCGCATACTGATTATTCAGTTCTGACATTATACAAGTCTTAATGTCCGTTTGTCCTTCCATTTCAGAGCTTCGCTTTTATGGATGTTGTCATCCTTGTTATAATAGCAGCCTTGTAAAAGCAATATAGTCGAATCTAATGCAATCATTCAATGATCTTTAAGTATAAATGATTACTCTTGCCCCCCCCCCCGCTCCAAAAAAAGATAATTTTTATCTTACTTATTTTCAATAAAAAAAAATATATTTAATAATACCTATGTGATAATAAAGATTTATTGTTGAAAATGTTATAAAAAGCGTTAAGTAAATAATATTTGATGGGGAAAGCTCAGTGCTTACGCTAAATCTTAACCTCCCCCCTCTTAACTCTCTATCTTCATTTTTATATTGAAGAAAAGTGTATAAGACCACTATTTTGTTGTAACGAAGTCTGGTTCTTAAGATTAATCTAGTCTATGTTATATTACATTGATAGAATATATCCAAGGTATAATCTCAATTGTGACCAATAGTAAGAAATTGATCAAAGAAATGTTCTAAAAATAGTCTGGTGCTAAGCCAGCACAGCTGATCTCTCTCTCCCCCGAGACTTGTATACATAGTTATAATTCAAGGTCATGCCAGTTGATGTAGTGCTTATAGACTAATATTATTCTCGTACCTTCAACTTAACACTAGCGACTGCGTCTCTAGTATGTATGGATATGAAAGGACAAAAAAATAGCTAAAAACCATACAACTACTTTTTTTATAAAATAAAAATAGCCTGAAACCATCCCAGGACCTAAGAAGTGCTCGCTCTAAAGGAGAACCATATTGGTTCTGCGGTTAGCGAGTTCCTGCGCTACAGTCAAAAAAGGCTTACTACTTTATAAGATGGGATTTTCTTGTGTTTACCTGTTTACATTAAGAAGTTCTTGTTAAAGGTTGTGTAATTCAATGTGTGTTTTTTTAAAAAAGAGGGATGTGTATTTTTTTCTCTTCGGGATGGTTTAAATACCTAAAAAATTTAGTGACCATTAACAGCTTCCATGAACAGGCGAATAAACAAATCCTACTACCTACTACTTTATAAAGTAGTAAAGTTTTTTTTTGTCAGTAGCCCAAGACTAATGATTTCTCCTTTTAAGGGAAGCTTTCCATAAATCCTGGGATGGTTTTAGGCTAATTTTCTTATTATAGTTAAGGTTATGTAACGAAGTCGTAAATACCAGGTTAACTTAATTGTCTTAGAGGAGGTATAAAGTACAAAAGCGCTATGTGTCTCTACACCACACTACCATGTAATTTACAATATTAAAACTAACTATGTCCAGTTACATTATACTATACTAGTGGTTGCCCCCAAAGAATCTAGGGACTCTGTTATCGAAGGGAAAGAGATAGGTAGAAAATAGCCATAAACCCTAACAATACTTAAATCTTAAACCTGTTCAATTCTGTTTTATTATTTGCCCATTAAGACCTTATTCACCACTTGGATCAATCGCCAGCTTCACACTAGCTATCGATAGATTCACGTTTTTTAAACAACATAAGAAAATCTATTACTAAATCAAACTTCGAACCTGTTTCATATAATACAATTTTATTAGGGGAATCTACCCAAATATCTCGTAACTTTAGAGAAGCTGTGCTTCAACAAATTGTCCTTACCAAAAAATTCTCTACATGCCTTGTGTGTGTAAAAAAGAGAATTGAAAATATATTTTGGAATAATCCAGATTATAGCAGTTTTAACCAACTTAAAGCCTTTTCCCTTTCCTCAAATTTGCCTCATTTATTATTAAATTAAATGGTTCATAATTATAAACCATGTTATTTACCTATTTGTCAAAGGATTGAAAAGACAATGATGCCTAGATTGATGTACAAACCCAATTATAACAAACAAAACTACCAACTAACTATTTACTATTTAAGTTTTGAGAGGGAAATTTATACACTGCTAGTTTGTACTAACGAATCGAAACAAATTTTCCCCTAATTTTATTATAATTGTGTTATCCTAATGCCTATTCCTGTTACTTTATAATACCTAATTGTTCTATTGGGAGTTGCCTAGTAATAAGACTTTTATTGATGACTCAATTTTAAGCAAAAAAATTGCATAAAAATGATTTCCTCAAATTGAATTTGCATAGTTGCTAAGTGCGTAAATAATGATTTTAATAGCAAAATTTGTCCAAGTACCTATGTTTTTAAGATTTAATTCCAAAAATCTGGGAGGGAGAGGACATTGGACAATTTATTTCTTTGGTACCTATTTTTATAACCACGTTATCTTATTAGTTGATGTAAAACTGGGTACTTTTATTGGTTGATTAGTTTCAAACTTAGTGTCCATGTAGCCGGGCACGGCTACATTCGAGTTCGGACGAAGGACTAGATTTATTTTAGAGAAGCGATGCACAAATAGAACAAACTCTCATTTAGAGAAAGTGTAGTTGTAATTCCAAAGAAGAGTGGCAGAGAACCAATTTAAAAATAGAATCATTATAATAACATGGTTAGAATATTAAAACAGGTTTGGGTGGTTCTTATATTGTCTCTTAGGATGAAGGCCCCTAAAAGGAGTTGTTTTGTCTTGGTAGGTAGGGGGTGGTGAAGACAGGTTAATTCACAATGGTGTTGTCACTATTAGGAAAAGGCTGCGCCCCAAGTTCATCCACAATTATAAACCTATAATATAGTCTAAAGACTGACAAATTTATCATTTGGGATGTATGTATATCAGATAATCATTTCAATGTCTCACCTGCGAAACCTGAAGTGAATATCTAATGAAATGTCCCATGCAATGCATTGTTTGCCTTTATTTTATCCTATTGTGTAGGTAAGGGTTATATATATTGTAAACATGGCTTTTTTTAGAACTTCAGAATGTTTGATCAATGTCTTTTATTTTTAGGCTATTGCCTGTGCTGTCGAGTTCGATGACCAGCACTGTGGTATCTATGCTGGCGATGCAGACTCATACAAGGACTTTGCTGAGGTTTTTGATCCCATCATCCAGGTAAAGTTGCAGTTTTTTTTTACCCGCGACAATGGCATAACGCGTAGCGCATCCGCTCGTTATCTGGAAGGTGATGATGAATCTCGGCCCGACACCTCGTCATAACTAAAGACATAAAAAATGGTTCCTACTGCTGCAGAGTGTCAGGTACGCGACATAAATAGTTAGAGTAGGGGGATTGCCTTGGCCCAAAACAGGCGCAGCTCATTACCATGATATACCACCAGTGATATGGATACTATCTATCTATATATCTAACTAGGAGTACCATGGTATCTCAGCTGACTATCCATACCAGTGATATGGATAGTGATACTATCTATCTATATATCTATCTATATGTCTATCTATCTAGGAGTACCATGGTATCTCAGCTGACTCTACCCACACCAGTGATATGGATGCTGGTAAGATTGTTGGAAACATTGACGAAGATGTCCCAGTCAAATCAACCAGGTATTAAATCATGCTTTCTTGGTATTTTCCAGTGGTATTGACAATTTAAATCTCGTAATCATTAACGCCGCTATGACTGTACTAAAAGGCTAGTTTTGAAAACACTACTTACGCGGTGGAGTTTTTCTGTCCTGGATTGTATCATTAAAAACAAGAGGGGGGGGGGGGGGCCGGGGGGGGGGGGGTAGTAGGGGTTTTAAACTTTAAGGAAATGAAAATTTGCTTGGGTAATCAGGCTTAACTTTATAGATAACTATTCAATTCTTATTGCATAAACTCGCATTTAAACGTATCTGCTCACAAGATTAAGATATAGATAAAATTTAAAATCTAAACCCTATATTTAAGTCCTTGTATTTATGAAGAATAGTGCAAAATAAATACCATAGTCTTCCCCCTTTCCTGGGATATTTTTATGTATGAATTTCTATTTATGCGGTATTATGCAGGGTATAAAAAGTTTACAAGTGTATTTTGAAACTGCATTATGACAAATACAATAATTTCATTGAAAAGTATTAATTAGAAGAATCCCTTTAATCGAACTGGGGACACCCTTCTCACAATTTCTTTGGATAGCTGAATGGGGACATACGTGTGCGGTAGAGGGGTGTCCACATTCTCTTATCGAAATTTGATAGGCCTGATATTCACTCTTCACTCCAACACCCCCCCCCCCCCCCCCATAGATTTACAAACCCTGTGCACGCTACTTAATTAAGATATCACTAGATCTAACAAAATCTATTAGATGCATCTCAAATATGGTAGGGGGAATGAATGATATACTGTGGCAATTTAATTGATATTGCTTAATATTTTATCTAACATATTGCTTTATAAAGAGGGCAGGGAAACTAGTTTTAGCAGAGTAGATTTTCTAAACAATTTCCATAAATCTGGCCGTTACTATGTCACAAATGATAATGTGTAAATGATCAAGTTTTGACACATTTGCTGAAGAGTTAGAGGTCAGCTTATGAAACAAAAAATGCATGTTTTTTCTTCAAATATGTGAATAACATTCAAAAATATGCAAAAAGGTGCTATAGGCCAGGGGCACAGCAACTAGTTATCATAATGGTTGATAAATTTGACTCCTGTTTTACTAACGTTACATATAACTTAAATAGTAGATTTGCTAGTAATAAATGCAGGGAGAGAGGGGACATGGAGCTGTTTATTACACTAGTCTTTCAAAGTTTTAAAATAACTCTTTCTTATTCAATGGCTTAAGAACTATGGGGACTTGTATTGCATTTAATTGGTTGGTTTATTAAGTTGAGTGTTCAAACGTTTCAACCACTAATTGTAATCTACAGAAAGGGTAATATGAGTATCATTATTGGGAATGTACAAAAAGTTATTGACCATTTTCTTATCCCTTTAGAATCTTTAGAATCTTTTAGATCCCTGATTAAATGGCACTTGAAGGAGGTTGAAGGCTGAGATCTATAAAACTTGCTCTAAATGATGTGATGCAATGTGTTATTTAAAAAAATGATTTTTGAATTATATCACGCAATTTCAGACACTTTTTAATCAAGGCAGGGCAGACGCAAATTTATCTATTCGACTGATGATGAAAAATAGATTGGTTGTGGTTTCAACTAAGTCGCCACCTTGCGACTTTGGCAATCAATATTTGCAGTGCGGTTTCTCCGCAGATTTTAACCTATTGTCTTTTTCGGAATTGTCTAAAAAATGTTAATTATGTGTAGCTGAATGCATTTGCGGCTGACGATCCCTGCGGTTTTATGACATCAATATAATAGGTTAAAGTGCAAAAATTATCTTAAATATTTATAGTATTTTAAGCGTATTTCTTATCACTGTTAATTAGTGGAAACGTGTTAAGAATCATGAATAAAAATTACCAAGTATTAGGTCCATGATTTATTTTAAAAAGGCATATATAGTATATACTATAACTTTTCTTCCCTTATTTTTAAGTATTCTATTTCTCGAACCAAAAAGAGGTTACAAAAAAGTGTGTTTCTGACCCATAGTTCGTGAAAAAGTAATTTCACATTTAAGGCAATGTAAGAAAGGCTTAAAGAAATTTTAAAATTAATTTTGTTTTTATTTAAACTTTATCATTTTAATTCATTTATCATGTTTAAGATTTCATTAAATACAATATTTAAAGCATAGGTGTTAAGTATTATTGATGAATTAATCTTGTTCAAGAATTATTTACTAAAGATATGGATAATAAAGAAGCGCAGTAAAAACAAGAAAAACATTGCATAAAACGAACTAGTTTAATTTATCTCCTGTCCACTCTCCTGAATGTTTATGTGAAACTTTTTATCAACTAAAACTTTAGATAACAATTTTAAATGCTGCGCCCCTTGCATCTAGGAGCTCTGTAATCGTTAGTAGCGGGATGTGTGAGGATAATAAAATACAGTTCTACTTTCGAACCTTTCAGCTTTTTAGAATGAAATGCCTTTACAACCTAATATCCTTAAATTAATAAACAGATAACATGTTAACAAAATAGAAAGGGGGGGGGGGCGAAAGTGACACTTTTTGAAACCAAAACTAAAAGTCAAAGGAACTCAACTAAAAAAAGTGTTACAGGTCTGACATTTTGCATGGCAGTTGCTTTATAGGGGTACAATATGGAACTGTGAAAAAACGGCGGCGCAACCGCCGAAAACCGCCGAGAAAAGGCAACAAAAATTACGGTGGGAAACGGCGGTTTTCGGCGGTTGCGCGGCCGTTTCTTCAAAGTTCCATATTGTACCCCTATAAAGCAACTGCCATGCAAAATCTCAGACCTGTAACCCTTTTTTTAGTTCAGTTCCTTTGTTGACTCTTAGTTTTGGTTTCAAAAAGTGTCACTTTCGCCCCCCCCCCTTTTATCAAAAAAATTGGGAAATGTAAGAAAATACATTGATATGCATTCATTGTAAAAACCAGATTCAAATTGTGTTGCGTGTCCCTTACTATTTTGCATCGCAAAAGTGTGGCTAAAAAAATGAAATTGATGTATTTTTGCTATTTAAATCTTTTTTATCTTGCATTTGATCTTATTGTAATACTTTTTTTCAATGTGCTTGTTGCGTTAGGAAAATAAAACTGATCAAAATTTTGATGTTATTTTTCATTTAAATAAAATAACCTCAAATGTTTTCACTAAAAGCGGAGTAATAACAAGCCTACAATTTATGACAAAGATGAATGCATATTAATTTTTTAGGTTACGATTTATAATGACTGTTTTCAATATTTAAGACTGTCCCGCGGGGTTTCGGGCAGATTTTAACTAATAACATTCCAGACAACTAGCGACGTTTAAATATTGAAACCTACTTATTACTCATTTTATTCTAGAATCCGTGTTGGTCGCAGCATTGAGGGATTCGGTCTGTCCCCCGGTATCACCCAGGAACAGAGACTTGAGGTGAGATAGATAGATAGGACAGGTTGATATTTAGATAGGTAGATGGATATAAGATATGCCTCTGGTATCACCCAGGAACAGAGACTTGAGGTGAGATAGATAGATAGATAGATAGATGGACAGATAAACATATAAGGTTGATATTTAAATAGGTAGATAAGATGTAAGATTTGCCCCCGGTATCACCAGATACTTGACTTGTATATAGATGGACGACAGATTTATTGTCAAATTGAATGCAGGCTTGTCCTAATGCATTCTAACATTAAAGGCTTTTTTAATGTCTAATAACCCTTTAAAGGTTCATTAAATAAGGGTGTACTATTTTATTTATTCATTTATATGTCTATACTCCACCCATACCGTTGCATTGGAAAACGTATAAGCTAGATATTTAACTGCCTATTTATTAATGTCCAGTCCATTGTCCTATCTCCTTAACTCAAATTAATGAAAATCTTAAAATGCCTACATTTTCTACCACAGGGTTTTCCTAGCTATATTTATCTTTCTTTGTCCTTTTACTAGTCAATTTTTAACTTCCAGGTTGAGAAGCTCATGAAGACTGCTTTCTCTAAGCTGGAGGGTGATCTGTCCGGCGAGTACTATCCTCTCCTTGGCATGGAGGAGGAGGTCAGACAGAAGCTGGTCGATGACCATTTCCTGTTCATGTCTGGAGATAAGGTAAACTTTATTCCAGTATGACTTCAAAACCGATTAATATCCGCTGAAATAGAACCGGTTCTCGGCCATACTGGAAAATCATGAATACCATCGTATTACAAACAAATTTCCACGAATACTAAACTAAATATCATAAAATTAATATCAGTTTTGTCAGCTTGGGCCTTCGGCCCCTCGGTCTAACAAAACTCGTTTTAATCTTATTTTTTTATTTAATATCTGCGGAAAGCGGAAGTGAAACTATGCGATAATTACTATTCCAGCTGTAAATTGTACTGGTTCCCAAAGATTTATTATCACGTCATCTTATTCGTTGTCTCTGGTACATTTGTTGCATTTTGGTTGGTTGGTTCCAAACTAGTAGTCAAAATATTTCCAACGATTGTATTAATCTTTAGAAGAGTTTTTTGTTCTTCATCACTGAAGATTTACAGCAATCCTTCATTAAGATCCCTGGTTTTCATATCCTAAAAGAATATTAAAAATGCGATTTACTTTGCTGGATAAATTAAGGGGGGGGGGGGGAAGTTCTGACACATTTGCGTAAACGGTGAGTATAGGCTTTATCTTTGGACTGAGAGGATAGGTTATTAGGGATAAAATCATTCTTATATGATAAATTTCCCCCAGATTTAAGATTTTTTGGGTAGGCCTCCAGGTTCCGGAGCTCCAGGCCTCCAGGTGGTCTCTGTACAGGTAAAAATAAAAAAAAAAAAATTTTTTTAAAAGTTACAGGTCAACTTATAAAACAAAATATGCATCTTTTTTAATATTATTCACATATTTGAAGAAAAAATATGCATATTTTGTTTTATAAGTTGATTTTTAACTTAAAAAAATTTTTTTTTTTCATTTTTACCTGTACAGAGACCACCTGGAGGCCTGGAGCTCCGGAACCTGGAGGCCTATCTAAAAAATCTTAAATCTTGGGGAAATTCATCATATAAGAATGATTATATCCCTAATAACCTATCCTCTCAGTCCAAAGATAAAGCCTATACTCACCGTTTACGCAAATGTGTCAGAACTTCCCCCCCTCTTATTGTGTAGATCATGGTAGCATAAGTTAGCGTAAGTTTGATTTTTTGTTTCCAGAATTAAAATTTATTTTAAATGCTTGTTTATTATTGGATTTGCAAAATCATTGTTTGTAAATGCTGCGCAATTTAAGGCAAATTTAAGTTTTTACTTATCCTAAGTCCATTATTTACATCCTATTATATAAAGTAGTAATAATAAATGAAATAATATGTAATTAGAATGCAAATTGATTTATGAAATCTAATGCTGAAAAGTACAAGCTGATGAATATATAAAGAAACCTTTCATATTCCCTCTAACTTTATTATGTTATATAAAAAAGTTTGGATCGGGACAAAAAGCGCAGATGTTTTAAGAACTTTTAAGACTGTGAAATGGCTTACTGTTCGCTCACTAGTGCAGTAGTCAAAAAAAGGACTTTAAAAAATCTAAAATAGTAATAGGTACTTAATTAGGTACAAGGAATTTGCCACCTTTTTCTAAGGGATAAGACAATGGAGATAAATAGATGTACTGTACACCGTCAACAAAATACCCCTTCTATAGAAAGATTTAATTAATGGGCGCTGCTAGTTTGAACCAACCAATTAAGATTTAGATAAAGTACCCAAAGTCAGATGGATAATGTTTGAAAAAACTGAGGTGTATTCTTAAAACACTTTTGCCCCACTAAAATCAGTTTGGCTCACTAAAATTTTAGTGATGGAAAATTATCCCCTCTAATTTTTAGCAAGCCTCACTGATTTTAGTGGGGCAACCTGATTTTAGTGAGGCAAATTTTTTTAAGAATTGACCTCTTGTTTATAGAACTATGGATATTGGTTTACATTTCAGTATGATTTCTCATTTTTCCCGGATTATAACTGTTAGAGTTTTCATTGTTATAATTATAATAATTGAGCATGGACTGCCGTAAGAAAACATTTATTCGCAATTTTGACCTGATCCAAAAGTTTAATGTTTGAAAGTTTGGCTAGATCCGGTTGTTGAAAAGTTGCAAACTAATATGCGATATAGTTTCTTAATGTATGATCAATAATTTAATACTTATTTTCCAATATAGTTACAATAAAGGTTAGTAAGTATAATATAAAATTAGATAAAAAAATGCATTTAAGAACTGTTAGACTTAAAAAGGACTTGGGATCATTGAAAGAAAACAAAGTTGCGAGTTTCGTCGTATTTTCACAGTAGCTTTTCTCCTCTTTCTAGCCCCTGCGGGGGGCTCTAGCACTGCGGGGCATATTTTCTAACCCTGCGGTGCAATCATTAACATTTACTTAACCTAACCTAACCTAACCTAAAATAACCTTTCAAAAGCTACTGTGAAAATACGATGAATCCCACACTTTGTTTTCTTTCCATAACCCAAGACTTCAATTAAGTTGAAGTACTATAGCTCCTTATGAATGTCCGTCTGTTTGTTGCTTAAGATTCGCTAACAGATGATACGGAAATAGTTTTCAGTGTAGCATTTTAAGCATTTTATAGGTTCAGGAATGATTAATAGATATTTATAAAGAGAAATTTACCTAGAAAAAGATTTCTTTTTCCCTAGTTTGAGAAACTAAGAAAATGAGATTAGTACTTCATTAAGAGTACTGTTTTATCTAGAATCTGATCGCCGCTGGTATGGAGCGTGACTGGCCCGAGGGTCGTGGCATCTTCCACAACGCTGAGAAGACCTTCTTGGTGTGGGTAAACGAGGAGGACCAGCTGAGAATCATCTCTATGCAGAGCGGCGGTGATGTCAAGGGTGTCTTTGAGAGGCTCGCCCGCGGCATCAAGGCTGTACAGGTTGGATTTTTTAATAAAATAAAATCCTTTATTATTGACAAAGTAGAAGTTAAAGAAAGTAGAAGCTATAAATAGAGGGATAGGGGGAAGTGTTTTAGTACACTTTGTATAATAATTACAAGTATATAAAACTTCAACTTAATCTTTTACTTTAAATCTATGAATTATGTCTAAAATAGTCCTTATTTGGTTCTGTAGTTAAGAAAACTTCCATATTTTTCTTAAATAATTTACTATATTTAAAATATCTAGGTAAAACTTTTCTTTGCTCCAAAAAGTAAACTAAGTTGATATAAAGAATATTTAAACATTAAATTATAAAAACTATTTTCTAAAGTTTTATTGATAATTTTACCTTAAACCATTAATGAATCCTAGATGGTTATATTGCATGTTAAATAATCCAAACTTAACTATCGCCATGGACGTGCACGCTATGGGGGTTGTATATCGCTATTAAGAGAAATTGTAGTAGATTTTTAAAAAATAATCTGGAGAAACCTTTCATTTTTTGTAAGATTATTTTATTAGTTCATTATCATTGCACTAGCGAAAAATTAACGAATTTTTTTATTGATTAATTTTTTCCTTTCAAATAAGCAGTGCTTTTTTCCCTTAAAATCTCCCAAGCTTCTTCAAATAGACCACCCCCTTATAATTTAATTTTTGTGCACGCCGCTGATTGTGTCACATAAAATCCTCCAGTTACAAAGGAATTATTTTCAAGGATTTCAATTTCTTATTTAACTTTCAACAATTTTTACGGCTTCCTTTTATTTGCAAACTTTACTTTATTTTACGATATACTCTACTAGCAGCTTCGCCCCTAACATCTAGGTGCTGTGTTCGGAAGGGTAGGAAAATTGAAGAAAATAGCTTCTATCCATTCTATACCAGAAAGTTAAGCAGTTATGAAATCTTAAGCTTTAGACAAAAAACTTTATATAATAGGATTATATAAAGCATTAAGTTTTTGGATAACTCCAATTGAGTTCCTTATTTTAGGGAAGAGGGCAAATTGTGTCTGCTTTTAAAAAGGGTCAGTTTAGTTGAATGTTTTTTTTTCGCCTTATTGCCAATCCATAAAAGGAAGATTTCCAAGTTTGTTTTAAGACAAAAAGAAAGTAGATCTTGTCAAGTAAACATTCTTGGTGAGTAGCCTCGCTGTATAAATTATCAAGTACTTAAGTTTATTTTAGTTATATAAGATTGAATAAATGTGTATTCGAATGCAGGGATCTAAAGGGATAAGACTATGGTAGATACATTGATATATACAAAATTCCCTCTCGTATAGATTACAATTATTGGTTGAAACGTTTGGACACAAATAAGAAAACGCTATTAAAAACTTTAGGGATTAGTGTAATAAACGGCCCATTGTCCCCTTCCTTCCGGATTTGAATGATCAAGTTGATTTATTTACATTACATAAATCCCACATATGGGGGATGTTTATGCATTCTAACCTAGATTTCATTTACTAAAGAATGTGTCTTCGGTTCATATTAGATCTGTTTACATTTTTCTAAGGTTATATTAGCATTATTTATGTACTAGGGGCTCTATATTCTTAGGGGTAAGCAAGAGCAGGAAAATAGCTTCCTTGTAATGGAGAACTCAATCGGTTCAGAATTTATAGTTATCTAAAGCTGTAAACAATAATCATCTTTACTTTATATATTAAGATTATGTTTATTATGTTTATAATGTGTTAAATACTAAAAGATTAATGATCTGCTTATTTCATACACTATACATGAGTTATTGTATGTTTGTTCTTCCTTCTAATCATTAATCATAGGTTTTATGGATGTTGTTATCCTTGTCATGGCAAAAACTTTAAAAATGCAATATTCTACATAAACTTTATTTAACATGTGTTGACGAATTGCGGGTATTTTCTAGTTTTATTTATAATAAAGTTGACATCATCCTAACTAAATAAAGCGAACTCCTAATAAAGCATGCGGATTATTTTTGAATGATTTTTGACCCTAGCTTCTTCGTACATAATTACATGTTTTAGGGAATAGAATCCTTTTTTGGTCCATTTTTAAAACCGAAGCTTTAATATAATTAGGGTCCGTCCGTACGTCCGAGATGGTTAGCTTTTATTCGTTAATTTAGGCAGGTTAGAATTGTCCTATCGATTTCATACTTTGCATGGTGATTCCTGTAGTAGTTAGGTAAGATTTAGAAAGCGTAGCAACTCTATAATCTTTACCAGAATGTCCGTACGTCTATTTTAAACATGTTGATTTTTTTACTTTTTTAATAACAATTTTTATTGTGATAAAATCATCCGATTGATCTGTTTTTTTTTTATTACTAATTCCTATTAGAATAAGGTACAATATTATGAGCGAAGCATCTCTATAAAAATGTCAGTATGTCCTTAAACAGAATTCTATACCTATTTAAGAAGTTTTGCATCAAATTTACTTATAATTTTGTCAAACCTTAAATTTTCATATTTTGTATATTCAGTTCTGACACTCAACAAAAGTTAATGTTCGTCTGTCATATCGTTTTAGAGCTTCGCTTTTATGGATGTTGTCATCCTTGTTCTAGAATATAATGAAAGTCCCTTAAATTTTAAGCTAACAACATGTTGATAAAACTTTGGGTACCAGTATGATTTTCAGTCAAAAATTTTGCTTCTCTAAATAATACTAACTTTTTTAGGAGATTCGCTGTATATTTTTTAATTAGAGGGGATTACATTAATTACAATTTTCAAACTTTATTCTAAACTTTCAAACATAAATGATTATGGAATTGGGATATTTGTTTTATGAACTTTGATTGAATTTTAGAAAAAAAATTGACAGATCATTGTAAGGTTTATATACCTGGAATTATTAAAATCAATAGACTTCGCCCCTAGCCATAAGCACAAAACCTTATAATAATACTTAGCCCTTACACTACAATTTTACAGCAAAATTAGGCCATCCAAGAGGTATCAGATTTTTAGAGGATTTTTAATTTAAATTTTGATATTTTAAAACTACAAGTAATAGGAAACTTGATATTACAACTTTCAGCAAAGAAATTTTAATTGTAATTTTAGTTGTTAGGCCACGTAATCTTTATTTCTAGAAATATAATGATGTAACTTAAGGAGAAGGATTTTAGGACTAAAGTATTTTGATAAGAAAATCTGGTAATTTTAAAAAGGGAAAATAATCCATGAAGTCTGGAAAGAGATGACAAAGGCAAATATATTATACAGACTTATTTGGGGGATCTAAAGTAGTCTCGAAAAAGTAGGGTATTTCTGTTCGTTTGACCTTCCTTCCATGGTAGACACCTCAGTATTCATATTCATCAATTGTCAGTAATACTTAATATTTCTTGTCATTCTTAATTAAATAATTTTGTAGGATTCCGTAAAGGGAGAATCTGGCAAAGACTTTATGCTTGATGAGAAGTATGGTTTCCTCCACTCCTGCCCAACTAATCTTGGAACAGGTAATCTACACAGGGAGGGAGGGAGGGGACATTTGGCTGTTATTTAAAATAGTCCCTAAAGTCTTAAAGTCCTAGTTTAGTGTCCAAACGTTTCAACTATTAATTGTAATGTACAGAAGTGATAATTTTGTTTATAATCATTAAGGAGGTGCCAAGGACGACCAAGCTTTTTTTTATAAGTTATAGCTAACAAGCGAAATAAATCTAGAATGATATTTGGGGGCAGATAAAAAGGTCGTCAATTCTACGAAGTGTTGCCCCCCAATGACAGCTGAAAATCATATTAGGTTGTGTCTTTTTTTCGAATTAATTTCGTTGTTCGTAAGAGCTAGCTGTAAAAATTGTGTTTGTTCCAGGTATGAGAGCCAGCGTCCATGTTGATCTCCCTGGATGGACCAAGGAGGGTCTCCCTGCATTGAAGGTGACAATAAAATCAGATCAATATGAACAAAATTAGAAGATTGTTGATAAATTCATCTTCGCCTTTTTTATTCCCACCTCCTCATCCTGGTATAATCCTCTTAGGAATTTTTCTTTCATTTTTTAAATACCTTCTCTTTTAAATAAACTACCATTTAAGGCAAAAAACTTGTTATACTTGTATTATTTTATCGAACATTATTCTAATAGATTTGATATCCAAGATGGCCCATGATTCTATCCCATAATCAATACGATGAAATTTTTGAAGGATATAATTTCCCTAAGAAAAGCTTTCTCCAAAATAAATTCAAGTTTTGATTTCCAACTTATTTTAAGGTTTACTTACAATAATAAAAAAATACCCTTGCATACCAAAATAATGTCTGATTGCTCCTACACTGCACTGGTCTAATTAAGGAAATGTCCGTCTAGACTTTGACATATATTTATTTTTTTTTAAGCGAAGCTTTTCCATATTTAGGGTCGGTCCGTTAGAATTGTCTCGTCTATTTTAAACTTTCTAGGATGATTTATGTAACAGTAAAGTACGATTTAGAAAGCGTCACAACTCTATAATCGTTACCACTACCAGAAAATTCGTATGTTTATTTTTATAATTTTGCAATGTTATAAGCGAGGCATCTATATGTGTAAGTCCTAAAAATATAAGTATGTCATTAAACATAAACAGTATCAGGTATTTTAGCAGTTTGACAACAAATTTACTTACAATTTTGTCTATTATACATATACTAGAGTTGGCTCGATATAATTATCTCCCTATTGGCTAGTTTTCTATATGCATATCTATTTCTCAATAAATCTATTTTCCTCACCCGGCATTACTATCTAAAAGAAAGTAAATATTTGATAATTTAAATGATTTTTAAAAGATTTTTTTAAATTATATTTTTTTCTTAACATTACCATCACCAAAGGGTTAATGATGATGATTACAATTTTAGTTTAATATTTGAACACACAAAATGTCGCCACAATCGAATTCTTTTAAAACATAGTTTTCTTAAATTTATCATATTATAAATTAAAATTTTCTTTTTTATGATTAGAAATTAAATTAAATCTTATCGTTCTGGGCAATGAGAGTTTATTATGGATTATTGGAGCACTATGAGTTTTAATCATATATTCCTTGGAAAACTTGAGCTCGTTTATAGACATTTATTTCCTATATAGATCTGACATGGATCTTATTCTTGAAGCAATTAAGCAGGCCGTTTTGTACATGTGAAAAATTGGAAGATTTCATTAAATAAAAGTAATCGCAAATATACTTAGTAAATAATCTGCATTTCCGTTCTGACACTAAGTTTTAATGTTCGTATATCCATCAGTTTTAGAGCTTCGCTTTCATGGATGTTGCTATCCTTGTTTTCTACAAATAGATATGTATTTAGAAAAGCTTTAATACGTAACCAAATATTTTTATTTAGAAACGGTGTGAAGAACTACAGCTGCAGCCCCGTGGCACCAGAGGCGAGTCTGGCGGTCAGACAGGTACGTACGTCATACAGCCCAGCTACTCTTAATGTCTGTAGTTTCGGTTGGTATTTTGTCGGTTATGTACTAGTTACGTATTAGACTTAAATCAAAGTTGGTGTAAAGGATAATGGCAACAAAAGTCTACAGCCCTGTTTTTCTCCAATTTATTGATCCTACTTTAAAATTAATGAAGGTTAGATAAATACCTATAATCCCTGAAAGTAAACCTTATTTAACGTTATCGTTTTCATTGGGAGGTTTTGTGTTTTTTCTTTAATATTATTCTGATCTTTTGATCAATAAATCTAAATTTTGGCTTTTGGTCTCTTATTCTTTTAATAAAAACTGTGGATCATGTTACTTGTCGATGCAGCGCTTATCACATGTTACTTGTAGATGCAGCAAACTCATACATGTTACTTGTAGATGCAGCAATATCCCCGCTCCATTCCCTATAGAGATGCTAATATAATTATAAATAGAAACAATTAAGATTAATTCGTTAGCTAAACATTTATTAGTAATGGTTTTGAATATATGCAAAAATATTATTAAATAATTACACATGATATTGAATAGCAATCTGGTTGCACAAATTGTAAAATACATTATCATTATAGCGATCCCTCCACATGTAATCATCCAAATAACTTTGTAAGAAGGTTCAAGATGAAGGATGAAGGAAGTTGTTTGGGGTTTTGAAGTTCTTTAGAAATGACTAAAAAGCTTATTTTCAATAAAAAATATAACTAACATTGTCTGCCTATCTCCTTTTTTAATCTCCCTTTAACATGTTACTTGTAAGTGCAGCAAAGTTTAACATGTTACTTGTAAGTGCAGCGCTGCATCGACAAGTAACATGATCCAAAACTGTGGATAAACCTTAATTTATTTTTTTTCAAACAATTTTTATAATACTTTAAATTATTATGTCCTTATTTTGGAAGCTGCCCTTGTAAGAATTCATTACTACGTGTTCTTTATAAAAGAGGAGAGGGGAAGAGTGAAAGGGAAAGTAGTCTAATACGGAGGGGGGAAAAAGAGGAAGAGAGCAGGTAGCTAGTAAAGGGAGGGGATTTCATAGACAAATAATTCATAAAAAATTCTAGACACAATTTTTATAAATTGATTCTAAAATAATTTGCAATTTTGAAGTCACATATTTAAATCTAGCTAATTATAAATATTTTTTAAAAAATCTAGGAAATTAATAATTATTTGTCTATGGTTGGGAACAGGTTTCTGCTACTTGACACATCACAATCAGCTGTTCACCGCTATGTGTGTGTGTGTTTATGTAGTGTTATTCATTCCAAAGATATATCCTTTTAATTTTATTGTGAAAATAAAATTTAATTTAATTGTTTTAAAAGTGATTTTAAGTAAAATTTAATGAATTAAATTTATTTGTATTAAGTAGTGCATTTATTTTATTAAGATTAGCAAAATATTACAATTTTTTATGAAAAGGACAGACAATGTGTGTAATCAAAGAATTATTTATAAAAAAAAGAATAAGAGACCGAAGGCTAAGTCCCTGTTGAATTTAGTAACAAGCTGTAGAACATCGTAGCTACGATTTTTCAATATATTTTTTTATAATTTTCATTGAACCGGCTTATGAAATAATAAATGTTCTTAGGCATCACCTACGATATCTCCAACAAGCATCGCCTTGGCTACTCCGAGGTTGAGCTCGTCCAGAAGATGATTGACGGTGTCAACACTCTCTGGAAGGAGGACAAGGAGCTGGTGGCCAAGCAGGAAGCTGCCTAAATGCCAGTCAATCATTCAACACCAAGCTTGAATATATCCTTGTTTTGAAAATCCTATAATCTCTCTTTATCCAGTTATGGTGGTTCAAAAAAAGATTTATTATTAAGGATTGTCTCTTTATTTATGTTTTAAATGGCCTAGATTTAGTCCAAAAATATACAGGTTGAAATCAACCTTTATATGTAACATAATAACAAAAGAACCTTCCTAAAATTTTCATGCAAATCTTTTTAATGTTCCATAACTGGAATATTTGTTTTGAAAAACTATAGTCGACACGTAGTTTGAATAAATGAGTCATTTTAATCATTTTATTTTAATCTTTCATTTATTTTTACGCGCTTTTATTTGATGAAAATAGCTTTAGTGTATACATGCATTTACAAAAAGCCAGTCCTAATTTGTCAGATTGAGCTAGTTTGCTTTTATCTTAGATTTTCCCCCCGGATTTTGCCAAAGAATATTTTGCTTTACAAATAAAATATCAATTGTAAAATATAAAAATTTAATATTTGTGATTAATTTTTGCATTTAGGAACCTATGTGTTGTTTTTGAATGAATGAAATATACCTTTTATCCTTTATATGTTGGATTTATTTAGTATTATTAAATATAAATTGATTGTTGGTGAAAAGGGATTCGCCGATTTAAATCTAATGTATACCTAAACTATTGGTTGGAAAACAATTTTTGGGAGTTTCATTTTATATCGTTATTTACGTCTATACAAAAGAATGTTTAAGAGAACAAAATCTTTTCTTAACTTTGCTCGGGCAAATAAGGTTTTTTGAAACAGGATTAAAGTTAGATTAAATAAATATGTACGATTTGAAAGGGAAAAAATAGATTTCGATCAGTTCAATAACCTATGCGATTTAAGCATTGATTGAAACGTTTGAACTGTTCAAGACAGTTGATTTTTTTTTGTTAGGTATGTATTTGATTTTTTCATGTATTGGAAACTTTTTAACGTTTGCTTTGAAAATGTTTGTCATCCTTTCAGACTGTGATATGAAATGTGGTGGGGCGGGGGAACAGACACGTCCCCGACAGACCCGGGTATCCATGGGGGGGACCCGGAGTTAGATGATACTTCCAGCCCCATTCCTATAAGGTAAGTACCTACCCAGCTAGGTAGGATACCTACTGTATTTTGGATCAACCGCCATAATTTCGTGCATCTCTTTTTTTTTAATTTGTTTTGAAATATTTTTTTAACCAATTTTGAAAAGGCTAAGTTTCAGTTTTCTTGTGGGGTTTACACAAATAATCAAAAAAGTACAGTTGACTTTCAGATCGATATAGGTCATTTTCGGCATTTTATACTTTAAAAACTTTAAAATTATTTATTAAAATTCTCGGTAATCGTTTAAACCGATAGCCGACGCTCTCTCTTGGATTATTTTTAAACTTACCTGAAAAGTGTAAAACAAACAGCTTAGGTACTAGATATTCTGGGACATGCACTGCACACAACTTAAGGCCAAGGTTTTTTTGTGCAACCATTTCGTACCTAAGCAATGCGCAAATGGCAATTAGAATCCGATTTTCGATATGAAACTTGGCATGAGTAATCCTTGATAGGTCTATTTTCCCAAAATCGAACAAAAGTTGGAAAAGTAACGGCTGGCGGTTCGATTTTGGGGAAATTGACCTACTATATTACTCATGCCAAGTTTCATAACGAAATTAGAATTCTAAGTGCCATTTGCGCATTGATTACGAGATGGTTGCATTACCCCCCCCCCCTTATTGAATAGGAGTTCATATTGCTCTATTATGCTAAGAAAGTATTAAGAAGTTATTTGCTAAATTCATTTAAACTTTCACCATTACAAAAAAAAGCAAAGAATACCCAAAAAAAGATATGTAATAGTTTTCAACCCTACTAAAAAAATAACAGGGTTTTTAAACTTCAAATGCCAGTGTAATTTACAGTCCAATGCCCCCCTCCCAAATCACCACTTCTTCTTTTTAAGCTATCTAATTTTACAAAGTCTTCATGTGTATTTCTTTTGCAGAGGTGGAGGTCGCTTGGACGACAGTTCTTCTCCCCTGTCTAGTTCCATGGCCTCCAGTGTGGGCAGTCCTTCCACTGACCTCCAGGAACTGAGGAACCTGAGGTCGCAGTTCCACGACCAGGAGGAACTACTTGGTCAAATCAGGGAAGCTTTGCAAGGCACTGCACAGAGACAGGAAACGCAGGTTTGTCTTTTGCAAAACAAAACTTGCAGTTCTTCAGGGATTTATTGGAAATCAAAAATTGATATTGAAATAAAAGATTTCTCGATAGGTATTGTTATACTAACCGTCTATCCGTTTTAAGATTTTACCAGACATATATATATATATTTTGATGCTCTATAGATTGTAAAAAAAACCTTTTACTAGGTAGGTATTTTAAGTTTGGTCTATTTCTTATGATATCAAACGTATTGTATTATTAAGGATAATAATATGCAAAAGTAATGCAGCTCTAAATTTTGAGAAATCTCTGAAGAAATTGAGAAGTTTATTTCTACAGAAAATAAAAGTTACCTATTCTTAGAGCATTCATGCCTTAAAGTTATCAGAATATACTTTTAAAACTATACTATATCTGTATCCAAAGTACAGCCTGTAAAATCACATTTTATCAGAAATTTTAAAGGATATGACAATTGAAGATAAATTGATTTACATCCCAAATAATGATTTGCAACATTAAACTTTCTGTATATTTAAGGGGGGGGGGGGGGGGGTTAATGCAACCATCTCGTAATCAGTGAGCAAATGACACTTAGAATTCGAATTTCGATCTGAACTTTTGCATGAGTAATCCTTGATAGGTCTATTTTCCCTAAATCGAACAAAAAGTTGGAAAAGTATCGGCTAGCGGCTCAGCCGTTCAGCCGTTTTTTGCCTATTTTCAGGGTAAATCCATCATCAACTTTTTAAAACATATTTTTGGTTTAATTCATGTTAAATGATAGCAATAACCAATTTTAAAACTTCTAGTACCAACAGCTACCGTCTAGAACCGTTTGATAGCGTTTTGGAGTAGAAAAGAGTATTATGTTGAGAGAGGTTTCGTGACTAATTTGCAATATAGATATCAAAAAAATGGCAAAATAGCTGAGCCGTTAGCCGTTACTTTTTCAACTTTTTGTTTGATTTAGGGAAAATAGACCTACCGAGGATTACTCATGCAAAATTATAGATGGAAATTCAAATTCTAAGTGCCATTTGCTCACTGATTACGAGATGGTTGCATTAACCCCCCCCCCCCCCTTATTGGTTTAAATGTTTAAAATAAAACTAGTTGGAAGGAACTAACCAATCAAAAATAAATTCAATACCTATAGTTTTACGAATAAGTAATGTTACTATATGCTTACAAAACTGTTGGTACCAATTTAATTTACACCACAATCTCAATTCTTTTCCATTTTATCACAGTCCTTGCTGGAAAAAACTAGGAGGGGAAAAAATAAAAAAATTGCAGCAGGGGGAAAAAAAATGAATCTTGTGCAGAATATACATCCCTGTTATCAAGTTACGTACCTAGCTGCTTCGATACTAAAAAATGTTTTATTTTAGGACTATGCTAGCCGGCTGGCGCAAATGCGGCAGAAAGGTCGGACGGGCGGACCTGACAAGAAAGTTTCATCCACACCAATTAAACAAGATATCAATACAGATTTCTCAGGTTTTTAATTGTTTCTTTTAATTTACAAGCTGTCAAATGCATAAATTTAATTTCTCCTGAAAAGAGGGAGGATGAGTTTTTTATTATTACCCTGTATCTTTTAACTCTTATTGATAAATAAGGATTCAATTAATTCTAATTATATTTGATTTATTTCATTTTAACTTTTTATGATACAACCTAGGGGTATTTTTTGCATAATAATCGAAACAAATTCTAGATATAGGTATTCACAATCACCCATTTTTAATATAGGTGTAAATTGGGGAAAGAATACGAGAAATAGATTTGGATGGTTGTTTTATTTATCGCACGGATCTAAAAGAATAAGACAATGGCCAATAAATGGATGTTCCACCCCAAAGATAATACACAAAATTACGCCTTCTGTAGATGTTATTTATAGTTGAAACGTTTGGACATCTAACTTATTGAACCATCAAATTAAAATTCCCCAAGGTTGTCAAGCCAACGAATAAGTAAACGTTATTATAAATATCATCTCCCTCGCTTTTTTTACCTAAAATGTTAAACATTTATTTTGCAGAAGCCGGAAGCGGAGGAAAAAAGACGCGTGGAGCCAAAATGCAAATGCTTAGAAAACAACTAGAAGAATCCAAAGCAAGACAGGTAGGGTCAGGGACAGGACAATAGACGATAAGTTGATTTATATCCCCAATAAAGGTTACAAATAGACACACATCCTTCTACTTTTATATAGCTTTAATGAAATAAAAGCAAAATATTTTATATTATTTATTTTATTATATCAAATTCAATAATGAACAAAAATTGATATATTCATTTTAAGGTAGGAGCCGGAGCCGTATTTCCAGATACGGCGCCGACACCCTGATCTTAATTTTTTTTTTCCTAGGTACTTATTTAAAAGTATTCAATATATTTAGAATGCAGAGGCCGAGAGTCGTAAAGACTTGGAAAGCATGGTCCACAATTTACAACAGGAGATAGCTAAGGTATTTTCTTCCAGCTTATACCAAAAAAGAAATGAATTCGAAAAAAAATCATGAAAAATTTACGTGTTTTCTGCTGTAGTAGAATTCACGACCTTTACATCTGTCCCCCAAATATTATTTTAGATTTATTTTGCATAATGGTTTACCTTATTCAGGATTTACTAAGTCTAATATATTCTTTTCCTTTGTAATTCTAGTTTATCTTTTTATTTTACATTCAATTTTTAGAGATTTTACCTAGTAAGTTCATAGAAAATATATTTATTATTAACTTTCAGAGAGACACAGTTATCGCATCCCTACAGTTATCCAGCGTCAACTCCAGTGTGATATCCTCCCCATTTGTGATGTCTCCAGAGAGTGGTCAGTCACCAGCCAGCTACAGTCCTGGCAGTATCACTCCTCCCTACAAGTCTCTGGGAGGTGTATCACACTCAGATATGATGGAACAGATCAGTGCTAAGGTAAAGGTTGTTTTGTAAACTTTTTGTCAGGGGTGTATATTCTGAATAAGATTTATTTTTCCCTGGCTACAAAATATTTGATTTATTTTTCACCCTAGTTTTTTCCCCCTAGTTTTTTCCCCCAAGGAGTGCAGTGGTAAAAATGGAAAAATGTTTTCAGTATGTACTCTTTATTTTATTCATTTCTCCCCTATCACATATTTTTCTTGTTTTCAGGACTTTTTATTTCTTTATTTCAATCCCTCCTCCCACATATTTTTTTATTATCCCGGCCCCAGACTGACTTAAACAGGTTTTTTTTTGGTTTTCATCTATAGAGATGAGAAACCTAACAGTTTGTCTGCTGAGGAAAACTTTCTTAACACTTCCGGGAAAAAATGTTATTTTGTACTTCTTTTAGTTAAAACTTTAACAGAAGTAGTGGAATAAATTAATCAAACACCCAACAGAAATATATCAAATAAGTAAAATAATAATATTTTACTTTAGGATAACAAGATTATAGAGCTGTCCGAACAAGTAGCCGATCTTGGTCGTAAAGTATTTGATCTTGAAGAAAATCTAAAAGAAAAGGATCAAATTATCACTGCCAGAACTCAAGCTGTCGGTCTTGCGGCTGCCAGTGTGTCCGCTCGTGGCAGAGAACATCTGGAACAGCTTGATACTGCCAGAGAACAGCTGCGCAGCCTGCAGCAGCAATGGAGCAGCCGGGAGGCTGAATGGCGGTCAGAAAAGGAAGAAAAAGATCTGGCGCTTGAAGCTAGCCGGGTCAGAGTTGAGGCCATTAATCTGGAAAGAAATCAGCTGATTCAGACTCAATCTGAATTGGAACAGAAGGGCAAAGAGCTAAGAGACGAGGTTGGACAAATGGGAGAACAGGTGGCAGAGGCCAAAAATAAAGCCAGGGAGGAAAGAATCCTTCTAGAGGCCAGAGTTGAAGAATTGGAAGAGGACAAGACCAAACTAGAACACACGCTTGTAGAGAAGGAACATATCTTCAAAGCTCGGATCAATGAGCTGGAAAAGCAGCTGCGGGAATCACGCCTGGACGCCAACGAGGACAAGGAACTTGCTGAGAGAGTAGCGGAGCTGGAAATATCGTCTGCTCTCAAGGAAGAAGAGAAAGGAAATCTACAGCTGAAGATCATGGAATTAGAAGAAGCTATCAATACCGAGGTAAAAACATATTTTATTACTGCCCACCCCTTTCCCCCTCCTAGTGGCAATATTCATGTAGATACTGTTTTAGTAGCAAAGCTATACTATAATTCGGAGTATACATCCGCCCGTTTGTAAGAAACGGTTTTTGGGAAAGGAAGTTTCTTGACCGTTATATAATATACATAAATGAGGGAAATATTAAGATTCCCTATACTAATTAGCAAAGCATCCAAAATTTAATTTACTTGGTACGTTGGTATAGCTAGTAAAAGAATTGTCTAACCGAGCACAATAATCAATGTAGGACTTTATTGGCGTCCGCATTTGTTTGTCTGTATGTCCGTCTGTCTCAGGTAAGATAGTACAAAACTCTAATTTATGTTTGTTTTTCATGACAAGGATTACCTGCTCTAACTATTTTTGTCCAAAATAATATAAGTAAGTATTTGTTATTTCTATAAAAATCAAATCTTTTTTTAATGCAGAGCCGTCTAAAGACCGACCTTGCTGAAGTGAAAGAGGAGCTGCGGCACCGAGAGGATGATATCGAGGCCCAGACTAGATCCATCGCCATGCTGGAGTCGGAGAAGTTTGACCTTATGGAGGCCATTGCCTCCAGAGACGATATGCTTACATCCAGGTAAAGTCCCCTGTCTATTAACCACACAGTAGTTTTTAAACCAACACATGCAATTGTAATACTTTATTTTGATTACAGGCCATTTTATAAGCTAGGTCATGGCCTACACATTTTCGACATTTTCGCTATTTACTCAATACCGTAAAGTATAGACAAAATGTTGATAGATTTTAATGTAAAGAAAGTACAGGAGTAACGTAGCAATCATCAGCAAAGATACTTGGCGTTATCCTGTTTTTTTTTTCAATTTTGTACCCCCCCCCCCCCCCCCCGGGCCCCCCCCCCCCCTGACTACCGACAAACAACTATTTTAGGTTAGGTTAGGTTTTAGGCTAGGGAGCCGAGCGCTGCGGCTAGGCAGGCAAGGGGGCCGAGCGCTGCGGCGGCTAGGCAGGCTAGGGAGCCGAGCGCTGCGGCCAGAGTTCATAGTTCGCTGTCGGGGGGGGGGGGGGGGGGCCGGGGGGGGGGTACTCAAATTTTCAATATTGAAGAAAAAATTCTAAGAGGATAATACAAGATACTTTTAATTATTATAGAACAGTAAAGTTTAACAGGTGTTGACATTGAACCACTGAATGTACCTATTAGGCTTTTGATTCCAGCTGATTTTAAAGAATGATTATACCTCTAGTTTATTTTGATATCCTATGATAGATTGGAGGAAATCGGACGGATTTCTCAAGAATTGGAAGAGGCTAGCTGCCAGCGAGTGAGGCTAGAAATGAGATGTGTAGAGCTGGAGGAGGCTAAGGACAGGTGGGAGGGAGAGAGGCTGGAGGCTGAACAGAGGCTACAGGTATAATTATTACTCTAGAAATTATATAAGAAAATGGAAGGCAAATATAATGACAGATTCTCGCCCAGATAAATATAAAAAAATATACAGATACAAATTAAGAGGCAAACGGATAAAAAAATTTTAAAAGGAAGTCACATGACCACCCATTGCCTATTTACAGATACAATATGATATTTTCTTTGAGTACAACGATTTAATTTTAACTAAAAAGTTATCATATGTTGACCTATCCCTTGTCCATTATTATTCAAATTGTTATATTTTTAATAGGCAGAGAAAGAGATGAGTGCAGAGGCTTTGAAACCTTTAGAAGAGCTTCAAACCAAGTACGATGAACTGAAGAAGGAGCATGAAAATTTTAAGTCTATCCACCAGGAGGCACTGAACAAGAGCAAGCTTTATGATACGGATATTCTTGATAAATATACTAAGATTAAGGTAGACTTTGAATCATCTTTTTAAGTAGGATTATATCCGTATGTCTAATAGTCTATCTGATTATTCTATTATAAACTTATTTTATTGGATTTTTAAACATTATACACTTTCCTTTATTTTACTTTCATTATACTGTCAGAGACAATTTATTATGATAAAAAAGATCAACTTTTTAAGTATTATTCATCGATTATAATTTATTAAAAATGTTATTACTTGTTGCTGGTCAACTTATGAATGGACATTTTAGTCCTTGTTTGCTATATTTACAAAATGTCAGTGGCGTGCATTGCAGAAGGGGGGGGGGATGCGCGTAGCCAACTCGAAAATTTTGACAATAATTTTTTTTTGATTTGGGGGAATGTGCCTTTTTAAAAGCTTGAAAGTCCCCCCTCCCCCAACTTTAGGGGTATATATTTCTGTATCCTTACCTTTTAATTTAATGCATGCACCCCCTTTTAAACGCTTCTGTTGTTTGTCCCATTTTACAATGTGTTCAATGTTTCTCTTTCACTTTTCAATTTTGAAAGTTATTTCCCTGTTTATTGTTGAATTGAATGGAACACAAAGCTTTTCAATGCAATATTTGTTTCCATTAAAGTGTTCTTTATTAAACGGAGACAGGGACGGATTATTTAAAAAAAAGGATATCTACTTAATCTTTTGATCCGGATCCTTGGACTCAAAAATATGCGGATCCTTGCGGATCCGGATCGAAACCCTGATTTTAGGGGAGGTTTAACCATGCGAGCCTACCGGTCCATTACCCAAAATTACCTCACCTAACCTATCCTTAAGTAATAAACAAACAAACAATATCAACACTACAACAAATCTGTGGCATACAATGGGGAATTTGCTTTTTGTCATGCCAACAAGATATAGAAAATGTTATGCTTAAAAAGAGAGTAGTACTAGTTGATTGAGATTAACATATCTCAACCCATTTCTATTATTAGGAGGGACACTGATAGTATCTTTGAATGTTAAAATCTCCGCCCTTTATTAATAACATGTTACTTTTTAGGAGTTAAAGATAGAGAGGGATAGTTTGCACAGTATGCTGGCAGATAAGAATCAACTACTCTCCGCCCACTTCTCGGATATGGAGGCTAAAGATGCTGAAATTACTAAACTCAGGTAGAAATATATTATTCCATTGAAACTTTACTGGCTGCCGAAAGCAATTGTACCTGTTATCTTATAGGAAAACTATAAGATCAATTCTTATTTTGTTTGCCCCGGGCCAGCTAAATAGTAATTTTATCATATGATTTGTATTCATTTGTCGTTGACAATTACATATGATATTAAACTAAAGATGGTTAGGAACCGTTTATAATCCAGCGGAAATGGACCGGATTCGAAGCCATACCAAAATATATTTTCTCGTATTCATTCGAAACCGATTTTAATCTGGTGGATTAGAACCGGTTCTCATCCATAAGAAAAACTGTCTAGCATCGTATTATATCCAGTTTTCTACGAATATAAAAATGTACGATCATTAGATTAAAACCAGTTCGACACCTCAGGGCTAAAAATAACTGGTTTTAATCTTAAAATTGTACATTTTTATATCCGCGAAAAGCTGTTTATAATACGATGCGAGAAATAGATATTCTATAACTTTTATTGTTGTATTAAATTAAATCAAAGTTATTTCTGTTTTCAATTTTTTTTTATAATTCAGCAATGACAAAAACAATCTTGAAATCGCATTAAAAGCCAAAGAGGAAGAGTTGGCCAACCTCCAGACAATAGTATCCAACAGTGATAATGTTCAAGTACTTACTGATCTTCATGAAACTGTCAAACAACTGAATTCAAATCTTGATTCTACACAGAAAGATCTTGCTGACAAAGTACTACTAATTGAGCAAATAGAAGCTGCTAAAAATACACTTGAAGATCAGTTATCTGCCACAGAAAAGGTGTCTGAAGAAAGATTAAAGATGAATGAAGAACTATCAGCTGCTATGAATGATTTAGAGGAGAAGCTTGGAAAATCAGATAGTGAATGTCTAACCTTTAAAGAGAAGCTAAATAATCTTCTTGAACAAACTGAGATTGAGAAAAAGAAACAAGCTGAGGATATTGAAAAATTAAAAGTCAAATTACAAGAAACTGAACAAAAGTTATCTGAAGAAATGAAAGTAAATAAAGATATGAAAGAGGAATCCCTTGAATTAAATAAGAAGATGGAATCTTTAACTGTTGATTTTGAGGGTAAGATAGAATCTTTGAACGCTGATAATTCTGCTAAAAATGGTAAGATCGACAAACTTCTAAAAGATTTGGATGACATTAATTCAGAAATGGATTCAAAATTCAAAGCCCTGGAGGAAGAAAAAGCAAAAATGCAACAATCACATGACAGTCTCAAAGAAACGTTAGAAGAAAAATTATCAGAACTAAGAGACATGGAACAAGTATTAAATCTAAAGAATGATGAAGTCAAGACACTTGAAACAGATCTTAATCTTAAGATAGATGATCTCAAGATATTAAACGAAGATATGACATCCAAATATAAGATTATTGAAGACCTTCAAAGTCAAGTAATGACTGCTGAAGATAGCTTGGAGATTGAAAAAGAGGCAAAGGGCAAAGTATCAGCTTTATTGAAGGAGAAAGAAGCTGCACTTGATACTCTACAAACTGTTATTGATGCACTAAAGGTAATATTTCATTTTTAAAACAAATACTTCATCTCAAATATTAAAATTATTCCCTAGGTAACCTTTTGTAATTTTCAATTTCGTTGAAAAAAGGTTATAAGATTGGAGTGGTTCCATTTCTACGACTAGCAAAAGTACGGTCACTGTGTTTTTGTCAATTTGATTGGTAGGTATATAATTGGCAATATTGTTTTACCCATTGTCAAAATTACACTTTCAACCTATCAAATACAGTTTCATGTCTTTTTCACACCCATGAAATTCAATGAGGCTGTCAAATTTACAGTTATCTTGATAAAATTGAACTACTTTCTTTATACCCTTTACTGCTGATAATCTTCAAGTGAACATTTCTGGATTTCTTTTTTTTCAATTGAAATTATTTTTAATTTTAGGCTGAAAATGGTGAAAAATCTTCCAACGAACTTGCCTCCCTTCAAGAGAAACTACTTGAGTGTCAGAGATCTTTAACAGAGAAAAATGTGCTCCTAGAGCAACACAAAGTTGACGAGGAGAGCGAAAAAATGCACAACACTGAACTCACCGACAGAATTGTTCAGCTCGAAAAAGAAATGTCTGATTATTCCGGCTTTACTGAATATATGAATATTCTTAAGGCTGAAAATAAGAATCTTATTGAAGCTTCACAACAAAAGGATGCTGAAATGAAGTCTCTTAAAGATGACTTAGAAAGGTTGAATCAAGTTAAGTCTGATGGTGACAAATCTACTGGAGATAGTGATGAAATGGTTAGATTGCAAGAGGAGCAGATTCAAATGCTGAGATATCAACTTAAGGTAAGTTATTACTCAGTAGCATAATAAATCTCACTTTTATGAGATTTTCTCAGTACAATTTAAGGTATTTAAGTGTATTTATATAATCTAAAAATTATTTTCTTTGTTACGTACACATGGGATAGGATTCAATCATTGATGCAGCATTGCATTTTCATAAGAGTAAACGCGGTAACATTCTTAAAAGGAAATGATAAAAGTGGTATAATAGAAAGTATACTGTGATATCATTGGCTCTTTTTTAAGGAAAAGGCCGAACTAATTGACAGACTAACCGACCAGCCAGGTCTTGATGCTGTGCAACAACTGAATGAAGAATTAGAAAGCAAATCACAAGAGGTAACATATAATTTTATTTTTGGTGTGCGGCGAAAGTCATTTGACCCCCGTCTGCTATAAAAGTACTTCAAGCTAAGATTGTACACCAAGTATGTACATTGTACATGAGCTAAGTAGAACCATAAATGAATTACAAATTAGACAATTGGAATTATGTAAGACTATCTTATTAAGAATTTTTTTTATCCCCCCCGGCCCCCCCCTTTAGTAGGTTCAATTTTGCAGAATATACACCCCTGTTTCATGCAAAACAAACTTTTGAAAACTATTATTTTAGTTGCTAAAAGACGCTTTCGTAGACAAAAATAAAATTTAAGAATCAATAATTCTTATCAAATAAGCTTATTTCCGATCGATTTACAATTTATTATAAATTACATAAAAACACATGTTATATAGTAATATTATCTAAGACAGTAACAGTTATTCTGCAATCTTTAGAAGCGAAGCTTGCATTTGACAATTGTCTTTCCGTACAACATAACGACACACCGTCACTTTGTGGTAGTAAGCTAAACAAATTAGATAATCCTCGTTTACAACGTACATCGCTCTTACAACACAAACACCCTTTTATCTAACCTTGATATGCTGTAACACTTGGACGCCACTTTGTCATATTGGGTATGGCTTTAAAAAAATAAGGAATGCTTTGTTTGTTTACTAGCAATTGTAAGAATTCGCCTTCATACTGACCTAAATAATTTTTTTAAGAACTTCCCTACTAGAAGACACAGAATTCAATCTATATAATTTCAGTTGATTAAAATTGCTGAATATAAGAATTTGTCCTAACTTGTTTTACATATTTGTAAGTCTGTGTAGTATAGTAATAAGATTAATTGGGTTAATGTCAGGGAGGGAGAAGACAATAACAAATAAATTAATCTACAAACCTTTTATATACCATTTTTAATTTACTTTTAACTTTGAGCAGAATTTTTTTTACCTAAGAGCAGTGTTTCGGAGCCGGAGCCGGGAGCAGTAACATTTTTGGTGGAACCGGAGCCGTATTTTTCGTTAAAAACGGCTCCGGCTCCAGATTAGCTAAAATGATTTTTTCAAGTAATATTATAATTTGGCAACGGTCTATTTCCATATAATAAACTGAAAAACTATTGTTACTTAACAAATAGACACACATCCTTCTACTTTTATATAGCTTTAATCAAATAAAAGCAAAATATTTTATATTATTTATTTTATTTTATCAAATTCAATAATGAACAAAAATTGATATATTAATTTTAAGGTAGGAGCCGGAGCCGTATTTCCAGATACGGCTCCGCGGAGCCGGAGCCGCATAAAAATTAAACGGCTCTGACACCCTGCCTAAGAGTGAGGATGGAAATTATTTTATGTTCTATCGTCCTGTCCCTGAATAATTTATGCAATACATTCTTAGTCACAGTTTAACCTTAGTACAAGTTATAAACAATGAGGAAATTAGTTTTAAAGTGAATTGAGAATCCGGGAAAACAAGGGTGACAGCTTCAATAAAAGCATAGCTCAACAAACTTAACAGGCACACAAACAAGTACATTGTTACAACGATATTAACAGGCATTGAAAAAAAAATATTTATAAGGTTGAAAAAAATGTAGAATAAACGTACTTACATATAAGGCTTAATTTTAGTGTTGCTTTAATTTTAACATAATTCTTTAATGATTCTAAATTCTAGTTGATTAGGTCTGTTTAAAGATTTCCATTCATACAGCTCTAACAATAATTTTTATTTATAGATTGATGACCTAAAGAACCTGCTTCGGAAAGCAGAAGTTGATAAAAATGGAATAGAAGAAGCCAGAGCTAAATTAGAAAATAAACTATCAGAATTAGAACAGTTTAATCTTGAGATGGTTAAGGAGTCAAATCATGTTGAGGTAGGCTTAAACTTCCGAGATCTAAAGTGATAAGACAATGGTCGATAAATTGATGTATATCCCCAATGATGATAAACAAAATTACCCAGTCCGTAGATTTTCACAATTGAGAGTTCGTTCTAACATCATTATTATCATGTTATAGGCATCTAACATCTAACACAATGGTTTTATTTTTCACTCGACTTTTCTGTGGAATAAGTGTATAAGAATTATATTTTTCTTAGTAATAAGGTATTCTTATGTCTGTATGTTAAGCGACACTTTATTTTATAATAGTGAAGCCACTCTATAATATAAGTAATATATGTGTTAACATGGATATGACGGGCATAATATGGTTACAGGGAAAGGTATCACTTGTTCCTGGAGGGCCCTAGCGACAACTTTTTTTCATTTCTTATATATTTCTTTTCTGAAATTATGTATAGGTTCTAAAGTATAGAGTTTAATATTCCTTATCCTCTATTTTCGTTTGTTTTGTCTCCTTTCTCTGACTCTCTTAATGGTTGACCATATATTTTGCTTATAATTCAACAATTTTGCTGCTATTGGACGAAATTGTCTTTTTTTTAAATCACTAGTTTCCTAAAACTTTTTCCAGCATCGCTTCGACACCGATGAACATCCGGTGAATTAGAAACGGCTATAAGTCATACTGAAAAATTATGTCTAGCATCGTATTATATTTAGTTTTCTAGGAATATAAAAATGTACTATCATAAGATCAACACCAATTTTTTCAAGCCCGCGCCTTCGGCATCTCGGGGCTAACAAATCTGGTTTAATCCTATATTTGTACATTTTCATATCAACGGAAAGCTGTTCATAATGCGATACAATAAATAACCATTTTCTCTCTTCAGGAAACTGGTGAAAAGTTGAGAGAATTGAGGAACCAGATTGAGCAGAAGAATGATGAGCTCTCCTCCCTGGAGGCTGAAAATAAACAGCTCAAACAAAATATTAACAATCAATCCCAGGTTACCTTTAAATTCTTGACAAGTGAAAATAATTAATGTTTTTTTACTGAGCAGACATATGATGCTTATTGCTCCAAATAAATCTTACTTGGCTCTCATGTTTTAAATTGAACAAACCTAATTTTTGATTGCCCTTCAACATCTAAATGCCAGAACTTGGATATTAGAGTTTTTGTTTTACTTAAGATCTCTAGTATGTCATAGTTTTTCTTCAATTGACTTCTATTTTAAGTACCTATGATAGCAAAGATATACATATATAAATCAGTAAAGTTATCTCTATAACTCTAGCTATCCGTCCGTATTGGCACATCTTTGGCACAATTTTTGATTCATTCATTATTTTTTTTTGTATTCGACTGATTTATGTCTTCAATTGGTTTATCCTGTTATATGACTGAAAATTAAGATTTCAATAACTTCTAAACTGATTAAGTTCGCCTTTATAGGGAAGCTTCGCATATGTCACCGGATGGTTTTAGGCTATTATAATTTTAGATTTAATCCCTGTGATATTTTTAGGATTTTTTACCTATATATTATCTACTTAACCCTTTGAATATAGAGCCCCCACAAAGATGCTGGGGCACAGCCGCTAGTTTGCCTATAAATGAAGGGACCAAAAACTGTTTTCAATACAAAAACTTTAAAATCATTGTTTAGGTTGGCAGTGCATCAGAAGTAGAGTCTAATCTGGTAGCAGAAAGAGACGCATTGAAGGAGAAGAATGAGAAACTTAAAGACATGTGCAAGAAATATCTTGCCAAGGTTAAACTGCTGGAAGGAAAATCCAGGTAGGATTATTTCCTCATTTGATCATTATTGTTTCAGCTACTATGTACTGAAGTCCAAATATTAAGTTTTATTCGCAGGGATCTAAAGAAATAAGAGAATTGCCAAAAAATTTATGTACATTCCAAATGATGATACACAAATATTACCCCTTTAGTAGATTAAAATTAATGGTTGAAACGTTTGAACACTCAACTTAGTGATCCAACCAATTAAAATTCACTAAAGTCTCCAAAGCTGTTAAGCCAACGAATAAGAAAATAAGAAAACGTCATTATAAAACTTTGGGGAAAGTGAAATAAACAGCCCATTAATTCCCCCCCCCCCCCCTCTCTCTCTCTCTCTCTGTATATTCTATTGATTTGTTGTGTAGTTTAAAAAAACATAGGTAAATCATAAAGTATTTAATTTGAGTAGGTAATTTAGATTTTTATATCAAAATAAATTTTAGGGCAAGTGTGGCGAGTGTGTCAAGCATTGGTAATACTAGCGTCATGGACAATCAACGTGAAGAGGAATTAAGCAATAAGATCCTTCAGCTAGAAACACAAGTTAAACAACTGACAAAAGATTTTACAGTTGCTGAAGAGAAAAATAAGGTAAAAATAATTTATGATTTTTAATTGGGTAGATAGTAATTTTATATTGTTTCAATGTTTTTTAAAAACCTAGGTAATCATATTGAAATTTTTTTAGAGTTCTGAAATCAAATTGCAAGAGATTCACGCTGAATTGGAAAACTCAATCAGCACAATCAACTCTCTAACACAAGAACTTACAGAAAAAGAATCTGCCATCAGCAGTAAAGACGATATTCTTCAAAACAAAGACGACATAATCCGTGATTTGAAGGCTAAACTGGAGGCTGCTCCAGAAAATGTTCCAGTTGATCCTGAAGATGAACAGAGTGTCCTAGCAGCCCATAATCAAACTAAAGCTGAACTTAATGCTTTGAAGGTGAATAATATTTGTAAACATAACGAAACTTGGGACAGTAGATATAATATAATATAGATTATCCGCCTTTCCAAAAAAAGTTAACTCCTCCAACAGACAAAACACCTTAAAGGGGGGGGGGGCGAAAGTGACACTTTTTAAAACCAACACTAAAAGTCAAAGGAACTCAACTAAAAAAAGAGTTACAGGATTGACATTTTGCATGGCAGTTGCTTTATAGGGGTACAATATGGAACTGTGAAGAAACGGCGTCGCAACCGCCGAAAACCGCCGAGAAAAGGCAAAAAAAAATTCGGCGGGAAACGGCGGTTGCGCCGCCGTTTCTTCACAGTTCCATATTTTACCCCAATAAAGCAACTGCCATGCAAAATCTCAGACCTGTAACTCTTTTGAGTTCCTTTGTTGACTTTTAGTTTGGGTTTCAAAAAGTGTCACTTTCGCCCCCCCCCCCCCCCTCCTTTTTTTTGAATATATTGTTTCTAGAAAGCTAACCTTATATTGAGGAATTCAACTATTCATAGCTAACTTGTTAAAGGATTAGAAATGTTCTTTACACAATACTAGGAAATAAATTTTTACACGATCTATTTTACCTGAGAAAAGCTATTATAAGAAATGCGACTATTTATAGCTGACGCGTTATGTGGCCGAAATGAAAAAAATATGCCCTATTTTACGCTAATGTGTACAACATTAGACCCTGTTGAAAACGTAACGAATGTACTTATGAAAAAGATTGCCATTTGTTATCTTTAACCATGAAGGACAGGTGCACATTTTGTAATATATGTAATTGAAACATTAAGTAATAAGTATACAACATATTTATTATTAATGCACAGATAAAACATGAATGTTAAACAACAACATAAAGACAGTACTTCATGTGATCTACTTGATCTGAGTACGAATTTTAAGTAAGAAATATCAGTTTAACACAACCAATGACAAGTTTTGAATGTTCCTTTACCCTCCTGCTATTGGACATTTTGTCTCTTGAGTAACTCTATTCCTGCTACTTTTAGTTTTTTAGTAAAGGATCTTGAAAATGACTGGGAAGCTTAATAAACGTCTTCATGTTGTTTTAGGCTATTTCGTATCCTTGCTCTCTTTTAGAGGCTTGTCGCTAAGCAGCTAGATTATATGTATCACGAACAAAGTCAAAAAATATTTATGTTAGACATGTTACCTATCTATCTTTTTTGAAAGACTCATATGTCAATGTTTCTAGGAAAAATGTAAGAAGTTGATAGTTAAAGTAAAACAACAAGATGCTTTGCTGAAGAAGGTAATATTTGTATTATAACCTTTCATATTTTTTTTTTATCAACAAGTATATCTAATCTATATTCAAAAGAAAGGGGACTATCCACGAACCAGAGCAAGTGATTCTAAGCATCTTCCAGCATTGACCCATAGCATTTTTTTAGTGAATATACTAGGTTTATGTTTAATATTTGCTTTATCGACTAAAAAGTTAGGTTTCACCATGGTTTTATATGAAAAAAACTTTGAAATGTAAAGCAATTTTTAAAGCAATATCATTAAATGCTTTGTTGAGTTCAAAGGACAAAATAACACTGCAGAAAAGCGTCAAATGTTGTAAATTGCAAAAGTACATTAGTTAAACTGTTTACAAGTTACCAACTCCTTTTCTAAATATACATTTTTAAACACAATAATATACTTTTGTGTCAAAGCTTTTAAACAACAGTTTGAACTCATCAAAACATTCGATGATATTGCACCAAACAATGCTTAACATTTCAAAGTTTTTTTTTATATAAAACCATGGTGAAACCTTACTTTTTAGTCGATAAACCAAATATTAAACCTAAACCTAGTATATTTACTACAAAAATACTTGACCCAATGCTGGAAGACACTTAGAATCACTTGCTCTTGTTCGTGGATAGTCCTCTTTTAAATTTTGGAATTCGTTAATTGTTAAGTTTTAATCCGAGGTATCGCGATTTTTTTTCCTGAATAAATTCAATTAGAAAGTATATCTAAATATTTTAAAAGGGGGGGGGGTTTTAATGCAACCATCTCGTAATCAATGTATAAATGGCACTTAGAATTCGAATTTCGACCTCAAATTTTGCATGAGTAATCCTTGGTAGGTCTATTTTCCCTAAATCGAACAAAAAGTTGGAAAAGTAACTGCTGGCAGCTGGCGGCTCAGCCGTTAAGCCGTTTTTTGCCTAATTTCAGGGCAAATTCATCATTAATTACGTAGGAATCAACTTTTTAAAACATATTTTTGGTTTAATTCATGTTAAATGATAGCAATAACCATTTTTAAAATTTCTTGTACCAGCTGCTAAACGGCTAGAACCGGCTGAAAACGGCTGGGAGCTGCCAAGAGTATGAACAGCTGCAGCTCACCTTGGAGCGGCCAAGAGTAGAATGAGTACATAGGGCTTGTGACATGTCTAGGGGTAGGTTTTTAGGGGTGCTAAACTCAAAAATGCTACCAAAAGTAGTGGCAGCCCATCCATATGGCAGCTGGGTAACAGCTGCAGCTCAGCTGGGAGCGGACAAGATTAGAATGAGTAGATAGGGCATGTGACATGTCTAGGGGTAGGTTTTTATGGTTGCTGAGCTCAAAAATACTACCAAAAATAGTGGCAGCTCAATCATATGGCAGCTGGGTAACGGCCGCTGCTGAGCTGGGAGCTGCCAAGAGTTGAATGTGTAGATAGGGCTTGTGACATGTCTAGGGGTAGGTTTTTATGGTTGCTGAGCTCAAAAATGCTACCAAAAATAGTGGCAGCCCATCAATATGGCAGCTGGGTAACAGCTGCAGCTCAGCTGGGAGCTGCCAAGAGTTGAATGTGTAGATAGGGCTTGTGACATGTCTAGGGGTAGGTTTTTATGGGTGCTGAGCTCAAAAATGCTATCAAAAATAGTGGCAGCTCATCCATATGGCAGCTGGATAACGGCCGCTGCTCAGCTGGGAGCAGCCAAGAGTAAAATGAGTAGATAGGGCTTTTGACGTGTCTAGGGGTAGGTTTTTATGGGTGCTGAGCTCAAAAATGCCATCAAAAATAGTGGCGGCCCATTCACATGGCAGCTGGGTAAAAGCTACAGCTCAGCTGGGAGCGGCTAAGAGTAGAATGAGTTCATAGGGCTTGTGACGTGTTTAGGGGTAGGTTTTCATGGGTGCTGAGCTCAAAAATACTACTAAAAAAAGTGGCCGCCCATCCATATTGCAGCTGGGTAACAGCTAAGCTTAGCAGTAAGCCGTTATTTAAGACTCATTGACTATTGGGACTATTGAAGGATAACCAAATATTGAATCTTTCAGTATAAATACACTATTGTCATTTTATATTATTAATAACAACACCTTATCAATGTATTGATTTAGTTGTAAAACGGCTGAAATTGGCTGAGAACAGTTACCAACAGATAAAAGTAAACTAGTAAAGTCATAGCTTGTGATGTGTCAAAGAGGTGTAAGTTTTTATAGGTGCCAAGCTCATTAATACTCCCAAAAATAGAAAAGCCCATCCAAATGGCAGCATGGTAAGGGCTGCTGCTCAGCTGTAGCTGTTACCCAGCTGCCATATAGACAGGCCCGAACTTTTATTGGTAGTATTTTAGAGCTCAACACCCATAAAAACCTACCCCTAGACACGTCACATGCTATGTACTTTTGGCTATTGTTAGCTTTTCTCAGCCGTTTTTGGTAGTTTTCAGCTCTTGAAATAGTAAAATCTAGTAATTAAAAAGAGTTATTAGTAATATATCCATGAAAAAAAGGTAAAATGTTAATAGGGAGAAGTTTAATTCCACTGAAATAATCAATTTTTTAAGCCTCAAAAAACAGCTGAGCTGTGGCCATTACCCAGCTGCCATATAGAAGGGACGGCACTAATTTTTGTGCTCAGCGTCCATTAAAACCTACCCCTAGACACATCAGAAGCCCTATCTACTCATCTACTTTTGGCCGCTCCCAGCTGAGCTGCAGCTGTTACCCAGCTGCCAAATGGATGGGAGGCCACTATTTTTGGTTGTATTTTTGAGCTAAGCAACCATAAAAGCCTACCCCTAGACACGTCACAAGTCCCATCTACTCATTCTACTATTGGCCCCTCCTAGCTGAGCTGTAGCTGTTACCCAGCTGCCATGTGGATAGGCCGCCACTATTTTTGGTAGTATTTTTGAGCTCAGCACTCCGAAAACCTACCCCTAGACACGTCACAAGTCCTATCTACTTATTCTACTCTTGGCCGCTCCAAGGTGAGCTGCGGCCGTTACCCAGCTGCCATATGGATGGGCGGCCACTATTTTTGGTAGTAGTATTGAGCTAAGCACCCATAAAAACCTAGGTACCCCTTGACACGTCACAAGCCCTATCTACTTATTCTAATCTTGTCCGCTCCCAGCTGAGCTGCAGCTGTTACCCAGCTGCCATATGGATGGGCTGCCACTACTTTTGGTAGCATTTTTGAGTTTAGCACCCCTAAAAACCTACCCCTAGACATGTCACAAGCCCTATGTACTCATTCTACTCTTGGCCGCTCCAAGGTGAGCTGCAGCTGTTACCCAGCTGCCATATGGATGGGCGGCCACTATTTTGGTAGTATTTTTGAGCTTAGCACCCCTAAAAACCTACCCCTAGACACGTCACAAGCCCTATCTACACATTCAACTCTTGGCAGCTCCCCGCTCAGCAGCGGCCGTTACCCAGCTGCCATATGATTGAGCTGCCACTATTTTTGGTAGTATTTTTGAGCTCAGCACCCATAAAAACCTACCATTAGACACGTTACAAGCCCTATCTACTCATTCTACTCTTGGCCGCTACCAGCTGAGCTGCAGCTGTTACCCAGCTGCCATATGGATGGGCTGCCACTATTTTTGGTAGCATTTTTGAGCTCAGCAACCATAAAAACCTACCCCTAGACATGTCACATGCCCTATCAACTCTTCATACTCTTGGCGGCTCCCAGCCGGTTCTAGCCGTTTAGCAGCTGGTACTAGAAATTTAAAAAATGGTTATTGCTATTATTAACATGAATTAAACCAAAAATCTGTTTTTAAAAGTTGATTCCTACGTAATTAATGATGAATTTGCCCTGAAAATAGGCAAAAAACGGCTAAACGGCTGAGCCGCCAGCTGCCAGCCGTTACTTTTCCAACTTTTTGTTCGATTTACGGAAAATAGACCTACCAAGGATTACTCATGCAAAATTTGAGATCGAAATTCGAATTCTAAGTGCCATTTATACATTGATTACGAGATGGTTGCATTAAAAACCCCCCCCTTAATTTTTTTAACTTAACAAAAGACTTTATAAATTTTTGAAAATCCACGAGTAAAGAATGCACCAAAAGTCAGTCTTGATTGAACCCATTATGTATACTAGGAATACGCCAAAGTTAAAACAGAATCAACAAGTAGTATGGATGACAACCATCAAAAATTGGCAGAAAAAGAAAAAGAATTGAAGAAAGAAAGGGAAAAGATTACAAAAATAGAGCAAGAATTTGAACAAGTAAAGCTGAAAATGGAGACAGTGGCTACAGAAAATGAAGATCTTAAGAAACGTCTGGTTGAATCAGAATCTGCTGCTAGTGAGGCTCAGGCTAATTCTGAGGAAATAGAGGAACTAAATAATCAAGTTGATGAGTTGGAAGATAAGGTGGATAATCTTACGGAAGAAAATAAGACATTGACATCAGCTAAGGTAATTACAACAAAATATACAATATTATAGCATTATCTAGCTCGACTGTTTTTTCCTTTAAAAAGAAGCTTTTTTTCGCACATAAAAAAATTTTGCCTTTTTTTCTTCTTATTCAATATCTAGAAATTGCCTAGATCTCATCTAATATTACCTACATGTTAAAAAAAAACTTAGAGTGGTCAGAGAGACTCCTCCCTTCTTTCGAATTCCTTAGTAAAGTTGCGCTTCTACCACTTGAAAGCCAAAAAAGTGGTTTTATACCGAGATAATTTGTTTTAGTAAAAATAAAGCTCTGTCAAAAAATTGATTTGTTTTTGTCTTAGGCTCAAATGGAGGCAGAGTTGCTAAAACTGCGCATGGAAAAGAATCAAGCTACTGCATTTGCAGAAAAATTACAGAAGGAAAAGAAAACAAATCTAGAGCAGAAGATTATTTCTGGCCTGTACAACAGCCCGCTGCTGGAGGCTGCCAGGCTGGCGGAGCCGCAGGATGATAGTGATGATGATGACGGCCGAGCGGATACGCCTGAAATAAGGGTTCAGCAAGAAACAGGTACAAAGAGCTTTAAAAATCTTACATAATCCAGTTAATATTTTTATATTGCAATAAGACTTTTTATATTGGTATTGGATGCACTGAACAACAAGCAGTGAGTGAATCATTTATCTCTCAGTATCCCATGAATAAATTTGGCCTTTGGTAGCTTGAATATATTAGGTTGTAGAATTAGATTATTTTTCATTGTTATTTCCCTCCCTGGATAAAAGCCGAAAAATGACAATTTGTATTGTAAACTTAATATTCAGGATTCAAAGGTTTTGAAGATGATGGCTGGGGTGCTTCTGAAACGGCTGCTAACATTGTCGGAACATCTGCTGCTTCTGTTGAGCCTGAAGGAGCATCTAATGCGGCTGTGGAGCCTGTAGCACTTGAGAAAGATGGTTGGGGAGAGGCTATTATAGAAGATGATGGTCTTGTCACTCCTGATCCTGGATCAAGGCACATACTTGCGAGTTAAGAGAATACAACGGCTTAATAATTTTTTTTTTGTTTTAGGGCCCAATAAGTTCTCTAGTTCTCTTTTACTCTTTGTACAGTACAATTATATTCACTTAGAACTATTTTGCACTAATATTTTTTATCTACCTTACCATTTCAAAGTATGTTATAAAATCATAAATTAAATTTGATAAAATATGTAGTATGAACCTAATGTAGGTCCTTATTTTTTACAATAACGTTTTCTCATTCGTTGGCTTAACAACTTTGGGAAATTTTAGGTACTGAATTTTGATTGGTTGTTTTATTAAGTCGAAAGCTCAAACTTTTCAACCACTAACTTAATTTTTATCTGCAGAAGCCAGAAAGGGTATTTTGTGCGTCATAATTGGGGCTTGCATGGGCATCAATTTATCGGCCATTAACTTATCCCTTTAGATCACTGAATGATTAATGGGGGGGAGGGGTTTTCAATCTAGAGATTTTAATTATGATAATGTCTTAGAATTGGGCCTTCAGTCTAAACAGAATTTAAACATTATCATAATTCATACCTGCTTTTCAAATTCTTGACTCGAGCATTGTATAATTTGGCAGACAACAGCAACTGGTACCTGACCAAGCAGCCGAGGCACAAGCTACAGCTGATGAGGATGGCTGGGGTGTCGAAAATCAAGGCAAGGATAATGTTATTTAGATCAATAGATAAATTTAAAACTACAAACTAAACTTAGGAGTAGCTGCGTTTTTCACATTAATTATATATTATTTAGAAGTTATTTAAACATACATTAAATATCTGTTGTAAAATTGCTATAATGCAAGATGCTGCGCTTATAAATCTTATTTTCATAGCTAGTTTTACAGACGTAAATATCTAAAATGTAGTAGAGCTTCGCTTTTAAAATTTCAAATCTAATTTTTATAAATTTGACTTATTACTTTATTCTTGAAAAAAGGAGATGGTTGGGAGGATGATTGGGGCAGCGGTGCTGGTGAACCTGAAATTCCATCTGTTAATGTCAGCGAACAACCTCTTAGCTTAACAAGCAATGCTAGTAATGTGACAACTGAACGAGAGGCCGACATTGAGGATGGTTGGGGTGATGACACCTGGGGAGAACCTGAAATTGGTGGTGGCCTTGGTGTTGGGGCCAATGATGACTTAGCTGCTAATCTTAGACTGTCTGTTGACAGAGACATGGCTGATGTAGGAGCTGGTGCTGCCAGTAGTGTTCATAGCTCTGTCCATGGCACCCCAACAAGACAGATTGTCAAGTCTCCTTCACATGAAGCCATGGAGTATAAAATGGCGGAAAAAGAGTCGGAATTAGAAAACTTGCAATCTCGTTTTGACAGGCTTGTTGAGGCTAAATGTGAACTTGAAAGTCATGTTAAGAATGCCTCAGCTGAAAACAATGAATTGCTTGCTAAGCTGAATAAATTATCAAACAGTGAAGCAAACATGAAAGCAACCATTGAATCTCTTGAGGAGAAGATCAACATTCTTGAAACAGAAAGAAAAGTGCATGCTCAAGAGATTGAAGGCGAAAATGATGAGCTAAGAAAACTTAGGGAACAAATTGAAGCAATGAAAGAGATTCAGATAGAGCTGAATAACATGAGGACAAGTAAGACAGAACTAGAAACGAGATTAGAATCTGCTACCTCAAACCATACAGATTTAGAGGAAAAGGTTTCAGCTCTAGAAAGTGAAAAATCTGCATTTGAGTTAGAACAAGCTAAACTTAATGCTGAACTCACAGAAATGCGGGAATCTAAATCTAAACTGTCAACAGATCTTGCCCAATTACAAGAAGACCTAGAAAGCAGTGAGAACACAAGATCAGACCTTCAAGAGACAATTAAACAATTGCAACAACGACGCAACAGCCAAGATTCTAAGGTTGAAGAACTTGAAGCTATGCTGGCAAACATGAGGTCTGAAAACGAGGAACAGGATGATAAGTTATCAGCCACGCAGATGGCTGAAGCACAGGTCAATGAATTGAAGGCAGAAATAAAACAGATCCAGGAGGAGATGGATCAAAAATCTTCTAAATTACAGTCTCAATCTAACAGGTACATTTTATTATACAGTTTTTATAAATTACCTATGGAAGCTACCACTTATTCAATACTACCAAGTAGTAAAAGACTTGAATTTTATTTTTATGATTATATCAGCATTCTCTTAACATCAGGCGCTTATCTGATTCAGTACTTGTGTCTGTTTCTTAAGACCTAACAAATTACCAGAACAGTTTTGTTTTGTTTTGGTTCCCAAGTGAAAATTTGCGGGTGGACTGGAGAAATGTTTGTCTTAATGAGGCACCTTCGAAAGAATTATAATATACTGAAAAACGCTGTTTTAGGGTTACTGAACTAGAGGCCGAAGTAAGCAGTCTTAAATCTGACGTTGAAGCCGCCAGAATATCGGAGGATGAAATGGGTCAAGAGCTTGCAGGCAAGCATTTAAGGATTGGAAATTGATTGAAAAAAAATATTTTTTTTATTTTGCTTGTATTTAATTTTTATCTTGTCTCAAGACAAAATTTTGTATAGAGTTTAATGTTTATTGAATTATGTAGTTTCATCAGGAAGGTAGGTGACATTAAACTGTAAATTACTCTGGTACCCAAAGTTTTATAATCTCGTTATCTTATTCGTTGGCTCTAAAACTGGACACTTTTATGGAATTTTGATTGGTTAGTTGCAAACTAGTAGTGTCCCAACTATAGAACCAACAATTTTGTTCTACAGAAGTGATAGTTTTGTTTATCATAGGGGCTGTCAGCCTGTATATAAATTTATTGTCCATTGTCTTATCCCTACACTAGTCCATTATCCCTTCTTTGTAGGCAAGAGTGCTCATTTGCAACAATATCAACACCAATACACTTCTTTGGATACAGAAAGAAATAGGCTTCTAGAGGTGAGGATTTGTATTCATTATTTTACTTCAAGTGTGTCAGTACAGATACAAACCGATTAATATTCGGTGAAAAGAACCGGTCCTCAGCCTTACTGAAAATTATGTATAGCACCGTATCATATCCAGTTTTTACGAATGTAAAAATGTAAAATGCCCAGAATGCATCTTTTAAGAAATAAGGTTTTATGTAAATCTACACAATAAGCTTATTATAAACCAACAGATTTTTCAGTGTGTATCATACCCATAACAAAGATGAACTCCATTAAGAAAAAGTTACAAACAGCACTGGGAAATTTGTCTTGAGTATTTTTTTTTCGGGTACAATGTAGAAATTCTGAAGAAACTGTGGAAACTAACATACAAAATTCTTTAAAATCATAATTCTTTTGTGCTTTTTGTAGGGGGGGGGGTTGATTTCAATTTTTTTTTATCAAAATGATAATACAATTTTTTAGGAGGTGACAACCTTACGTAACTTGGTATCAGAGATGAGTGTAGAGAAAGAGAGTGTAGAACAAGGGTTACAGGTAACTTAATTATTAGAAGGTTATAACTCTGTGTATCAGCCTTTTTTTTTACAATATTAAGAAATGATTTAACCCTGTTGTTTTCAAAATATAACATATATTAATAAAGGGGGCAGGGGGCGCGATAACTTCTGAACTGAAACATGAAGCAACATGGTCTAAATATTGAGCTAGATTAATTTAAACATTTAGAGGATTTAATTTACCGACATCTTTAAAAATTCTACCTAAAACTACCACTTGATTGCTAGTTATTATCTTAAAATTTAGGTGCAGCTTGAGGCCATCCAGGTAGAGCTGGCAACTGTACAGACAGCCAGGGAACAGGACCAACACAGAATACAACAATTACAGGTAGTTATGTTCAGATATATGTAAATACAAAGTTATTTTAACTTATGAATCAAAGCTGAATCTGAATCTTACGCGGATTTTGGTTGACTGCTAGTATATAAAAAAAATCATTTGAAATTCTGAAATATTTTTTTCCAATTAGTTTAGTTAGTTTTACCAATACCTATACCAGCGCGACGATATATGGAAAAGAAACGAGATTTAACGTGTTTTAGCAGTTTTAACTATTTCAGAACCTAATATAGACAAATACAATTTTTTTCAGGAGGAAATAAATAACTTGCGTGAACCTGGAGACGGACAAGTGCAGCCAATGCACCATCCTGCCCCGCCACCTGACGTAACGAACCGCGGCGGCGGTTCCCAGCCAGATGTAGCACGTCGTGGCGGACCTAACCCACCGGATATTATGCCGCCAGGCGGCCGCCAACCCCGTGGTCAGCTGGATCTTGTGAATGCACCGCCGCTTGTCGGCGCTGCCGCTAATCAACAGGAACGGATGTTATGATTCAGTGATTACAGTTGGACAAATGAAATTTTACTTATTAAGATTAATTTAGATTGTCTCATAATATTTAGAAACTTCACCTTCTTATAGAAGTTAGTTTTTTTTGTTTTCTATTACAGTACACATGCGATTGATAATAAAGATTTTTTATTTCAATTTAATTTCGTTATGATGCAGCAGTAGTTACTAATTTAGATATTATAGTTAGGATAGATCTATAACTATTAAAAGTAAGATAATACTTAAAGTTTATTATAATATATCAAACAATTTTCTACAAAATCATAATAACTGTGATACCAGGCTGATAATGCTGCTAGCTGGTTCGACAATTTCGATGCTGGTGGTCAAGACGGCTGGGGAGACGATGATGGATGGGGCATACAGGATAATTTAGTTCTAGGTGATCAATTCACTGAAATTTATCTTGTTTTGCTTTTTCATGAAAATTTGCAGAATTAAACAAAGCATTCACATTTGATGTTTTCATTGGAAGATTTTTTCCAATGTTGCCATTGTAAATGATAACTTTGAAACCCTATTTTCATTGGAATCTCTAAAACCCTCGGGCTTTTTAATGGATTTTTTTTACAGTAGTAGAAACATTACCTCCTGTCAATTAAAAAAAATCTAAATCAAATTATATTTAGGGGAGCAACAACCTAACCAGGATGTTGGTATAATTGGCCAGCACCCACCTGTCCATGACAACCCTGTCCAAGCTGGCAATCAGGATCTGGAATCACTGCTCCAGGAATCCAGAGCAGAGACTGGCCGCTTGCAGGCTACCATTAGGTAATCTGTCTGTTATAATTTCTTGCTAATAATAATGTTGAAAAAATCTTTTATTACAATGTTGTTATAGCTCAGCTAAAGTTAAATTTCGTATCCTTTTAAAATTCTTAATTTCACTGAAAACACAAGTAAGATAGGTAGTTAGTCATTTACCTTAACTATTTTACATAAGTGTGTAGAATGTGTAGATATCTCCTGTTTGTTTAGCTTTGCAATGATCAATCCAATGTTTTGACACTTTCCATTTTCAATAAAACCAATCAAAGTTCCCTATAATTCAGAGGAGTATATCCTACATTGGATCCCCTACTAAGGGGGGGGGGGGGATAAAAATATGTGGGAGGGAGAAAAAATTAAGAATAAACTGTGAATTAACTCGGAAGTGAATTATAGAGAACACCAAGAACATTAATTTTTAGGACATATGTAGCACTTAACTTTTTTAATTTAAAAAAAAGCCTTTTAAAATATTGCTAGAATCCGGAATCCGAATCCAGAATCCGCCAAAAATAAGAATCCGGAATCCGCCATTTTTTGGACGGATTCTTGTAGGAATCCGAATCCGGTCAAAAAATTTGACGGATTGCCATCCCTAGCAGAATGTATACACCTCTGTTACTATTTTAGTGAACTGGAGGGAAGGTACAGTATCCTAGAGAGAGAAAAGGTTGTTCTGGAACAATCTCAAACACAGCTACTTGCAGATTACAAGACGTTATATGAACAAAGTTCCAGCTATCAGGTAATTTAAATTCTTATTATTAAGATTATAGTAGCGTAGCTACTTATGCAGTGGTGTACTTCCGTCCGTCTGTTGTGCACTGAGTATCTCGCCAAAAAGTTTTTCTCTATTGCTTAATTGTAAGATTAGTGTTTTATTTCGTGAGGGAGGGAGGGGACATTGGGCTGTTTATTACACTAGTCCCTTAATTTTTATAATAACGTTGGCTTAACAACTTTTGGGTCTTTTATTGAATTTTGATTGGCAGACTGTTAATGTTACAAAAACTGATAGGTACTTTGAACTTTTATTCTCTATTGTTGTTATTTCATTTATGATTTATATTGTTCATCATAAAAGTAAAACAGTCTCATTTTCATAAGGATCAGCTGAATGCACAGTCAGAGCAGGGTGATCAGTCAGCTGTGATAGAACAGCTACAACAACAGCTGACACAGCAAGGTAGCAGCCACCAGGCTGTGGTAGAAGAATTGCAGCAACAGCTGACTATGTCCAGACAACAGGAAGAGTATCATGCTCTAGAGATGCAGACATATCAAGGACAGATTTCAGATCTGACAAACCAAATGTATCAACTGCGTACAGCTTCTGTCCAGGTATAACTTTGACCATATGTCTTTGATTGACTGTTAAAGATGTTGGGAAAGAGAGGATTCCAACAGGGATCTAAAGGGATATGACAAGGGCCTATAAATTCATGTATATCCTCAATGATGGCATACAAAAATTTTCCTTTTCTAGATTTCAATTAGTGGTTAAAAACTTTGGGTACTTAACTTAATGAACCAACCTATCAAAATACAATAGAAGTTGTTAAGCCAGCAAATAATAAAACGTTATAAATATAATGAAACTTTAGGGACTAATGTAATAAACATCCCAATGTCTCCTCTCTCCCTGGAATCCCAAACACTTAAAAATATAGATTTAGAATTTTAAACTGAAAGTGAATAATACTATTTGAATTGCTTCATACTCTCCAAATAAAAACCCTCAAACAGACAATCATCCTCTTTCTAGAATACTATGAATTGAATAAAATTGGACCAAATATATTTATAAAATTCACTAGATATTTTTCATTTTAATTTAATATTTAGGTAACTGCGTTAGAAGAAAGGATTGTAATATTAACCAAACAGATAGAAGATTTAACGTTTGAAAACAACAATCTAAACAAGCAAATTGAAGCAAGGCCATGCCAACCCCAGATAAATCAAATACAAACATCTGCTTCGCCATTTGATGCCATTGTGCCGTCTGCTGTGCCAATTGCAAACGCTTCCCCCTCGCCGTTTGATGAAATTCAACCAGTTGCACCACCCACTGCAAATCCTTTGGCTTCATTCTTTGATAGTCCAAGTGTTGGTCAACCTTTTGATATTGCTGCTCCTGTCAGTCAACCATTTGATGTTGGAGCTCCTATAGCTGCTCAAAGTGTTGACCAGGCATTCGGAGGAACTTCTGCTGCGGATAACATTCCAGCTCCATCTGAATTTTTTAACGAACCTGTTGCAAGCGCTCCTACTATTGAAGCTTCTACTGTTGCAACTTCAACTGAAGTTGACAGTAATAAGGAGGAGTTAGAAGCTAAGATACAAGAAAATGAAGCAAGGATTCAAGAGCTTGAGGTTGAACTTGCAGACAAGGCATCTCAGCTTACCCAAACTAAATCTACTCTAGATGTATACAAGTCTAATCTTGTTGGCATGGAGACCAAGATTGGTAAGCTTGAGACTGCTCTTGCTGAGAAGAAGGAAGAACTTAGCAAATCAAATCACATGCTAGAAGCCTATAAAGAAAAGGTTTCAGCTCTTGAGAATTGTGCTACTAACATGAGTGGTGAAATTTCTAACATTAATGAGCAGAATAAATCTGAGCTAGAGAGTGAGAAATTAAGACTACAAGGACAAATTGATGCTTTATCTGCGTCACTTGATGAAAAGAATGAATTTATTGAAGAGCTCAAGTCAACTATTGAACAAAAAGAAAGTGAAAATGATCAACTGAACAAAGATCTTGAATTATTATCAAATCAAGTCGGAGTTCTTGAGAATAAGATTCCTCAAATTAAAGTCAGTGAAGATAACAAGAATGAAGAAGCACCTGATGCCGATAAAACAAAGGAAACAGAATATGAAGTTGCCACAGAAAGTGTTATGATAGAAAAATCACAAGATGCTTCCCAACTATTTTCTGGGAATGTAATGACTCCAAATCAACCAATCGACGGTGCTTCACAATTCTTCACATCAACAGCAGTGAAGCCTGATAATGCTAGCCATCCAGAACCTGGTCCATTTGACCAAGGTTTTGTTATTGAATCAAATATGGGACAAACACATACACTTCAAACTGCTGATCAATTCTTTGCCAATCCTCCAACACCAACACAGCAGCAGCCAGCTGCTAATTTGTTTCAACCAACAGCTGTTTCAGATGCCTCGAGCTTTTTTAACCCTGACACTTCAAATGCTGATAATGCCAATATATATGATCCATTTAGCAGTTATCAACAAGAACAAAAATTACAAGAAGAAATACTTCAAGATCAGGCAGCTGCTATTCAAGAAGATACTGCTGCCAGTTTCTTTGCCCCCACACAGCAGCAGCCAGAAGCTGCAGCAGGTCAAACAGCTGCAAGTTTCTTTAGCAGTACACAACAAGATCAAGTAGCTGTTAGTCAAGCAAACACTGCTGCTGACTTCTTCACACAGCCAACTGCTGATGCTAGTCAAACAGCTGAAACTATCACAGCTGCTGCTTTGTTTGATAACAATGCTGTTGCAGCTGCCACAAATGAAGTTGCTGCCTCATTTTTCAGCAGTGAAACGGTAGAAACAGCAAGCTATTTTGCTACTGAAGCTGTAACAGCCCAAGCTCCTATTGAAGAAGCAGTAGTCCAACAAGCTGCCAATGAACAAGGAAATGTTGATCCAAGTGTGTCACAGATTGTTGATACATCAGCTGTTCAAGTTGAGCTTGCCAATTATCAGGTAATATTTTTACTTTTTCAATCGTATTATTGTTAATTTGCAATTTACGTATCTATTTGATAGAAGTTATTCATTTGAAAAGTTTGATTTATACCTTTTTCAACACAGTAAGGGTACGTACAAGATTATTCATGTGAAATGTTATTTGTGAAAAAGATGCAAGATCTTGTAATCAGTGAGCAAATGGCACTTAAAATTCGAATTTTGATCTGAACTTTTGCATGAGTAATCCTTGGTAGGTCTATTTTCCCTAAATCGAACAAAAAGTTGGAAAACTAACAGGTGGGGGCTCAGCCGTTTAGCCGTATTTTGCCTATTTTTTAGGGGAATCAACTTTTTAAAACATATTTTTGATTTAATTCATGTTAAATGATATCAATAACCATTTTTAAAACTTCTAGTACCAACAGCTACCGTCTAGAACCGTTTGATAGCGTTTTGGAGTGAAAAAAGTATTATGTGGAGATAGGTTTCGTGACTAATTTGCAATATAGATATCAAAAAAAATGGCATAACGGCTGAACCGCCAGCCGTTAGCCGTTACTTATTCATCATCATAAAGGCTAGTCAATAAGGGTACAATTTAGAAAAGCTACACATGTGTTAAGGGGTGGTTTAAGGCTATTTTATTTTTAGATTCAAATATTAGAATGGTTTTGGGCTATTTTTTGCCCTTCTCTAACCTTTGAAATACAAAACCCATTGCTCTAGTAAAATTTAAAACACTGTAAATCTGCTTTCGTGCAAATGCTCGTAGCAATTGCTGACAAAGCCTCCTTAGTAAATGACTCTGAATTATATATGATATTTTAATTAGGCTGCCATTGCTGACTGGCAGGTATGGGGTCAGGCAAAGACTGAGGAAATTACTGGCCTTCAGGAAACAGTGGCCACCCTCCAGCAGACAATTGCCAACATTACGGATGCGTTTAACACGTCAAGTGATGCGCTTAACACAACTTCAGCTGCCTACACACAGGCTCAGGATGAATTGAAAAGTAAGTGAATCATTTTATGTTATCAAAACTATTGTACAAATTGTATCTCTCTTATTTGATAAAAAAAAAACATTGGATGTTGTCAATTCATAATAGTGTACACTTTTTTTTAAAGTAATTCTCAAGTCGGAAAAATCGGACATTTCTGACATTAATGATCATAAATTATAGGTTTGAAAGATGAACTGGAAAGAATTGGAGATGCTGGTAAACCAGATGATAAAGTTAACGAGGCACTCAAGCTCATCAAAATAAAGGTATGCATTTGGTTTTTTACTAAGGCTAATCAGTGCGGAGTTGGTTGCTTTAATGCAATTTTTTGTAAACTAGTTAGGAATTATATTATTTACTAGTGGCTGCGCCTTTAGCATACATATGCTCTTTGTAACAATGAAAAAGGATCTAGGAGGAGGTGGCAGAAAAACAGCTAAAAACCATCCTTGAACTTGAATTCAAAACTAAAATTAAATTAAGAGTTTTATTAGTTTATGGGATCTGACAGACAAACATTAAACCTGATAATTTTCAAAAACTCAACTGTGGATCAACACGTAGCGCATCCGCTCGTCGTCGGGTATTTGATGGGTTCGAATCTCGGCCCTACACCGCGTCATAACTTAAAGACTTTTAAAATTGTTCCTATTGCTGCGCCACATAAATAGTTTGATTAGGATGAGTAGTTAACATGTAGAATTAGGACTTCTTAGGCAAAAGTCGTGCAATCAAAGAGTTGGTTGTCTGGTGGGTGTTACTTAACCTAGTACCCCAATTGTTTGGCTCCCTTTAGTTATCCTGGGTTATTGGACCTGACGTTAAAGTTGCAATGAGGTAATTGATAGGTACATTATCTTGTTGATTAGGACATGGAGCTGGAGGAAATGAAGGTTACAATTGATCGTCTTGAAACTGAAAAACAGGATTTATATGAAGAAATCAGGGAAACCAAGGTAAACATTTTCCATTAGGTCTTCGAAACCGATTAATATCCGCTAAATAACTGGTTCTAAGCCATACTGAAAATCATGTTTTGAATCGTATTTTATAAAGTTTTCAATTACTCTGGTGTCCAAAGTTTTATAATCACATTAGGTATCTTATTCGTCATCTGCAGAAAGGCTAATTTTGTTAATCATCATTGGGAATGTATATCAATATATCGTTCCATGTTTTATCCTTAAAATCCCTAATATATCTGTAACAAAAAGAAATAATAATATTTTTTGAATATTTAATTACCTAGGAAAAAATGTTTTCGGCTTTTGAAATCCCCACCCCGCCCAATATTTATATTCTATTGTTCATTATTCATACGATTAGAATGAAATGCAAAAGCTGGAGGGTGCCAACGACCAACTAGAAGCCTTCCAAACTACCTTAGATCAGCTAGAGGATAGTAAGGTTAGTTTAACTTTAAAAAGAAAAATCATTGATGTAAAATGAACAGTAAACTGAAATCCAGTAGAAGATGGGAATATATTAGCACAATCGAAAATATAATGTTAAAAAGTTAGTCAAGTTACTTAAAATAATTTTTTAAGGACAATATTTAGATTATTTCTGCTGCAAGCGTTTTCATGTTTGTGGGATCGGTCAATGTGTTAGTCAGGAAATTTGAGAACTAAGTCGTTTGGACGGCAGCTGTGTGTACATTTTCTAATTGTACTTTTTCTGCGCTGCCATACATTCCTATAGAGGCATATAGTTTTCACCTTTTCCACCAATTCAAAAATTGTAATATTTTTCCATTATTTGTTTAGTTCTAGGGCCACTAAAACAATAATCTCAATAAAGTCTTCAGTGTTTCTGTAAATTACATTCCAGCAGACATCATAGGAAATAGTTTTGTTAATTTATTAAAGGCATATGTTTTCATGAAAACTAATTTAGGTTTGTTATGACAAGCTGAAGGAGGATGAGAGTATGTTACGCAACGAACTGGCGGCTAAAGATCAAGAATTAAATATGCTCAAGTCTGGACTAGAGAAAGAAAGAAACAATCTTCAACAGCAGCTACAAGAGAAGTCATCCAGTTTAGCAGGTTTGTTGCTGTTCCATTGCAGGAATTTTTACACTTATACCTGCATAAAACGTGGAGTATCTGCTTGTTGTCGGGGAGGTGATAGGTTCGAATCTCAGCCCAACAACGTTTTATAACTAAAGATGTTTAAAATGGTTCTTACTGCTGCAACATAAATAGTTAAAGTAGAGGAAGTGTCTTGGCCCAAAACAGGCGTAACTCATTATAATGCACAGTTATGACTTCCAGACAAAGTTGGGTAACCATAAGATTGGTTGTCTGTAGGGCGTTTGAACATCAAGATTTGGTGAGGAGATATATCAAAATAAAATCTTGTAATGTATCACGTCCTTAATTATATAGATATATAGTTTCCTTGAAGAGATAGCACATTTGTTAATAGAATAATCTACACTCCCCTAAATGGTAGAATGCTATAAATACCCGAGAAATGTGAATTTTATAATATAATAAGATTTCATACAGTAATATCTATTTTATTTGGTTTAACAATGTTAACATGAACGACTAATTTCAGAACTGCAGGATGAGATGTCCTCCAGGTTACAAGAGCTGGACTGCTGCCAGAGGAAGCTGGCAGAGGCCGAGGAAATGAGAACCAGAGATATCCAGGAACAGGAAGAGATTGCTGCAGAGTTTGAACAAATGCAACAACAGGTAGTTTTACAATTTACCTGAACTGAAAGTAAACCATTTACAAGTTGTTTTAAAACTATAATTTTAGGTAAGGGTTGGATAGCCCTTTAGATAGGGTTAGAGGGCTATAAACAAAAAAAAATAAGTAAGGTTGGGGAGTTTAAAGCCAATTTACCTTGTTTTCACATTTCATTTGGAAGGTAAGCTCCCATTCTCGCATTTGTAATATTCCCCAAGAAGTGAAATTTTTTTTAGCTGTTCTATTGGTTTTAGAAGAAATAAATGATAAAATGCTGTCTATTTAGGTACTTGAGTCAGAAAACAAAATTTCGAGCCTGACAAAAGAATTAGAAAATTTACGGGAACAAGCCAGTAAAGCTGAAGACCTTACTAAACAACTTGAACAAGCTAAACAAGCTTCTGTTGCTCCTACTAATGAAATCAATGTTGTACCAAGTGAGACAGTTACCAATAGTGAAGCTGAGGTAAAAATAACCCAATTAGAAGCTGAAATAGAGTCATATAAGCAAGCACTTGTCGATTGGAATGTGTGGTCTGAAAATAAAACAGCTGAATATAACCAACTTCTAGATGCCTACAACCAATATGTTGATGCTTATAATACTATGTCTACTGAATATAATTCTTTGAAGAGTGAACATGGCCCTACAACAGATAGCACTACAACCGAAATAGACTCGAATAAAATTGTTGATAACAAAGAAGATGAAATAGCTAGACTTAACAAAGAATTAGAGGACAAGATTAGTGAATTGAAAACTAAAGATGATATTATTGAAAGCAAAGAACGTGAAATCACAGTAAAAGAACAAATAATAGCAGAAAAGGAAAGTGAGCTGGTGACCAAAACTGGTGAAAATGCTAAGCTGAGCATTAAATCTTATCTCAGTGGATTTTTATCACCAACCAAAGGTCCTACTGACCCTGCTGCCAATGAGCTTAGTGTTGCAAAACAAGATTCTATCAACATTGAACCAAATGTTCCAGCCGTTGAAAATGCGCCACCTATGCTAGGCACACCACCGCCAATGGCCCAAGAAGGTGTTAGTGGTGTCTGGGGTGCTATACAACAAGTTGGAGCTGGCACAACCCCAGTTGTTCCACAACTTGTTGAGGAAGGTTGGGGAGCTGATGCTCAGGAGGATCCGTTTGCTGGAATTGGTGGGGAGTCGGTTCCTATTCCAGAACAGGTAACAGATAAATATTTTTATCCAATTTTTTAGTATTTTCCTGTACCATTATATAAACTACATTTATGATTGGGGGTGGGGGGGGGGGGTAAATTTACAATCCTTCTTGTTTTTAAAAAATATTTTTACTGAATGACTCAATGAATTTAGGTTAACGCACTTGAAACAGAAATCAGCCAGCTACGTCAAGAAATGACAGCTTTGAATGTTGCAAAAACCGACGCTGAAACAGCTGCTGGACAGCTGAGACAAGAATTGGATCAGCTGTCAGCTGCCAAGACAGAGGCTGAGACAGAATTAAACACAGCCAAGCTGAAGAATGGCAAATTATTGGTGAAAGTCAAAACGCTTACTAAACAGGTACTGAACCAGTGACCATGTTATGTACTTTATTTCAATTGTATGCTCAATGAATAAAAAGAAGTCTTTAGCTTTAATAGGACCAAAACTCAAAAGTGATTAGATTCCGTTCATTTGGATAAATTGGTTTCGATCATTTGACAGCTAAGGGTTTAAAAGACTCTCCCTAACCCTCTCCTTAATGTTCAAGTACCTAACATTATTTATTATTGAGAGTTATTACCCTAGATAGTCAATCAAACAAGGATTTTTGGTTTATCTGTAGTTCCATCAAATACACAATAAGAGTGACGGCTTCTTACTGTATTCCCGTTGGTCAAACTAAGTGATTGACATTCTTGTATTGGTCCGTTCAGTTATTACCAGAGAGAGTGGAGGCAATGTGCTTTTTATTACACTAGTCCCCAAAGTTTTATAATGATGTTTTCTTATTTGTTAGCTTGACAACTTTGGCGACCTTATATAAATTTTGACTGGTTAGTTCAATAAGTTGAGGGTTTTTCCGTTCCAACCCCTAATTTCAATCTACAGTAGGGGTAATTTTGTTTATCATCATTGGGGATGTTATTGTTCATCAATTTATCGGCCATTTTCTTATGACTTTAGATCCCTGGTTATTACACGTTAACAAATCCGAGCAACACATATTACATTTAGGTTGAAACCCTGAAGTCAGGGAAGGGAGGTGGAAATACATCTAGTATGGATGACTTGGATAAAACTCTGGAGGCTGAAATGAAAGCCCAAGTTCTCAAAGCTCAGGTATTCAAATATTTTTATCCTTATATAAAAGTAACAGGATCTTTGTCTGAAAAATCATCCTCTCTCCTACCGCTGAACCTATTTTATTTCTTTTATAATGTAACTTTTTATAAACCCTAGGAATGGTAAGAATAAGACAACCATCCCAAAAGAAATTTCCTTTGAAAATCACCCCCTCTCCCCCGAGCGCAGCTAAAAGATAAATATTTTGTACAATATCGAGGAGGAGGGGAATTGACTGCCTTCCCCCATTACAAGTGTCTCTAAAGGCCTCTAGTAGCGTAGCCGCTAGTAAGTGATAAAGAACTATTGATATATGTAAATGTGACCCAATTAAATTTTGATCATTTATCTGACAATAATTTAAAGGAACAGTTTTCATAAAGTTAGGTAAATAAATTGAGCTAAGGGGAAGGTCGTTTTTTCGTTTGTTTATTACTTTATGTCAGGTTAGTTCAGATTATATTGGGTATTGGTTAGCTTTTCAGGATTAGGGCTATGGGTTAGGAAAAATTAACCACTCACCTAATTTTTAATGTACCTTTAAAATAGGGGGAGTTTTCCATGGGCACTTGGAGGGGAAGCACTAATTATGTATATTACCAGGGTCAATTGGACGAAGTTCGTCGAGACCTGGTGACGGTCAGGACAGAGAAGACAAGACTGGAGGAAAAGGTGGACACATTAGAAGCTGCGCATGATAGACTTGTTCAAATGAAGGTATGTTATGAAAATGGATTTATTATTACTTGGATCTTAAACCAGATTATCATGTTTTCTAATGAGTTGAAACTCAAAGCGGGCTAAAATAAGTATCCCCTCTTGAGTCTTATCCCATCCCCTTCATTAGAACTGACAGAAGAATGACAGGGGAAATAGCAAACTAATTGATGATAATTTTTCCCGTGTTCTAATATCCACGTATATTTTACATCCATTAATGAACACAAAATTCTAGATGGAAATCAGTTTATAGCCGGTAGGGGAGTGTAAAGAGATGTTAACCCACCCTTAAGGCTCAAAGTATAACTTTTTTACCACTTCTGGGGGTTTCACACTCCCTCGGTGTGCACGCCACTGATGGAAATCAGATCATGTTATTCAGGAATAGGTCAATAAATAGTTTTTTCTCCCTAATTTATTTGGAAGGATACCTAGCAAAATTCACATCTAGCATAGAATGTATTGTACAAGTTTAGCAACTACAATAGCTTTTATGTGTTAAGGAGTCTCAAGACAATGAGGTATCCTATCTGACCAGCAGAACCAAGGAGCTGAAAGAGGAGACGGAGGGGCTCAGGTGGCAGCTGGAGGAGGTTGAGGAGAGATCCAGAATGGAGGTAAAAATATTAGTTTGGGGTTGGGAAGAATTCCGAACTATTAATAAAACATGTGAACGCCAAAATCCGGCGTAATAGCTACTTTAGAACAAAACGACTCCAAAGCAAAAACGATACGTCTATTTTAGATATATCCAATTTAAATTTCGACTTTTATTCCACAACAAAAGAGTTAATGTTCAATAAATGTTATCATCATTGTTAAATGTTTTGTCTTCTTTAATGATATTGTAACCATGCCAAATTAAGGTTGCTCAGTTGACCGTCGCGCTATCAGCCTATCAGTCAGCTGAATCTAGCAGCAGTCAAGATATTCTAAATGAGAATGCCAGGCTTAAGGTTGGTTGTATATTTAGGAAGGGAGGGGACATTGGGCTGTAAATATTTTTAGTGCTTTTGGTACTTTATTATAATATTGATTTATTAGTCTAATCTAGCAGTGTCCAGCTTTTCTTAAACCATACTAGATATGCTTTTTTCTTATCCGCTCTGTATCCAGAGCTTGATCTCTACTTGTACAGCCGTTGCCGCTGCCAGAGGTACAGCCACTAACCTAATAGCGATCTTTAAATAAAATTAGCTACGCGTGGCCACGACTATAAGCGATCTTTAAATCACGCCACTTTTTAAATTTAAAGTAAAAATATGAAATAAAATAATAAAAATAATAATACGTAAACACTTCAAACATTTATAAATCCATGTTTATTGGCCGCACTGGCAGAAGTGCAGAAGTGACGGCTATAGAAACGACTACGACTACGGCCACGACCACGGCTACGGCAACGGTTACACATTTAATGATACAGCGCAGCGGAAATTAATCTAGAAAAAAAATTTTATAAACATAAACTTCATACCTATTAATATTTTTTTCTGTTTTTAGCAAGATATGAGTGTAACTTCATCAGAGTTAGAAAGAGTTCAACAATCAGCTGATAAGCTTAGAGAAGATCTTTCAGTTCTAGGTATACATATATTAATAAATAGATATACAATATACATACGATACATGTATTATAGAAAGTTTTCTATAGTATGCTGATAAGCTTAGAGAAGATATCTTAGGTATAACTATACATATATTAATAGCATTTGATTAATAAAAAAGTAGATAGATAGATATATAAAGATCAGATGGGTAGCTAGATAGCTTATGTTCTTAGGATCTTTTTTCCCTAGACAAAATCTAGAATTTAAACTATTGCAGGAGCTCAGTTAAGAACAGCTCTGGAGGAGGTTGAGGTTTGGAAAAGTAAAGCTGAAGAAGCAAGAGAGGTACAGACATCCATTGAACAACAAGGGTTGCAAGTAGAATAGTCAGGGAGGGGGGGGGGGACTTTGTACTATAAATCATACTGATACCCAATGATTTATAAGTAAAACTTTGGGTACCTGTATTAAATTTTGATTGGTTTGTTTTAAAAATTTCAACTAATTAAATTATAGTAATCTACAGAAAGGGTAGTTTTATTTATCTTCATTGGGGATGTACACAGAGAGAGAGGGGACACTTGGCTGTTTATTACACTAGTCCCCAAAGTTTTATAATAACACCTCAAAAGTTAAAAATGACGAAACTAAATAAAAAACAAATGAAACCTTTTCAGGAAATGGAGTCAATGAAACTTCACATTGAAAGCCTTGAATCTGAGAAAGGTGTCCCATCTGTATTTGGTGGCGGGGTTGAACATATTGGAGCTGGTGGGGTTGCAGGTGAAGTGGCTCAACTCAAGGAGAAAATACGAAGGGAACAGCAGTTGGTACTGCAACTTGAAATGGATTTACAGGTTAATATCTTATCCTCCTATTATGTAAATTAAGTAGTAAACTTTTTGTTGTCTTTAGCGAAGGATCTCGCTAACCGCTGAACCGATATGGTTCTCCTTTATAGTGGGCCTTCTTATATGTTAATGGAAGGTTTTTTAAAATCTATTTTTGGGGCGAGTATTTCCACCCTCCTAATAAAAATGACCTCCCCCCCCAAAAAAAAAAAAATATTTTTTTATACTTTTTCTTTTTAAAACTCAAAATGAAAGTGGTGGGGGGTGGGTAGACTTTCCAATCTTACCTTAGTGACAAATATTTTAACAACAAGGGATATTATGTTTATAAGCAGCGAAGCAACTACACAGTAATGAAATAAATGATCTTTTAGTCTGTAATGTAAGTATATAATCCATGCAATTCAAATGTTATATTTTAAGCAATGCTTCTTTTTTTACGACTTTTTGGAAAAAAAAGCATCCAGTTTTCACTTCTCATTTCAATACTTTCTCGTCATTTGTATGACCCTGGCCTTGGGAGATCTAAAAAGCGGTCCAATAGTAGTTTTTCTTGTACGTTTGTTACGCGTTCGTTATACCCTAATTCACACTAAAGGGGTAGTTTTTCCTGGTTAATTGGTTAAACTGCATTTATATGGCATATAATTGAAAGAATTTCAATTTTCTACCACGTAGTTTTTAAAATATCAAGACTTGAAAATCGTCTTTTTAAATTGCATATATCACAAAAAGACGATTTTCAAGTCTTGATATTTTCAAAACTATGTGGCAGAAAATTGAATTTCTTTCAAATATATGCCATATAAATATAGTTTAACCCATTAACTAGCAAAAACTTAGCGGTTCACTAAATTAAGTTCAAATGCATTTTGTGAAACTACCCATTTAATTTGGATTTAGTATAGCTAGAAGAAAAGTTCATTTCAAAAAGGCCTCAGATTTCATGAAAACTGTTCTTGTTTTTCTGAACTATGCAAAGACAAAAAATATTAATTTCTAGATGAAAGACGCAGCGTTAGAAGAGGCGCGGGAAGAACTGGATGGATTGCGGGCACGCGGAGAATCTCTGGGACCTGCACCGATTTCAGGTATAATCTTAGTTATACTTACAGTTAAAATTAAAATAATTAGCAGCATTTTCGGTTCGTTCTTTTTTTTCTAGGGCTTTTTTCTTCCGAGGTTGGTGGAGTTAAATCCCTTTCCAGAAAAAAGCCTAAAACCTGACCAGAACCTAAATTAATATTTTTCTTAAATTATGATTTATGTAAATCAGGAACTCCAGCAGACTGCGTAGAGACAGTACAGATAGTAGGATGTCAGAATATTATATTTATGTTATATTTAGGAACTCCAGGTAGACTGCGTAGAGACAGTACAGATAGTAGGATGTCGGATACATTTATAGATCAAGAGGTCTTCCTTCATGAAAATAATAAACTCAAGGTAAACAATTAAAAGGGGTAGTTTCACGAAATGCATTTGAACTTAATTTAATGAACCGCATATTTTTTGCTAGTTAATGGGTTTAACTATATTTATATAGCATATATTTGAAAGAATTTCAATTTTCTATCACGTAGTTTTTGAAATATCAAGACTTGAAATATGCAATTTAAAAAGACGATTTTCAAGTATTGATATTTTAAAAACTATGTGGTAGAAAATTAAAAATTTTTCAATTATATGCCATATAAATATAGTTTAACCAATTAACCAGGAAAAAATATGCGGTTCACTAAATTAAGTTTAAATGCATTTTGTGAAACTACCCCTTTAGCAGTTTCTTATAAAGTTCTCACTGTCATGACATGAAAATCAAATATTATTTATTTTAAATTTTGAACAACTTTGCTTTTATGAAGTCCTTCTTAAAACCTCTCTATATATGATTTATTTTAGGCTGAATTTTCGTGACCTTTGCAAAGCAAGTGATAAAAATGGCCATTTATTAACTCCCTTCAGGAGTGGTTTTATGAAGAACTTTATAAAAGCAAAGTTGTTCAAAATTTAAAATAAATAATATTTGCTTTTCTTGTCATGATTATGCGGCATCTCCTAGGGAGTGAAAATTGAACTTGAAATTTTCAAATCTAATTTACTCAAAAAGCCCCCGCTGAAATATTTTGGTTTTACCTGGAATCATCATAGTTTTATGTCTTTTTTCACCATACATAGGTCCCAGGGCTCGGCACTTACTTTTGTCTTGATTCAATTCTAGCCCACAGTGTTCTCAGTCAAACCCCCCCCCCCCATCCCGATTATTTGGAAATAAATTTGAAAAAGGGGTTAGAGGTTAGTTTTTCCTTTGTGTGTTTATTAGGTAATTTAGTCTTTTTTTTGCATATAAGAATGTTATTATATGCTTTGAAGATTGTTTATATACATTTCTGTAGATCAAAATTATTGGTTGAAAGGGGGGAGGCGGATGTGCCACTTTTTGAAACCAAAACTAAAAGTCAAAGGAACTAAACTAAAAACTGCCGAGAAATTGCAAAAAAAAATTCGGCGGTTTTCGGCGGTTGCGCTGCCGTTTCTTCACAGTTCCATATTGTACCTCTATCAAGCAACTGCCATGCAAAATCTCAGACCTGTAACTCTTTTTTTAGTTGAGTTCCTTTGTTGACTTTTAGTTTTGGTTTCAAAAAGTGGCACATCCGCCTCCTCCCTTTGAACACTAGACTTGTTATTGTAAATTTGGAGACTAGTGAAATAAAAAGTCTATTGTCCCCTCTCTCTCTCTCTCTCTCTTTGAAACTTAATGTAATTGTTTTAGGGTGACCTTGATCACGCCCTGAGAGAGAACAGACGACTGTCTAGCAGGATCAGGTCTTGGGAGACGGAACTTGAACGTGGCATGGACTCGAACCTTGATCAAGAGGGGCTTAGAGCAGAGTTAACTAGAGCTATTAAGACCCTCCAGGTAAAGTTTTTTTTGCTCTAAAATTAACGCTAAAATTGCCAGTGTAAAAACTTTACAACATTGCAATAAGATGTAACAGTTTATAGGCCAATGCGTCACCCCTACTCTTCTTTAATTATAGAAACCATGATTATTCCTCAAATTTTATTAAAAATGTTTTCTTATTCCTTTTGCTTAACAACTTTGGGGACTATAGTAAATTTTGATTGGTTGGTTTGGTTGATGTTTGTTCAAACGGTTCAACCACTAATATTAATCTACAGAAGGGTTAACTTTGTGTATCATCATTTAGGATGTACATCATTTTATTGGCCATTGTCTTATCCCTTTAGATCCCTGACATAAATCTTGCTTTGTAGATGAAGGAGCACAAGTTGGAAGAGATCCAGGACCTAAACCTGACCCTACTGGAGGAGCGGGACTCCCTCCAGCTTCGCCTCTCCAGCCTCATGAGACAAATGGAGAGCGCCGCCAACAGCCGGGCTATGACGCCAGTGCCTGGTGGTGGCAATAATACCCTCAGTTCACCGGGTTACGGCGTACTTGACCCTCAAACACAAATTTTAGAATTAAATTCAAAGTAAGTAAACATTCTTCCTCCATTACTTTGAAAAGCGTCCAAAGGCAGAATTTATCAAAATTCTAGAACAAAAAGTGGTTTAAGAACATTTAGTTCGTATAACCTTAATATTAGTTTGGTATCATGTAAAGAAAAAGAAGTAGCGGGTCTCGTATTTTAACAATAGCTTTTGATAGGTTATTTTAGGTTTTCTTTCCATGGTCCTTAGTTAGTCTACATTTATGCGCCCTGTTATTTATGGGACGGGTTGTATCATCGTTTTTAATGAAACATTTTTTAGATTGAGTGAGTTAAGAAAACTAAATTACGCCCTGGATGTTGAACTTCAGAAGGAGAGAGGACAAAGGGCTCAACAGCATGTAAGTTAAAAACAAAAGCGTATAGGGTGTCAACATCTCCTTAAAACTGCTTTTTCATTACTTGAAGTCTTCACACCATGTGGTTGTTACATTAGATTGATATTCTTAGTTCTATAACTTTTTTAAATGGAAAAGAGATGGTCAGAAATGGCGTCTTGATATTGTTGAGAACAAAAGTACTAAAAATATTACACTGATCTATCTTTGTATCCCTGGTTATGAAAAAAAATGGTACTGCAAAATATTTTTCAATTTTTCCCCTCATTGAGTAAAAAAATAGAAAAATATTTGGGAAGTTTTAAGAAATGAATAAAATAAAGAGAACTTTAAATATTTTTTCTTATTAGGGTAAAAAACTAGGGGGGGTTGGGAGCGTGAATAAATATTTTTGCTGTAGGGGAAAAAAATGAATCTTGTGCAGAATATACCGTACACCCCCCATGGCTAGTTATGAACAAATCTTGACCAAGTATTAATTTTAGATCCGAGTAATGGAACCTAGGTCGAGAGAGGCTGAACGGATGCTGGGCAGTTCAAGTAGTCAACCATCAGACAGCCCGGTCAAACATCTGTAGCCTGGTCGTGTGGTCAGCGAACAAGCGGTCATATCGGTCACACTGCAACAGGCTTAATAGGTCATGCCGTCGATAGTTTAATTAATATAAAATTAGTTGAGATTGGTTCAGGGTTAGTTTAGTCGCAGTCAAAATACTGTAAAATTTTCAATCCCCGAAGTTTGGGAAGAATAGGAAGAAATATAAAAATTACAGCCCTATAATAATCATAGAATTATATATATCTTTTAATTTCTTTGCATAACATCTTGACTAGAAATTCTATGAAAGGACAGATACATAATTTTGTCTTAAAGGATTTTCTACCTGGTACTTTATAGTCCTCATTTTTAAGAGGACGTTACTAACACCCTCCTCTCTTGGTTGCTTTAGTGGGGTGTATCAAGGGGGTTTAGGGATGTGGACACACCCCCAATCTGCAATCTTCTGGTCCTCGGTAGGACATAGCATATCCTTCCTAGGACAATAATCGTTACCTCTCGAAATTAGGGAAATAATCTTTTCGTGACAGAACTTATCCATAACCACTCTATCTTACCTACATATTTTTATTTTAAATTTTCACAAAATTAGGGTTTTAGGGAAATTTTGATACTATATGTTTTTAATACCAGTTTAAATAAATTTGTTGATATAAATAAAATGTGATATGAAATTTTAGTAATGTAAAGTGCTTGAATAAAAAATTGTGGTGTGTAATTTAAAAAAAAAATTCCGAAATTTGAATTGAAAATTACTCCAAGGAAAATGTAAATTATTTTAGTTAATTGATATACCTAGGTTTGTAATATGTATTTTAATTTATTTTATAATTTCACTTTTGTTTTATTTGCATTTGTAATTTATAATAAATATTTATATAATAATTTAAAGTTTTTTTAAGCAACATGTGATATATAAGAACCATTCATATGCTAAGTATAGTATAGGAGCTACGTGTTAAAATGTTCCAACTTTTCAACCTTTTTCTCACATTTTACAACGTAGCTCCCAAACTACAGATAGAAAAAAATGGTACTTATATTTTTGAAAAATAGAGTTTATGACGATTCTAACGGTATGCATAACATTTTTCTACTATTAACACAAGCCGCAGAATTTGAATTTAAAAATTAAAAAAATGTGGACATATTTGCACAACCTTTAAAAACATGCATCTCCAAAATTAAGACCTTTGGAAAATCAATTTTTGAGGCATAATTTGTTGAAATAATCATTTTTAAATATTTGAAACAGGTTTTCCAAATATATAACGCATTTTGTGTAATTGTTTCATTTTCTATGCATAATTAAGATTAAAAAAGACATTAATCATGAAGCACCCTGTAAATATCTATCCATCCATATTGTACTGCCGGAAGCTTGACACAATACAAAGTATTCTATCGCATCTACAGAACTACCAGAGATGTAAGAATAGAACAATTTATGTTTTTTCTTCTCCAATAATAATTTGTTTTGTGTTCTATCTTTGATATAGCTTTAAATAGTTCGGAATAAAAAGGATTTTGCATAATTTTACCTCTAATATTCCCTTACACCTTGAGAAACATCAAATAATATTTTTTATTTCTTTCTCTTTCTTCCTTTCACTCTCTCTTCCTCTTGAGGTCTTGTGTGACGTCACACAATTACACACTGCTACACACATAAATTTACTATGGTTGAGGAGCTGATAAAAAATGATACATTAACGATTTTAAAATTTTTGTTTGCTCTGTCTGGTCCGTGATAATAAAAGGTTAATTTAATACCATAATCAACATTTCAGTTATGGATTTGCAATATATAAGGCATTCCTACTACACTTCCAATTAGAGACACACACACCTGATATTGAAGCAGTTATAACCGTTTAAAACAGCTTAGGTCACGAAATATCGTATAGTGTCAAATAAGAAATGATTCGACGTCATACAATACAAATAACCAATGATGGGCCAGAATAATTGTAATTGACCAATGGTAAATTGTATAATGGCCTGTCATTGGTAATTTTGTTTTGTATGACATCATTTTTTATTGACACTACGCTCTGTTTCTTAGGCCATGACTCCTTCTAGGCCGAGACGATCAAGGTAGCAAGTTTGTATAGCCTCTAACTGGTAAATTGTATAATGGCCCACCATTGGTAATTTGTTTTGTATGACGTCATTTTTTAATGACACTACGCACTGTTTCTTAGGCCATGACACCATGAGAATACGGGACACCAAATCCCAACTTTGCCTACTACTTATGTGTGTGTGCTTGGGTGTTTCGAGGTGTGTGTGTGTGCATGATTGGGCGTGTGTGTGTGTGTGTATAATTTTGCAATAATTGATAACGAGTTCAGACAGCTTATGTTGATCATGTCAATACCATTTTAGTTATTTTAGCATTAGGTTGCCTTACAATTCATTGCTTATACTATAATACAAAGTAGAACGATGTCCGTCTGAAGCTTAAGATCTCAGTAACCGCTGAACCGATTGGGCTCTATTTTTTAGGGATTATACCTACTGGTCCTGTGATGGTTTTAAGCTATTTTCCTGAGGGGTGGGACACCCCCAACCCCCCCAAAAACTAAAAAAAACACATTTTTTTTTTTGTAGGAGATATCCTTGGTCCTTTTTTGCAGGAGATTTCCTTGGTCCTTATTTTTTTTTACGAATTTCACCTTAACTTTTTTATTATCTCTTGGGGCAAAGCCCCTAGAGGCTAGGGGGAAGCCGCTAGTACTATATAAAGTAGTAAGAGTTTTTTTTCTGTATCGAACAATCCCGTTAACCTCTGAACCGTTATGTTTCTCCTTTACAATGTAACTTCTCCTAGGTCCTGGGAAGGCTACTATTTTATAACTAAAATTGAAAATGGTCAAGGGTCTACTAGCATAATTAAATAAACGAACCCAAAGTTTTTATGCCGACGAATAAGATAACGTGATTATAAAACTTTGGATACCAGTGTAATTTACAGTCCAAAATCCTTTCCCTTACTGCACTGCTAAATGGTACATGTCCTAACAGCAGTAACTGTTCTAAATGGCACTGCTCCAATATTACACTTTTTATTATTTTAGTGGTGTATTAGTTTTAATGGATTTCTTCTGTTTTGCCAGGGCATGCAGGAAAGAAATACAAGGGCTTGGCAGCTGCAATATTTAGCCGTAATTTCTAGCAAGCTGCAAACACCTGTCATATTTTTGGAAATCTGCAATATTTATCTCGCTAATTATTCCAACAACATATAAATATTCTACAGCCAAAACCCAAGTCATAAAACTTCAAGGATGGAGGGGACATTAGACTTTAAATTACACTGGTACCAAATGTGTATTATTCTTGTTTTCTTATACGTTGGCCAAAAACTTTGGTAACTTTTATTACATTGTTATTGAATGGTTCCAAGCTAATAGTGTTAAAACTTTTCAACCAATAATAATAATGTACATTTGTAGCCGCATGAAAAGAAAGCAGTTACCGCGGCCTGAGAATTATTCAATAAAGTAAACAAATTATACTCCACAAGATTAAAAGTATTGGCTAAAGTTCTTTTACTGTAAATAGTTGTTAGCATCTATTTTTCTAGGGCTCGGCAGTCGTGACTCAGCCGCGCATAAGCCTCAAATTAAAACTAGTGTGAAACAAAAACTTTTTATTTTTCGTAAGATGGATTGTCTGTTTAGGAACAGGTTTAGACATCTAGCTGAATTAAAAATTATAATATGACATTTCACTGGAGCTTACACGCAGCTGCCAAGCTTTTTATTCTTTGTTTTGGTGATTACACAAGGTTTAGGTTCCCCTACATTTTCTTGTGCTATGGATTTAATTGTATGCAACTCATCTAAGGGCAGATTACTTGAAAGGAAGCAAAGCTGTAAAAAAAAGTTTATGTTCATAAAAATAATATATAAGGTTGCAATTTTAATAATTATGGTCTTTTGACCTGAGGAGATTTCTTTTTTAAAAATAATGATCGCTGCCTCACTAAAATTGTTTTTGTGAAAAATTCTCCAAAACCATATAAAAAATCTACAAAACAAATAAAATCATAGTAGGGTTATCAAAATATGATTTTATCTCATTTTTGTAGATTTTTCTATGTGATTTTGAAGGATTTAAAAAAAATTGACGATGCAGCGACCCTAATTTTTTTTAAAGAATCCACTTCTGTAAAAATTATGTGGATAAGGCTATGCAATATTCTTATCAAATATAATTATAACAAGCTATTCAATATATTTAAAGGTTTTTTTTTTTTAAAAGGACAATTATGTTCAAAAGTTAACATCCTTGGCAGAAAATTTACAAGACTATATAAAATTTAAAACAGCTTGTTTTTGTTACGTTATATAAAGTATAAGATATAACGAAGAAAAGAGAGCAATTGCTGCTACGCAACTTGCTGAAACTTACTCTGCGTTATTGAAAGACAGAAGGACATGCGGGCAGACAGACAGACGGAGTATATACAGACAGAACCTTAATAGTAAATATAGAGTAGCTGTGCTAAGCTTTAATGTATTATATGACATTATTTGGCAAAGTGAAAGGTATAATGTAATTATTTGAAATATACTGCAGTATTATGCGTCACTTACCTAAATATTTATTTTAAAACTCAAATGGTGCTTTCCTTCGTGGTGCCCATCAAACAATTAACCCCCCTCCCCATCACATATTGTTTTTGATTTTAAATAAAACAGGGATCCATGCGGGTAGCACTAACGTTATCAGCATATTCCAGCTGCGGTCCCCCAACCCTGCCGGGATACCTTCTTGTATCCAATTTAACCTAACCAGACCCAAATTTACAAACATACAAAAAATCCCCTCCTATTTTCATTTTGTTTGAAAATTAAGTAAGAGGGGGGGGGGCGGGGGGGGGGTGGGGTGTGGTGGCTACTCATTGCTCAACCTTTATAGCTGCTGAATATTCAACCTTATTGTGTAAGTTTCAGCCGTCTTCAAATTTTGACAAATCGGCTAATCTGCCATTTTAGGTAACAAACATTATCCCAGAATCAATATACGAAAATATAGCAGTTCTCAGTCGAACTATAACATAATAAGACCATATCCTTATGAGGTAACGTTAACTTGACTTGAAGAAAGCGTTTGATTCAGTAATAATAGTAATGTCATTACCGAAGTAATTGTAATGATTGTACAAAAGTAAATGATTGATCATTGTTTTATTAGAAATGCAGCTGCTCTATAATCATGTTTCGCACTTACGTGCGTCTTAAAATACATAACACCACAGTTATATTGAAAACAAGATTATCATCAAATTACAAACACTGACGATTTACTGTTTTTATTTTATCTTTAAATAAACCTAGTAAAAGTGTCTCCAAGTGGACAAATGTTACAACGTTTGGCCAAACTATTCCGATTGACGCCATATTCTTAGGAAATGTATCGGCCAAAAGTTTTAAATTTGGAGACAGCTTCATATAATGTTGTTAATCAAAGAGAGAGACAGGACAATGGGCTGTTTATTTCACTAGTCCCAAAAGATTTAAAATAACGTTTCTTATTCGTTAACGTAACATCTTTGGGGACTTTAGTGAATTTTGATTGGTTGTCTCAATAAGTTGAGTGTTCAAACGTTTCAACAACTAATTTTTATCTAGAGAAGGGGTAATTGTGTGTATCATCATTGGGAATGTACTTGAATTTATCGGCCATTTTCTTATCCCTTTAGATCCCAGGTTGTTAATTTGTTGCTACACTACTTATGGATATAATTATCCTGGTTACCAGTTATGTAACCTTGAAAAAGCAAATATTTCCAGTTTAATATTTCCGTATTAAGAATCCCTTTCATTAACTTTAGCTACAGGGATAAGACAATTAAAAATTATTTAATGTTTCCCAAAACCTTTGTAAAATACTATACCTGATAGCTTTTTATTAATTAATGTATTTGTTAAAATTCTATCGTTCTAACCCTTTCTCCCTGATATTAGTAACCATTTTTTTATTATTCCTTATTGCTTGTCAATACTTTTGTACTTTACGAATGGATTTATTATTGAATGGATCTTACACCAGATTTTCATGTACTCTAATATAAAGTGAAACTTGTAGCCGGCTAAAATAACGACACCCCTTCATTCCCCCCATTTACCCCATCCCCTTCCCTCCTACTGGATGTTAACAACCTAAATTGACGACAATTTTTTCCCTGTTAATTTCTGAATTAGTTAGGTCGTTTCAATTTAGAGAGCAAAGCAACTTTATAATACTTAAAAGTTCGAATGTCTATTTCAAACATGTTGATTCTTAAACGTTGTTTAAGTATATCTATAATACATAGTAGAACGATGTCTGTCTGTCTTAATATCTTAATAACCACTGAACTGATTGGGCTATACTCTACTGCTCCTGTAATGGTTTTAAGTAATTTTCTTGTGGGATTTGAAATCCCAACCCCCAAACAAAGAAAATACCCTCCCCACCCAAAAAAAATATTTTCTTTTTTAAATTAAACAAGGATGACAACATCCATAAGTAGCGAAGCACAAAAAAATTGTGGATGGGAATACGTAGCAGTAGATTTAAAGTGTATTTATTAAAATCAAGAATAGATTTATTGATGAAAATGAAGACGGTTACAGTAAATTGCATACTAGATGCACATAACAATGGGAAAAAATATTTTGAAACTGTTAATGCAAAAAAGTTTTCAAATTGGACCAAAAATACCAAAGATATGGGGAAATATGTCAAACATAGCCAAAAACCTGCTAAAAGGCAGTTTGGCCACCATTGTTTCTTTTCTTAAAACGCCAGAAATTTAATTTTGATATCTTTAATTGAAAATTTTTAAAAATTGGACCATAAACACCAAAGATATGGGTAAAAAAGTGAAAAATAAAAAAAAATAGCCAAAAACCTGCAAAAAGGCAGTCTGACTGTCATTGTTGTTTTCTTCAAACGACAGGAAATTTAATTTTGATATCTTTAACTGAAAAAATTTTGAAAATCGGACCATAAACACCAAAGATATGGGGGAAAATGTGAAAAATATAAAAATAGCCAAAAACCTGCAAAAAGGCAGTCTGACCGTAATTGTTGTTTTCTTAAAATGACGGGAAATTTAATTTTAATATCTTTAACTGAAAAAATTTTTGAAAATCAGCACAGCTAGAAACGTCGTAAGGAAACTCGCATCCGATATGTAGTATATTATCGCCAAAATCTTATTTAAGATTTTATAGCAAAAATCGAAAAAAATCGCTAGGGATTAATTCGATTTTGTAGTAAAAATCGCGGCAACCACGATTTCCCTAAGAAATCGTAAACAATAGCATTTTATGTGTGTCAACACACACTTACAAACAGACACACAACCAACATATAATCAACATCATTCTGTGAGAAATATAGTTTATAAATTGGCCGCTAGAAGTTCACATTATTTTTAAAAATATATTGCATTTTTTCTGTTGTCAAACAAAATAAATATATAACTGATAACTAAAATTGTCATAATGTGTTTATGTTTAATATTACAAATAAAAGTATTTTTAAAAAGTTTTTTTTCTAAACGACAACATTTTTAAATGTGTGTCTAAATATTCCTTAAATCATTGCTTTCAGTTACCAGTATGATTAACACAAAAATACTCTATCAAATTTCATTGAAAACTATTGAGAGTATACATTAAGTAGAAGGGCACAGAGAAAGGTTTCTCTTTACATCATGTCTCTCTCTGTCTCTCACTCTCTCTTTCTCTGTCTGCATGCACAGTATGAAATGGATTTTTTATGCAACCTCTTGCTTACATATTATATTTACAAACAAAACTACATGATGTCAAATATTTTTTAAATGTACTATTTATTCACGATTTTGGCACAATATCGCTTACGAGCCTTACGATATCGCTTACGATTTCGTGGGTGTATCGCGCAGCTCTAAGTACCTTTTCGACCATTTATCGTAACATATCGTCGATGTGCATTGGACGACTATTTAGCGATATCGTAAGAACTCGTGCTCGATTGCTACAAGATATCGTGCGCTATAGTAGCGCGATAGTGACGCTACTTTCTGGCTGGGAGACCATAAACACCAAAGATATGGGGAAAATTTGGAAAATAAAAAAAATAGCCTAAAACCTGCTAAAAAGCAGTCCGACCGCCATTGATGTTTTATAGTTAATTGTGCTCCTTAAGGATGGAAATGTTGTCAAAAAATTTCAGCCTTCTATCTTTTATAGGAGCCGAGAAAATCACGTTTCCCCAATTCATTAATCACGGATGGACGGACATTGTGAATTATAGAGTAGCTTCGCTACTAAAAATGGGGACTGGTCAACTAGCCCCCCCCCCCCCAATTTTTTTTTACTTTTTACATCTAAAATAGAAAAAAATGGGTTGATTAAAACCATTACATTACCTCTTGGGGCAAAACCGCTAGTTTTATTTATATTTCATATCTATAAGCTTTCTTTATTTTTATCAGTGAACTTAAGGTATAAGACAATGAACAATGACATAACCAAAGATAGCAAACAAAATTGCCGCTGCTGTGAATAAATTTATTAATTGAAAAGTTTGGGCTTTTCTAGTTTGAACCAACCAACCAATCATTAATACAAGTACCCTAATTTAAGTCAATGAATAACAGAACGAGAAAACTTTGGGAACTAGTACAATATCCCGTCCCTACCTTGATACAATATATAAATGTATACTTAAGGAAAAATCTCATTATAGAGTAGCTACATTACAACTAACCAACATGTTATGATTTATTGAGATAAGCGAGAGAAAAATCTTTTTACTGAAAGAAAGAACATCATTAAAGTAATGATATTTTTTACACATTCATCTTTAAGAAATAATGCATCATAATGAATAGATCTATCTACCAAATAACTCCATTCTAATTATCATGTTTAGACCACAGTCTTAACATGATGCGATTATAACATAAAAGTTAGACAGAATTTAGTTGTCAGAATAATCATAGATTTGATAGTCGGCCAAACTCCAGCGATCTACAAGGATTTGACAGTGGCCGATAAATTGATATACATCCTCAATGATGATACACGAAATTACCCCTTCTGTAGGTTAACAATAATGGTTAAAGCGTTAGGACGCTCAACTTTTTTCTTTGCTGTGAATTTAAAAAAGAACTAAAGGTAGTCTACCCCCTTTGGCCCTTCCCTTTCCACAATTGCCCCTAGAGGCCTTTTAAGGTATGTAACGTTTCTATTTGACATTTTTTTAGAGCCTGGCTTAATCAATACCGCCATATCTAATAAGATTCAAGTCATCCCGTAAGTTACAGTCGGAATAATTATGAAAACGTTTTAAAATTATTATAAATTTAACTTTAAGTTTATATATTATTTAAATATTAAAAGTTTTAGCTTTCCCTTTCTAGACCATGATTAAATTTAATTTTTAATGTATGCATACCTCAAACTTTTAACTACATATTTACTTAAATTTTTGTAGGACTTTTCAATAAATTCATAAGTAATCATCTTGTATTGATTTACTTTTATTAAAAATACACAAAAATCAATTTGACTAAAGTCCAGTAAATTTAGATAGAAAATAAGTTCTCAAAAAAAAAATTAAAAAAAAACATAAAAAGAATTGTAGTTATAAAATAAATAAAAAAAAACCAAGTATTAGTATATTTTGAGTTTCCCACAGAAAGTGCAGTTTTTGCTACAATTTTACAAGAGCAAAAACTATGATTGCACAACAGTTCACAGTTATATAATTGTGTTTTATATCTAGAATATTCTAGACTTTTTGTAGGAAACAAAAACTATAGTTATTTATTGTGATTCAATAATTTCATCATTATTTTGTATTATATCATTGTATATAGATACTAGAATGTTCTTAGAAACACTTTAATTATACAAGCAAAAACCAATGAATAAGTTTTTGTCATACTTTTAATACATAAAAAGCTAATATTGCATCATGTGTAAGTTTCCAGAAACTTCTTTATTATATGACAAAAAACTGATGTAGAAGTTTTTATTATGCTTTTTAATACATAAACAGCTAGTATTGCATCATATGTAAATTTCTAGAAACTTCTTTATTATATGACAGAAACTAATGTAGAAGTTTTTGTTATACTTTTTAATGCACAAAAAAGCTAGGATTGCATCATATTATGCCATTAACCAAATTCTAGAACATTCTAAGATCTTAGTATAAATAGAGCAGCAAAGTATCTGGTTTTCAATGAGCCTTGCACACTCATTCACTCGTAACCTTTTATTTAACCTCTGTATCTCTTAAATGTTTAACCTATCTAATGTGTTTATCTGTATACTATCTCTTTTCTTAACCATTCTGTTAGTTTTTATAAGAATGGTGTTTATTTTTATGTGTATCAATTTTTCATTTATCTTAATTTCTGTTTTACTCTTATTGAGATTTATAGAAATTTTACAAGTTCCCTGTTGGGACTTGTAAAAATCAAATGAAGCTCAAAACTAGAGAAATAGTCTAAGTTCTGAAAAATCATATACTTATGCTGCTTAAAAAAAATCTATCTTTAGCAAAATTATCTAAGTTTAACTATTATATCTTTGGACTTGTAAATTAACAAAACATAATGAAGTTTGATGATTATTATTCAAAGTATTTGGATAACAAACAATTACATGTCAAGTGTAAAGAAAATCTTAAAGAATCAAATATTATAAGTTTAAAGTTTACTTTCTTATTAAGAACTTATGGTTTACACTTTGCAAATCCAAAGATATGTTTTAACTGTCATAAAACATATTAAACCTTATATAAAGTAATTGAAAATAACTTAAAAAACATTATTATACTTATGTTAGAATACAATACTAAACTATGATACTCACATTTAATCAACAATAAAGTATAAACAATAAACACTTAGTACATTTTTCACTTTGGTATATATTGAATAATTTGAACTTGAAGTTGTGAGACAACAGTTCTTTATTGCACTAAAGTTAATAAATAATAGGAGATCCTCGCGTGGAAGTGTTTACAACACTTAGGTCTTTGTATTAATTTTGCCATTACATAAGCAGTTTAAGAGTAAAAGTAAAAACTAATTTAAAAACTTAACTTATAAGCATATCATAACTTACTAAAGGACCTTTGCCTCTATATTATCTTGGTAAATGTTTATTATTTAAATATTCTTTATCTAATAGACTTTTTCGTAGAAAGCAAAATAATTACTAATTTAAAGCTTGTTAGAAAGTCCTAGTACCTTTGGAAGCGATTAGTAAAGAGCGGAGTTATTCCTGCGGAGGGAATAGCGTGATTAGTGGTTATGTATATAGTTGATATTCATTAAGTTATGATAGTCTACATGTACAACTTATTAAAGGACCTTTGCTACTATATTGTCTAAGTATAAAGTAACTTCAAAATACTTTGATGATTCCTTTTATTTAGAAATTCAAAGTAGTTGCTAATATCAAAGCTTGTTAGAAAGCCCTAGTACCTTTGGAAAACGTTAGTAAAGAGTGGAGTTCTTTCCTCCAACTTGATTAGGAATTATTCAAGTGCAAAAATAGAATCATTCTTAGTTGAGGGTTAGGAATCAACGTGGTTAGCAATTACATATATAGTAGATACAAATATTTTAAGTTTTGCAAAATTACTAGAGATTAAAGGACAGCTATCTGTAGGCGTTTGGAGCTTTAGGGACTGAAACGCACGACACAAATGCAATTGAGAGCCTTGTGTACAAGCAATTGCAGCTAGATGACACTCTAGAGGCCCTAGAGAATGCTAGTATATTTGTGGCCATTGGTCGCGGCCCTAGGGTGACACTCGCACCGGTTGACACTCTAGAGGCCCTAGAGCACACCGGAACATGGGAACCTCTATAGTTGTACCTCTCTTTAAGGATGCTTGATAAGAAATATTAAGTTGTATAATACATGCTGAATTAGATTTTGGGACACTGATTAGTACAGCTCTGTAGCTTAATAGCTTGGATTCTAGGAGTAAGGGTACGGTAGCGCATCAAGTTGTACTTGTATAAGCCGGCTATGCAGTTTACTCTGAGTTTCTATTGTTATAAGAAAAGCAAAATACACCTGGTAGCTTGCTAGAGTTTAATTAAGCATTGGATAAATCTTTATTTATTTATTCTTGGAAAATCTAGCTTTATTTAATATTCTTGCAAATTATAGCTTATAAGTACTTCATAACATAATTTTAATCTAAGTTTAAAGTATTGAATTGAACTGCTTTTCTTTGGCAAAGTTGAATTGTTTATCACATCTATCACTTGAATCAATTTAGTCTAACCAGCTAAATGTTGTAAACTTTGACAAGATTGCGTTTAACTTATTCGGTTTGGTAGCTAAGTTTATGCTTTGTCATATGAGTTGGAGGTTGGCTTCAACTTGGTTGGTATTCTCTTCTTGATCTGAAACTTGGCACGTTTTATTAGAATTGGGAGAAAACATATCAGTATAATATCAGGTTCTCAGCCAAACTGAAAAATTAAGTATAACATCGTATTTTCCACAAATATTAAAATGAAAAATCATAAAATCAATACCGGTTTTGTTAGCTCGGAGAAAAACTGGTTTTCATCCTATAATAGAAACAAAAATGTACCTTTTAATATTGATGTATTAAAATGATGAATAATTTCTATTGAATTATTTATTAGAACAAAAATTAATTTTTGAAAACTAAGTAATGACTTTGTTTAAGCAAGTATAATGCACATCAATTATAATTGGTAAAAGTACTTTTCATTTTAAACTGAAAAATATTAAAAATTCCAATAGGATGATAAAATTTAATTTGTATAGTAATCAAAACAAAATCTTCGCTAAATTTGTTATAAAGTTCATTATTCTATTAATTAGAATACAACATATTAACGTATCTTACTTATTGCGTTGTAGTCATAGAGACTCTACGCTAATGAAAGATATTAAATTGACGACTGTAAAGTTGCTACGATTTCAATATCAAACAATAAATTATTCCATGAATCTTCTTACAGGGTTTCATGTCGATTTGATGATTTTAGAAGCTTAAAACCAAATGCTAGAGTTTTCATAACTATAGAAAAAGTTTCCTTCATGAAATAATAATTAATTTAAAGATTTTTGTGTGTCTCTTAAACAGTTAATTAATCACAGTTTGACTTTTGCAAAACCTTTGATAATATTATACTTACATAAAAGTAACAGTATCAATGCCTGTAATGAAGGATCTTGCTAACCATTTAACCGATATGGTTCTCATTTGCAGTTAAGCTTCTCTAGATCCTGAAAAGTTTTATAACTAATTTTGGGGAGTGTACATCCACCCTTCAAAGAGAAACCATCCATAGGAAAAATTCTCCCTCCCCCCCCCCCCCAGTAAATTTTTATTTTACTTTTTCTTTTTAAAACTAAAATTGAAAGTATGGGGGGGGGGTCTATTTCCTCACCGCCTCCAAGTGCTCCTAGAGGCACCTATGGGCGTAGTCGCTAAAATGTGTTACAAGGTGCAATATCAGAGTTTTAGTAAGGATGGGAATATTGGACTGTAAATTACACACCCGTAATTTTATCAAAGCATGATTGGTAGCTTCAAACTAACAATTTTAAAACTTTTCAAAGAATAATTTCAATCTTCAGTAGGCGTAATTGTTTTTTTTTTATAAATGGGGATGTACAATAACTTATCTCTCATTGTCTTATCTATTAAAATATCTGTAGTCTATGTTTCATAGTAAAAGTAAATCAAAATTGGGTTTGAACTTTTAAAAAGAATTAACCTTCCTCTATAGAAAATGTGTCTTTTACTTGCGAAACAAATAGAAAAACAGGGAAGGAAAGAAATTTTGGGCTTGGATCGGTCAGTGGTAAAGAGACAAAGAAAGTGAGAAAGATAGATAGATAAATAGATAGAGAGAGAAAGGGAAATAGAGAGAGAGGGGTGTAGTACCCGAAGAGTGGTGTTAGAGTGTTGAGTTTCTACTATATACATACATAATTCTCCATGGTTTATTCAGTTGGTCCGTTTCCTTCCTCTTGGCAGCAGTGCCGTATACATCCGTATAGTGTCTTATATACAGTCCACTACAATCTATACCTCAATACTTAGTAGGCCTATATCAACCCAAACACATTAACTTTCCCGAACATTCATATAATTTCTTCAACTCCAGTAAACTAGTACCCCAAACTAGTACCCCACCTCTCAACAAATTACCTGCCCCCCCCCCCCCTTTATGCATTTTAGTTTAAACTTGAATTTACAAGTATCTTTTTTTTGTCAACCCTTTTTTTAGTTGGTTGTTACTAGCTAATATTAAATTCAAAATGGTGGTTTTTTATTTATTTTTATAAAAATTCTTTAATATTTTTGTTCAAATAGAGTAAATTTTAAAAAAAATCATGTGAACTTTAAAATTTTAAGTGTTTACAAAATATAGATAGATACATACATATTTATAGTTTACAAATACTTGAGTAAATTGACTCGTAGGAAAGCTGTGAGTATGGGCTGAAGACAGGTGAAGAATACACCATCTAATTTATGTTTATATTCAACTAAAGAAGTACAAAAAATCCGCTAAATAAATCTGAAAAAATCTTCCAAAATTTAAAAGTTAATTTTACAGCTTAATAAGGCCTTCATAATGCAAGCATAGTCATTGACATTACCTAATTTTAAACTCTTTTTACAGATTGGACGGACACTTTATGCTTTCTTAGGCAGGAAAAACCTTTTATGATATATTCATTAGTTTATATGATTGTGTTCTAAAGGTTTATTGTAAAGTTTTATACAAAAAATCATAATTACTGCACTAATATTTTTCTTTTTTACATTTGAACATGAAACATTTTTTATGAGTTTTTTGTTTGTTTTATTGGCTTGTAATTTATTACGACTTTGTTTGTGTTTGAAAATCAAACACAAAATGGATAATTAATAAAAATAGAGTTATTGTATAAAATCTCTATAAAACGTTTACATTTTTTAGACCTAAAGTTTATACAATTGTTTTAACATTTGTATACGTAAAAGTAAATATTTCAACATATTGTTTATATTTGTAGTTTAATTGACAATCATTATATAAAAGTGATTATTAAAAGTGAATTTGTATTTATTTAACATAAAAAATTCTTAGAAAATATTTCAAACGAAAGAAATATTTTTTTATAGTCTAGATTAAAGCATCATTGTTTTCAGAAACGAAAAAAAGATACATTTTTTTTTTTAAGTTTAAATTTAAGTTTCTGTTGATAATTTAAATATACTATACAGGGAAAGTCAGAAAAAACTGAGTTTTCCGATTTTCTGATACAACCAGTAGGAATATGGAAAAAAACAATTATAGGTTCTTGTTCTCTATAAAAATATACATTAAACTTAGAAAAGGTGTTTTAGAATATCTCTGAAAACAATGGAGCTTTTTAGAGCATAAAGATTTCTAAAAGTGTGTGTGATGACTTTTTCGGCCATTATTTTGTACTTTTTAGGTAGATTTATTTATGATAAAAAATGTCTACCATTCTAAAAAGATAAACAAACATATTTTTTGATTATTAAAATTTTTATTCAACAAATTGTAAATATTTAACATCTTAAAAATACAATTTATTTAAATTAAATTATCACATTATAATTCAAACGTTTTGTTGTAATCTATTGTTAAGATTTAATACCCTATGACCGGAAAACCAGCTCATGACCGGAAATATTTCATCTTGTTTCCTAAATTCCTCCCACCTCCCCCTGAATTTCCTCTATATTTGGTGCAAGACTGGATTTAATCTTCAAAATCTCCGCCTCCTTTTGACAAATTATACTTGTGTGTTATAATCCATCAAAATAACTTCATTAAATAGGGTAGGGTATCTAAAAGGTATTTTTATTTTAAAAATTCAAACCTTGATAACTTTTTTATCTTAAGAGATTTTTTTGTCAAATAAAAAGTTTTTTTTTTCTTTTTACTGTAAGCTACGTTATTATAGAAGATTCTTTTAAACCACATGTATCACAATCAAGAAATATAAAAAATGATAAATTGCAGTATTCTAAAAATGCTAGTGTGAGGAGCCAAAAAGCATTACCTTTAAAACTCATTAAAGTACTTTTCTTAAACCTATTTCTAAATAAATATTAAAATTTTAAGATTTTTTTTATAAAAAATAGATGAGTTATTTTAATTTTTCTTGATCAACATTTTTCACACAAGGCATTTTTTGACACCATACACCTACCATAAAGGCCGCATTTTTAGAGATAATGAAAAACACCTTTTACAAGTTTGATGTGCTTTTGTACAGAGAAGGACATATAATTATTTTTTCTGTATTCCTTCTGGTTGTTTCTGAAAATCGAAAAACTCAGCTTTTTCTGACTCACCCTGTATATATATTAAATTTTTTTCTTTATATAAAGGAGGTTCTTTAAATTTAAAGCTATGTAACAAATTTCACTATTATTTCTAGATAGTTTTTTATTTTCAAATGTTATCAAAACCAATATTGCAATAGAAGACTATAATCAGCAATTTAAGTTAATTAAGGTTAAAAGATATTTTATGAGAAAATACATTTCTGAAGGGGAAAATTGTGAGAAAAGAAACTCTAATTTGATATAATTAATAACCAAGAATTTTAAATGTTCTAGGTTCATTAAATAAGAATATGAGTGTAGGGCACCATATTTCAGACATATTTTACCTTAGAATAAAAGTAAGATTAACACTTTTTCTCTATGTTTTTTACATTTGAACTGCAAAAATTTAAACATCTTTATTCCTTGATTTAATTAATTTTCTTGTAGTCTTAAATTTTAAGCTTCGCTCCAACGACGATATTTTTCTTGTTTATGCTTTAAGAAATTGTGCGTCATATTGTACACGTCACAGGAGGGACACCTGCGGATAAATAATAGGTAAACCAACCTAGATTTTAATAATTTTTAGTAGCGCAGCAACTTTATAAATATTTTATTAAAAATGTTTCTAACTATAATTTATCAAAAATGTGCTATGTTCTGGATATTTTTATTCCATACCCTTTGATTAAATATTATATGAAATTTGTAAGACAAATTAAAAAACACGCCTCCCCTTATAATCAGAAGATCTACCGAAAAATATTTGACATATTTATTAAATTATTTAACTTTTCCTGTTATTTATGAGCTTGGCAAAAGTGCAAGGCCTTAGCTTCACCAATACACAACAGAGAAAAGTGTCCACTCACTTCCGCGTAAGTGTCACACTCTAAATTGAACTATTCTGCAAATATCATATTGGAAAATTTTTACATATTGGCAAAATTACAATTGCACTATAAGATTAGTAATTAAATTTGTAAAAAGTAAGAAATTTTGGGGTAGAGATCTAAATCTTAGGTTCTGATAGCTTATTAAGATAATTATGCTTAACTATTATATAAAGAAATAAGGTTGTTTTTGTCCTTAGCTTAAGATTTCTATAAATACTGAAACCGTTTAGTTTTCAATTTTATGGAAGCTTCTTATAGGTCCAGGCTAATAAATTCCTATATATAAATAGGGTTTTAGGCCATTCTCCTACTTTTCTTTATCCTTTGAATACCTTAACGCAGCCTCTAGTGTTTTAATAATATAAAAATAGCATATCTTTTTGCGTACGTGATGGAACACAATTTAGAATTCACTACGAACAATAATTTGCAACAAAACAAAAATGACAACATCCATTAAAGCGAAGATTATAATGTTAACAATTGAATTAGGGACGTACTAACTCTGTGTTAAGCCTAGGAATGGTTTCAGGCTATTTTCTGCCCTTGCGATTATAGCGCTCTATTTACTAGTGGTGTAACCACTAGTATTTATTTTAAAAAGTAGGTAATAACATTTATGTATTAAGATTTAATTGCTACAAAAAAAGAAGAAAATTCTAAAAATCATTATCGGTTTAATTATGAATTAAAATTACTTAAAATTGTGAGCCATTATAATTCTGGGCGTACAGTCTTTCTTAGTTACACTATTCTATGATGTAAAGATGTAATGACGTGCGGACAAAATGACAGACACTTTATGGAAAAGCTTCGCTTAAAAAATATGTTGACCTTGAACACAGAGGTGTCCAAACAAAAATGAAAATATTTTCCCCAAAACTTAAAGCAGCTTATAGTGCCTAATAAAAATGACGTCATGAAATACAAATGATCAATGAGAGGCAATTATACATTTTAATTGACCAATATTAAAATATATTTTGGCCTTCCATTGGTTATTTGTATTATATGACGTCATTTTGTTTGTTTAATTTAAGTAGTTCTATAACAGGATGTATTACTGTATGTCTACAATATTAAGGGAAGTGTTCCAATAACCCAGATTAAAACCTTATGGCGCGAAGCCACTAGAGACTAGTGACACAGCCACTAGTTTTAAAGAAATACAAAATTAAACTGTGGTATTTTATGGAGGTATTTTTTTGAGCTAAAAAGTTTCACTACTCTTTAATTGTGCGTTGTGTGTCAACACCAAGTGTATACAAGAATAATGATTGAAGGCAAATGCTTCTTTGCTAGTGACAAAGCTACTAAATAATATGAGCCTCTATACAACTTAGACATTTATAAGAAAATAGTTAGCCTAATTACAGAGAAAGAGAGGGGACAATAAGATGTTTTTTATGATCTTGTACAAAATATCCTCGAACAAAGTAGCCTCGGACATAATAGCCTCAGACAACATACCCTGAGGACAAAATAGCCTCTTAAAGAAAATAGTCTCAACTGATAATGATCACGGCTGCAGCGCTCGCCCCCCTGGCCTGCCTAGCCGCGGGCGCTCGGCCCCCTATCCATATAACCTAACCTAACCTTACCTGTATTATTATTTGAGGCTATTTTTCTTACGTAAATGTCCTGAGGCTATTTTGTCCGAGGCTATCATTTCCGAGGCTGTTTTGTCCGAGGATATTTTGTCCAAGATCCGTTTATTATATATAAATAACATTTTCTTATTTGTTGGCTTAACAACTTTAGATACTTCTAATGGATTTTGATTGGTTGGTTTATTAAGTTTAGTGTCCAAACGTTTCAACCACTAATTTTAAATTACAGAAGGAAAAATTCAGTGTATTAACCTGGGGATATTGATTAATTTATCGGCCATTGTTTAGATCCCTTTGGCCCTAATTACCATATCAAAAGTAAATTTCTATTTATTCTATTCTACTATTGATAATACTGTCTTAACTACTGTTATCAAAAATTTCTTGGAGGAAGATTTTTTTTGTGAATTGCCCTATGCCTGTTATACCTGGAATCCATCAATATAATAAAGTTCTATAGATAGATATTATTCACAATACTCTAACCACAACAAATAAAAATGGATTAAGAAAAAATCAATTTTATTTTAGTGTAAGTGTTTATCTTTATTACTTCCAGTGGTTTCAACCAAAGACAAAGGGGACAATGGGTTTTTATTACGCTTTCTTATTCGTTGGCTTAACAACTTTGGGGACTTTTGCTGAATTTTGATTGGTTGGTTCATTAAGTTGATTGTTCAAAGGTTCCTTTCCACTACTTATTTTAATCTATAGAAAGGGGTAATTTTGTGTGTCATCATTTCATTGGGGATGTACATCAATTTATCGTCCATTGTCTTATCTCTTAAGATCCCCGGGTTTCAACTCTTGAATGTAAGGATGGGGGGATTATTCTCCCCGCTTTTATGATTTTTTTTGTATAAAAAGATCTATCATTGATTTTCACAAGAAACATTTTTAAGCAAAATATTTTATATTTCAAAATTATTTTGTATTTATTATTCTTATACCCTTTTATTTGTGAAAATTAACAAAAGCGTAGCAAATATAATAGGAAGAAAAATTGTTCATAAATTTTACTGTACAATGGTACAAACATAACTTTTGATATATTAGTAACAGCTTTCCCATTTCTATGGCCCGACAGTCGGCAGCCGTCTTCATTTGATAATATTGCGACCTTTGTAGCCATTTTTAAGACGAGGCTATTTGAAATCTCAAAATAATTTGCTGAGTCAATATGCTGATGTTTTTTTTTACAAACCGCAATCTTTTTTTTATTGGGCCGAACAAAAGAAAAGTTAATTTTTAGATCTTAAATCTAAAAAGTAACTAATACCGTGATAAATAATAAAATTCAACATAATCTTTATTCGTTTTTTATACCTTGAGGTAAACTTTTTATTTACTTTTTACATTATTTCTTTATGAAATTGTAGAAACATTTTTATATGTTAAAGCTTTCGATAATTCTCTTTATCTTTGTTTATGCATAGATGTTTTTATCCTTGTCGATATAGGTTTATGGATAAGTCTCTAGGGAGATGTCTCAAATATTTATACTATATATATTCAGTTTGTTTTGAATAAGTAGTATGTGTACTATGTAGGTACTAACATAAACCAAAAATTGTAGCAATAACAAACTAGCGTTAGCTTTTTTCCATTCGCAAAGTTTTGCCTTCTTGAATAGGGTTTTACAGGAGGCTTTTCTTGGAACTGTGAAAATTGACGTATTTTTATTAGTAGCGCATGCTACTCAATAATTAGGGTCAGTTTTCCGTCCGTATGTCTTACCAATTCAAAATAATAATTCAAAGTGTAATAACGCGGTTACATAATATAAGAATTATTAAGTAGTCTAAATTGGGCTTTATTTGAGCTAGAAGAATGGTTCTGATTTTTTTAGAATAAGCCTTAGAAAATAATTTCTAGATGTTTAATGGTTTATATTTCTGTACACAAAAAAATAGTAATAATTTTTCTTTCAATAAGGCATCAGTTTTCATGAAAAATAATAATATTTGAATTAAAATAATATTTTTGTGAATTTTTTTGCTATATTAATACATTAATGTTGTTCATTCTTGCTATCTTTTGTTAAATATAAAATTATATTATAAGTTTATGTTAGCAAAAAGGATACTCATATATTATAACACCAATTTTCATGTTTTTGCCATCACATATTACTCCAATAAGCAAACAAAGGATTTTTTAGAAAAAGTTTAAACAAAAAATTAACAACACGCTTCATTGTAACATATGTGTATGAAAAAATATATTTTTAGACCTTAGATGCGCTACCAATCACTCCCCGTAAGAAGAAGAAAAGATTCACTGAAATTCATATTTCAGGAGTTTCTGAGATCTTATTGGACAACTCAAACTTCTTTTATTTATGAATATTCTAAAAGATCCCTAAAGCTACTTATCTTGTATTCTATATCAATTAATCTGTGCTAAAAAAAACAAAATTGTTAAGAAATGCAGTTTACTGTGTTGTGTTGACTATCTGAAGAGTTGCATAAGACTTTATTTAGGCAAACAAACTCAGCGACAAGGGATAATGTTTCTCAACTAAACTATTTTGCACAAAACAATAGAGGTTGAAAATAATAACTTTTGTCTCAATTGATTGATTATGCATGATCCCTTGTCCCTAGAAACAATCCTAAACTACAGTTGGCCTTTTTCATGGATTAGTGGATTAGCTATTGACAAGCAGATCTAAAAAAAAAATCTTTCTTTTGCAGTGGCGTATATACTCTTTTACAGGTTGCATGCTTTTATTTTTATTTTGTAAGATAATAAATTCTTTTTATAATATCCTCCATAGCACAAATAATTATCCCTGTTTCCCTTTTTTTTCCCTTTTTTAAGAAAGCTAGCAAAAAAAGTGGAGGTAAAAAATGAAAGTCATACAAAAAATTTAATTAGTTTTTTATTTGCTCATGTAAATTAATGGAAGTCTGACATTCAAAAGACTGACAGTAAAAATTTAGGGGAAAAAATGAATTTATTTATAATTTTTTTTCAAATTAATTTTAGCATTTGGCTCAAAACGATTGGTAATTTTCAAAAAATGTCTCAAAATTATATAAAAAAACATTAGATGATATAATAAGCCTTTTGGCGAGGGAGTTATGCTTTGGAATATCGACCTAAAATGCACAATTAGGACTTCTCTAGGGTTAGCAATCAAGAGGTTGGTTGCCTGCAATAGTAAAAGTATAGAATCTCCTAAAAAGATCTAGTTCCATGTTGCTATGGTCCCCCCAGAATTAAGATGAAGAATGTCTTGTTAAAGGGATAAGTAAATGGGGGAGAAACTATCACGAACAATATAGAAATATTGAATTCATCACATATAAGATGCAGTCTGAGAAGAAGATAAATTTATCTTCAATTGATGTATCCGACATCATGATAATGGTATTGCTTCTGAGAAAATATTCTGTTTAGTCATTATATTTCTCAAAACAAATTTGTCATTCGAAATTGGTGTGCTTTCCATCAAATCAAATTAACCCCCCCCCCCCCCCAACACTCACTAATTTACAAAAAAAAGTATAAGGGGTATGGTTAGGTTGTTATTAAGAAAAGGGAAACTAACATACGGTGAGTGCTTTTACACCCCTTTAAAAGTTACAACCAAACCTAATACAACTACACTGGAGTAAATTAAATACAATTGAATTGAAGAATAAGGGTAGAGGGGGGGGGGGGGGATTTGCGGTTGTCAGGCACTTAGAAAGAAATCGCCGTAAAAATTGGACAAGGAAAATTGTACTTTTGGTTTCCTAATAATTCAAAGTAGGGTTGGGCCGGATACTTATTTATCCGGATATCCGGTATTCGGATATTTTCAATATCCGGTATACGGCCGGATATTAAAAATGGTCGTATATCCAGCCCAAACCCTAATTTAAAGATTATATAATTCATTATTGTGTTTAATAGAAAAGTCAAACTAAATCTTGCAACCTCATGAGACTTGGCATCTGTGCATAATCCGTCAATCAATACATGTTTAGGTGGTTAAATTATCTTACTAAATAAACGGATATTTGGAACAAGCTTAGATATCTAAAGACATTTCATTAACTTAAAAGTAGCTCATTCCTGGCTGCCGAGCCCTGACAAAAATTAATACATACAACTCTTTGATTGTACTATCAACCTAAGAAAGTATTCAGCCTCGTTTATAGACCCAGGTATATATTCCACTTTTTCAACATAAATTACAAATTGACAGTCTTTATATTTCGACGACAATAAATGTATATCATTGATGGAGATACTGAAAGTGTCATGTGTGACGTCATAAAAATACTTGAAAAAAAGGAAGAATGAGAGGAGAAGGGGGAAAGGAAAACCTTGACAAGAGATGGATTTACAAGTTTTTTTTATGACGTCACACATGACACTTTCCGTATTTGTTTTTTTTATACTACAAATAAATGAAGAAAATTATCTTTCAAGTAAAGTGATTTTAGAGTTGTTACTTTTGACTTTTTTTATTCTAGCTGTACTTTAAATACATTTAGCACCAAAACAATCCTTAACAAAAGTTGAGCCAATGTAAATACTCACCAACCACAAAAATAATTACAATAGTTTTTTTTTGACAAATAATTATTCTTTCCTTCAACTCCTTTTATTTTTGTATTAATATCGGGTTTCTTCACAGATGGATGGGACAATTGATAATAAAAAGTAATCTCCCCCTTCCCCATTTAATCAAATACTTTAAAAGCAAACTATGTATGAAGAGGAAGGGTTAATTTATCATCCATTGTCCTACACCTGAATTTTGTGGTTGTCTTTGTCTAGTTTTTCCACGCAATCTTCTATTTAACACAATAAATTTTAAAGCAAAACTTTTCTATATTCACAATATGTTCTTCTTTCGTTAAACTCTTTATAAGTAGTGCAGCCACTCTATATCTTGGTAATGGTCTACGTCCGTTTTACATCTATCAACTTATTTTATTCATATAGCAGAGAAAATCACGTTTCCCACTGAACTTTTTTGACATACACATAAATGGACACAAAGACAGTCATTTAGAATTAGAATGAAGCTTTGCTACTAAAAGTTTGTTTTTCTTCATAGCCATTTAAAGTAAAAAAGGTTTTCATTCAGAGTATGAAAAATGAGATGATTTCTAAGGCAATTTTATCCTCATTCTGATGAGAAATTTGAACTATTTATCAGAATTCATGTTCATATCAAAACAAGGATAACAACGCTCATTAGAAGCTAACCTTTCGGAACACAGAAACCATTGTTAAAATAACAAAACTACGAAACAGATGGACTAAAAGAACACCGATCTGAAAACAGCGTAGAAAAAAATTCACTCGAAAGTTTATGACATACAGACATAGAGCATTTAGATCCAGCTTCGCTACTAGAATGGCCAAGTTTAATGGATTTTTGCTTTCAACGTTTTAATGGTAGAATAATTTTTCTAAGCTGATGCAAGATTCAGATATCTTTCCATTTTATTTTCGTTTTAAATGATGTTATTCAAAATGGGACAAGATTAATTGAGATTGATTATTTAGGTAGGAATCATCTATCATACAAAGAATTTTATAAAGTAGTAAGCCTTTTTTTGTTTGTAGCAAAGGATCTCGCAAACCGATATGGTTCTCCTTTACAGTGAATCTCCTTATCGGCCCTAAGTTGGTCTTAGGCTATATATATTTTTATAAATAAGTCTGGGTATATTTTTAGACTTTTTTTGCCCTTCCATATCTTATAAAAAATAGAGCCCCTAGATGCTAGAAGCGCAGCCGCTAGTGAAAGAATATGTGTAGAAATAATTAGATATAAATATTCAATTTAAAAGAAATGTTATAATAATTATGCATGTCCTTACAAAATATGCCAGAAATAAATTATTTTTCCATTATGGCTTCAAAACCAATTGATATACGCTGGATTAGAACCGGTTCTTAGCTATACTGATAAAACATGTATCGTATCGTATATTATCCAGTTTTCTAAGATTTTAAAATTGTACAATCACAATATCAAAACCAGTTTTGTTAGCGGCTTCTCAGGACTAACAAAACTGGTTTTTATCTTATAATTGTTCATTTTTATATCTGCGGAAAGCTGTTCATAATAAGATGCGATAATAAACTATTGACTTTTGTTAGCTGCATTACTTACATATACATATTATCCGAAAAAAAAACAAATATATTTTTATATTTAATTTTTTTGGGGTAAATATCTTTCATTATTCAAATTGGAATATTCTAAAAATGATAATTTGAATATTCAATGTATATACAGTGTGTTTTTTTTATGAGCACTTTTTTGAAAGCAATTTTACCCCACTTATAGTTATCAGAATTTAATGATTAATGGCTTATTTTCTTCGTTTTTTAAGGGAAATTATGAAACAACAAAAAAAATTACAGTTTTTGTTGAAAAAGTACAGTAAAGTTGAAAATTAAAAACTTAGGTGTCAACATATAAAAATGGTTTTAGCGCATTTTTCGTAAAAAAATGGATTTTCTGTAGTCGACTTTGGGGGGCCAGTACTCCCTCCCTGGTTGAGATATGACCTTCAAACTTTGATATGTTCTAGTACATGTCCATAATAGTATCTGTATACATTTTTAGCTCTATATCTCAACTTTGAAGTGTTTAGCAGCCATTCTTGCAAAAGGTTGATTATTTGAGCATAAGAAAAATGCGCTAAAACCATGTTTAGATGTTGACACCTAAGTTTTTAATTTTCAACTTTACTGTACTTTTTCAACAAAATCTGTAATTTTTTTTGTTGTTTCATAATTTCCCTTAAAAAACGAAGAAAATAAGCCATTAATCATTAAATTCTGATAACTATAAGTGGGGTAAAATTGCTTTCAAAAAAGTGCTCATAAAAAAAACACACTGTATAAATGCTTTATTTACTTTAAAATGATATACATTATTATTTTTTTGGAATATTTTATCAGCGCAGCTTCTTTAAACATCTTTTCAAAATTATATTTTTTAGATATTTATTAACAATAAATGTTCGACGTTTGAACGTTTTTACTTTTCATGATTCTATTTTGTTTGTCTTTGTAAAAAAAATCCTGTATTTGTTACTGTAATTGCCTATTTTTATGTTTAACATATTTATTTTCAGAAAAAAATGAGTAGCACATAACCTGAAAGAAATGCCCAACAGATTAACAATCTAACAAACAAACACAAAATCAAACCATCACAAGAAATCAACAAAATATTAAAAAACTTCATCAATCAAAAGGACCATCACTGAACAGCTGACAAATTCAAAATGGCGGCTGTTTCTCATCTCAAGAATAAGAGGGACGCTAAGCTTAGGGAAGGAATTGAAAGGGTAAGTAAACCTCAGGAAGGAATGCAACACTTTTCTGTAATTTCTAATGGTCCCAAAGTTTTAGAAATATTTTTTTTTCTCATTGAAGTGTTTAAAATTACTGGATATTTTTATAAAATCTTGTCTGGGTTGTACGAATAAGCAGTTTGCGTAAAGTAAAAAAAGGTAATTGTCTAAATGTCACATTTGAGGTAACTTCTCTTATTTTACACCAAACGCTACTATAAAGTCAAACTGATTCAAATAATGTTTAGATGTTGGCACGGTGTGGGAGTGCCGGAGGTCCTATACCTGTCCAAGGATACATGGATGTTCTGGCTGGACATGGGCTCCAGCTTGATGATAAAGAGACTGCCAGAGTCACCAGGTAAATTGAAAATCGACCCATAGACTTTGTTTTAACTTTTTAGTGTTCTCATCCATAACAAATCAAATTTAATATGTTTACTCCCTAATATTTTCTTTTGTCAATTCACCCCCCCCCCCCTCTCAAAAGGAAAGTAGAATACAAAATAGAATATTTATATGCTAAATTTAGCCCGCCTAACTTTTAGACAAATATATAATAATGGAGAGGGGATGTAGTTTGTCTGTTTATAAACTTAAGGTTAGATAATATTAGGTTTTATAGGACATTAATTATCCCGGCAGGGTAAAAGCAATGAGGTATCGACCCTGCCGGGTAAAAGCTCTCCTCTGAAGTTAGGCATGGGAGATAACCTTTACTCTCCTTTACAAAGATTTGAAAACCTTTTCAATTCGAAGCGATTGAAAGTGTCATGTGGTGACGTCATAAAAATATGCCTAAATCCATCTCTTTCGCTTCTTTTAAGACGTATTTTTATAACGTCACACATGACAATTTCCAGAACTTCTTAATTTTCTTCAAAATATCTTACATTTTTCTTAATTTAAAAAGCTTAACTTGCGCCTTTTTAGGCATAATTTGTATATAGTAATTTTGCAAAATTTTCTGCCACTTTTGAAACTTTATTTTCTCTAGAATGGCGCAGAATAAGATGAAAAAAAGGTAAAAAAATAAATCCACGTAATTTAAATAGCTTTGTATTTATTTGCAATATTACTATATGATGTTCACAGTATGATGTTCATAGGTTTAAAGTTTAGGTGTAATATTAAAACCCTTAAAGTAGGTTAAAAAAATTTAGAAAAAGTTTTAATTTGTAAGATATTATTATTTTACAATTTGGACAAATAAGATAATAAATCACACAAAAAACATTATAATTAAAAAAAGTGTTTTTTTTAACTAAAAAACATGTTAAATTAGCATTTTTAAGAATTTTTTAATAACGATTGATCGAATAAAAAAATTGTGAAGTTATTTTCAAGAAAATTTCAATTTCCATTGCATCGCATGTTAATTATTTAAATTTAACTTTATTTATCATCTATTTCAATTATAAAAAGAACAACTATATCCATAGTTAACATAACCATAGCAATAATCACAAATATACAAAAATCTAAGCATGAAAAAAAAAATCTTCAATTAAACAAGAAATTTACTTATAATTCTAAATTAACAATTAGTACTAGTTTTTATGTTGAACTTTTAGAATCAACAAGTAAATAACAGCCAATTATACCAACAAGATGTACTTATTGTTGGACGTAATGACATACCGTAGTTATCTAGTAGCTGCGCTACTGTTAGAAACCCAAAACCACACATTATGATTGAATATATTTTTAGAATGTCCGACGATGACGGGTTTATGGATAGAAACGAATTCATTGAGTATGCTAAGAAATCACATGCAGTTAAGGTAATTATGAAATACCAGGGACAAGGGTTAATGCCTTTTCCAGTATGGCTTCGAAGCAGATTAATATCCGCTGGATTAGAACAGGTTTTAGGCCATACAGAAAAATCATACACCGTATGTTAGTTAATTTTTTACGAATAATAAAATAAAATTATAATCTAATCCTTCGGCCGCTCGGTTCTAATGAAATTGAAATTAATCTTTTTAAATTTAATAACTTCGGAAAGATGTCTATAATAAGATGCGATAATTAACTATTAAGAATTTAATTTATGTCAACTTTTCAATAGAATTATTGCAACAATATGAATTGTTTTTAGCATCTTATTGTACAAAACCCACCTGTAATTATTTAGGAAAACATAAAAAATTTAAAAGTAACTGTTGGCAAAAACTTCACCGAAAATTTGTATTCTAGTACCCAATAAAAACACAAAAATAAGAAAAAATGTTTGAAATTTGATAAAATTGAATTTTCCTTTTAATATAAACATATAAGAATATGAAAGCTTTACTTAGAATTTTAGACATTTTCCTAGCCTAGGTGTATCATCACGTGCGCATATAACCATTAACCATATTCGCGAAGTGTTCGTATTCAATTTCAATCAGAGAGGTTTGTTTTAATACGAATCATCAAAGGACGTCGAATGTTTTAGTAATTTGCTGTTCTAAATGTAAAATTATGGGACATTTTTGTGGAATTGATAGCTAACCTTCCCTTTGAAAGAAAATGATAGGCTTTGTGATGGTGTCCAATAAATAACGCACCATAAAATTAAATACAAATAATATTTATGGTTAACAAAGGCAAAAATGTGCATAATTCTCAATGCAACAAAAAATGAAAAAATAACAGTAGACTGTTATACTACTCAGATAAAAAAGAAAAGTAAATAGACACAAAGAAAGATTTCTGACGTGATCAGTAATTCCAGTCCATAAGTAGCACTGCTATTAAAACCTATATGCGACTTTTTGTGAAAGTTAGTACTAGTCTTAACAGACGTAAGAACGCATAGAACAATATACTTTATAAGAATAGAAAAAATTAACTTTTGAAATAATTTATCTACTTTTGCGAACATTATTAAAACTCCATTTTGTGGGTCGCATATACTAAAAGATACATACATGGATTTTCTCACATTACATGTACGATTTTACATAATATTTAGATGATACACATACATGTCAAAACATTTTTTACATTTTATTTGAAGGAAAAATAAACTGAGATACATTTATCGCACTGAAAAACTTCCAAAAATTAAATTAGTTTGCTTGAAAAAGTGATTGATAGGTTGAATCAAACTAAAAGTGTCCAAACTTTCAGCCATTAACTTTAATCCAGAGGATATGTATTTTCTTTATCATTATTAGGAATGCACTTAAAATGATCATCCATTGTCTTATCCCTTCCAATCCCCGGTATTAGCATCGAAAAAGGGAAACTGTGCAGATATTAAGACAGACGTTAGGGTACAAAAAAATAAACAACGAAAATCATAAATACATACAAATATTTTTGTGCACATATATTTTCTTTTTATTCTATTTTCTTTAAACATTTTCCTTGTAATTACTTAATTAATTTGAGATTTACGAATTTGATTTTCATTTTTACAATTGAACGCAATCCAAAATGTCAGAAAAACATGAGCAACTTCTCAGAAAAAGGGGACTGTTTTTTGAACATTTTATAAAAACATCCACCCACTTTTTGGCTTAAATACTTTAGTTTTTTTTTACTAAATCTTGATTGCTTCAATCTAGAGATGATCATACTTTTCAACATTTTTTTAGAACAGGTAATTTTGTTCATCATCATTAGCGATGTACAATATACTAAAAATCATTGTTCATAGTTTCATGTACTTTGTTAACAACCTTATTTATTTAGAGTAGCTTCAGTTTTGACAAAATATTATGTTATCCTGAGCTGGATCTTTAAATCGTTTATAGGTGATTTAAACCGGGGCGATTCATTCAACGCGCCATCAAATTATTAAATACCAATCTTTAAATTGAAATGGCATGGGCGATTCAGCGCGGTCAGTTGCGCCGAACCGGCGCGGCAATGGTACTCAACTAGTGGCATTGCCGCGCTAAATCTGGGTGATTCATATTTAATAAATAAATATTTTTTTAAAATTAGTTTAATATTTTATTGCAAAACTATCGTGAAAACATTTTATAGTTATTTTAAAATAAATTTTATATTTATTTTATATAAAACACCGTACTGACCCAGTTTAAGTTAAAAAATTGTATCGGCACGTATCGATATTTTAGTGAGTGCGCAGGCGATTTAACAACACCGCGCCGAAAATCATAAAAATCCATGTTTTATAGGCGCGCTGTGGCTAACCACCAGCGCACCTACGGTTCACATCTGAATCGCCCCGATTCAGCGCACTATAAAAACGATTTAAAGATCCAGCTCTGTTTATAATCATAACTTACCTACTTGACAACCATTAGTTGATATTTTAGTCAGAGAAGGGGGGGACAATGGGCTGTTTATTACACTAGTCCCCAAAGTTTTTTTAATAACGTTTTCTTATTCGTTGGCTTAACAACTTTGGGGACTTTTTGATTAGTGAATATTGATTGGTTGGATTATTAAGTTGAGTGTCCAAACGTTTCAACCATATATTGTAATCTTCCGAAGGGGTTATTTTATGTATAATCATTCGGAATGTACATTAATTTATCGGCCAATGTCAAATCCCTTTAGATCCCTGTACTTTAATGCTTTATTTATTTATTTGTACAATGTATTTTCATATCCTTGTTTCCCACTAAATGTATTGTAATTTATATAACAATTTAAAAATGTTTCTCTGCAGATACTGTCACCCAGCTAACTTTACTTCTATACTTTAATAAAGTATTGATGTCTTGCCATTCCATTTCTTGTTCGGATCAGATGAGATTCACGGTAAAATGTTCCTGGGATCGATTATCTCTAAAATTAATGAACTTTAAAGACTACGGCGGCTAGATATACATTATGGTTGCACAAAAATTTGAAAAAGAAGGCATTCAAATAATCTGGAATAGCCATTACTCTATATTGCAGATATCTCGCATAAATGACGGATTTATTTTACGCGTGTTTTCTTTAGTAAAGCTATCCTCGTGCATCATTGAAACTTGGCTATTCCAGCCGTTTGGCAGCTAACAGCCTTAAAGTTCATTGATTTTTTTAGATACTTGGTCCCATGAATATTTTACCTTAAACTGCACAAGATCCCTTTTCTGTACCTTCAACATCTAAGGATTGAAAAAATCAGATTTTTTTTTGTCAAAACAAGTATATCAATATTCTAAAAGGTGAACTTCAATAAACAGAAAAACAAATTTTAAATATTTGATTTGAATGAAGAATAGGTATGATTAAAATTAAAAATGTAAATGTTGACTAGTAAAGAAACTCGTTAATAACAAATAAATTTTCTTTTAGGAATGGTTAGATGCAGAGAAGTCTAAAAATATTGACAAAGCTGAATTGGCTTTTAAGGTAAAATATACATTTTAGGTTTTTCAACCTGCGACCATGGCTGAACACGTAATGCATCCGCTCGTTGTTGGGGAGGTGAAAGGTTCAATAGGACGAATGGACGCATTACACTGCAATTATAATACGCAGTGTATGTTTCAAGGTGCATTGAGAGGTCTAGAACCCACAGCGACAAAAAGCACTATAGAGGGCATCACTCGTCATAATCTATTTTATGTTATCAAACACTTTTCTAATGTCAAACCTACATAAAAATAACTAATATTGATATCTTTAAAGTACTAAATTAAAAAAAGATTTTGTATTTCCAATATGTCTTCGAACCAAATTAATACCACTGGATTAGAACCGTTTCTAAGCCCCACTTTAAATCATGTAACGTATCGTATTTTAGACAATTTTCCACGAATAATAGAAGGAAAATCACTAAATTATCACAAATTCACAAGACAGACTGGATAAAACTAGTAGTTTCTAGAGTGGCTGGGCTAATAAAAAGTATGTAAAGCAAATGGCATATTTGTTTAAATTAATGTAAAGTATAGATAAATATTAATTAACGATGACGTCATTGTTTTGTCATAAAAAATAAGTGAAACTAATTTGATTTGACAGGCTAATTGACATCATAATTACTTACTTACATTAGGGCTCGGCATGCGTTCGCCTCGGCTGAATATCAGGGACGAAGTGAACAATAGGCTGTTTATAACACTAATCCCCAAAATTTTATGATAACGTTTTCTTCGTCTGAGAACTTTGGGTAGTTTTATTGAATGATTGGTGGGTTTATTAAGTTAGTATCCAAACGTTACAACCACTAATTATAATTTTGGGTGTCATGATTGGGGATGTAAATCAATTCATCGACTATTTTTTTAACCCTTTAAATCCCAGCTAAACCTATTCCTAATTTTGCAATTAGTATGTTGAGTAAAATGTTTAAAGCACTCTTTTATTCCCTTTCCTAAATAATTGATTTGTTATAGGCAATCGACAAGGATGGCAGTGGCTTCATAGATGTTAGTGAATTATCTAAACTTGGCGGAGGTAAAATGGACAAGGTATCCTTTTTACTTTTTTACAAGCGGCTACGCCCCTATAGGCACTTTAGGGGGAGAGTGAGTTGATTTTGACCACCCATTTTTTTATTTTAGATTTAAAAAGTAAAAGTATAAAACAAATTTAGGGGGGGGGAGGGAATCCCCCTTTTTAATTTTAGTTTAAAATAGAAAAATAAAAAAAAATATTTTTTTGTGGAGGTAGATTTTTTTCTTTGGGCGACTTCTATTGGAAGGGTGGTGGTACCCTCCCCCCAAATAGTTATTAACCATCACAGGACCTATGAGAAGCTACCCTGTAAAGGAGAATCATATCGGTTTAGCGGCTAGCGAGATCCTTTGTTACAAACAGGGGCGTAATATATAACTTGATTTATATTACAGAGTAAACAAGAAGCGCTGATGAATAAGTTAGACAAAGATGGAGATGGCAAGATAACCCTGGAAGAATTCAGACTGCTATTTAAATAGTTACATTCAAGGCTTGTGTATTTCATTTAGCATACACCCCCCCCCCCTCTCATATTTTCTTTTTAACATCATTGCAAAATAATTATTCTTAAAAAAAATTTTGTAAGCTGAAAAATGATCTTTTTTTGTAAAAATTATTTGACCTACAAGTAATAAATTGATTTTTATAATAATTATATTTAAAAAATTTCAGCTTACTTTTTCTAAAAATATTTTTAGCTTAATAATGCAATTAAATCATGAGTACTTTAAGAGATATTAATTAAGTAATTTGAACTTAAAGGTGACTATTTATTTTTAATGATGTTTTCTTAAGTTAAGTAAAATTAAAAGTACTTCATGAGTAAAAATGTAAAAAAGCACTCTTTTTCCCATTGATAATAATATAAAACTCATATAATCATTGATAATTGTTTGTATCTATCTGAACTCTCCATTACAAGTGTGATATAATGATTAGATAAACTGATCTTTGTAAAGCAAAATACAGAATTTTTATTTATTAAACGATAACATTGATAAAGTATTTTCTTTAAATTGCTATTCTATGAAATCAGCACTGTGAAATATTTTTAAACTCTTTCCTTTTTAGTCAAGACCAATTAATATGTAATATGAACAATCAATTTTCTAAAAATGTGAACTAACAACAATTGTTTTTTTTTATTTAACTTACAAGTAATGAAAATTTAACTACTTTAATTTATAATTTTAGTGTTGTTTATTTTTATAATTTTACTGTAGATTTGAATTATTAAGAGGGTCATTTTTTTCGCGTATTTCCATAAAAATGTGTGTTGGTTTTTTAGTCAAATGCTCTCATTAAGTCAAACAGTTCTTAATTATGAACTAATTCATATTTAAATACATATGGTAATAATTAGGAACACTTTGACTTAACATGAGTATTTGACTACAACCCAACACCCAACTTTGCGGATTACACGAAAAAATACCATTCTTGAATATTGAATGTCCTATACCTGAAAGTATTAAATTAATGAGAAATACTTTCTATTAAAACTCTATTTGCTTTCTGCTTTCTGCACTATAACTGTAACATATTATGCAGGGTGTCGCTTTAATAGAAAAATATCAAGATAAATGTTTAGAAAAAATTTTTCATTTTTATTGATATGTCTACTTAAAATTTGCTTCTGAATTACCTTTTATTTACTTGTAAAAATTATTGCATTCTGTTGGCCTTTTTTCTTCCAATTTACCATAAAACCAGTAGATAACTATTATTAATTCCTTCAGCCTTAAAGAATCAAATATATATAGCCAATTTAATGATTTTTCAAGCTTTTAGATTAGAGAGAGACACCCTGTGTATTTGAATATTTTGATTCTGTAAAATGATTAAAATAAAAAGTGAGATATTTTTCTCAGTTTTATTCTAATGTGTATGAAAATTTATTCCTTAATTAAAAGGTATAATAATAAAACATACAGAAAATATTTGGTTTCTTATTAATGGGAATTTTCATAAGTAGTGCAATAAGAATATTATAGGGTATAGTCCTTTTCGTGGCAACGCCTCTTAAGGGGCGTATCTTCGTATTTTCACAGCAGGTTTTGACAGATATATGGGGTACAGTGAAAACGAAACGCCTCCCCTTAAGAGGCGTTGTCACGAGGCGTCGTCACCCGAATATTAAAATGCCATGAAAAGCAAATACAATATAAATATTATTCCTTCTATTACTAGCGGCTACGCCCCTTGAGGCAAATGAATTGTTAAGACAAGTTACCTTACCAAATTTTACCCCGAGTAAAAACTTGCCAGTAAATTTTCCCTGATTACTGAGAAAAAAGGAAATTGTGGTTGAGCAAAATCCTAACATTTTTTTGGCGTTTGTTGACATTGGGTCGAGTTAACAAAAAGTATTAATGGATTAGATTTCTTTTGGAAAGGAAATCCTTCCATTTTGCAAGTCATTTATGTTGGTCTTCCAGTTATAGGGCAGCAATAACAAACAAACTAATTATTTCAAAATAATTTTATGGGTATATAAATGAAATTACCGTCAAAAAACTTGGAAATGTTGCTGGTAACCTTTTCTAATTCCTTGGATTATTATTAGGTTTCTAAATCCAGTCAGCACAAAAATAATCCTGGATCTTTCAAAGTTTAAAATTCCTGGTTGTTTTAAATAACCTAATTTGCTTGATGTACTTGGCTCTTTGTAGGCTGTTGGTCTCACATGAAAAAACACCTGCCTGTACTAATTCTACAAAACAAGTTGATACCATCTAAAAATATTGATTTTTATAAGTACATAGATAATGTATTATGAAAAAAAAAATAATTTACACAGAAAGTTCGGGAATAGTCCTTTTCGTAACATCGCTCCATAAGGGGCGATTCGTCGTATTTTTAAAATGGCTTTTTATGGGTTATTTTAGATTAGGTTAGGTTATATTGGGCTAGGTGATTGCTCCACAGGGCTAGGTAATTGGCCCCGCAGGGTTAGAGCCCCCCGCAGGTGCTAGAAATAGGAGAAAAGCTACTGTGAAAAATACGAAGAATCGCCCAATAAGGTGCGTTGTTACGAAAGGGACTATACCCGAGAGCGCCAGTCTTTAATTCTGAACCTGTTGTCCGCTATTTTTATGGATTAGTTAAATATATAAGATATAGATACACATTCTCTAAATCAGCCAGTATCAAAACAGCGGAGGAACAATCCGTCCATATTATTAGTTAGAAGGTATACAGATTTTTATTCGAAATTTTTTTTCTATTTTTATTTTATTCGCATAATGAGTTTGTCTGCAAAATCGCTTTTTAATTTTTAAGGTTTATGGGGCCATATTGAAAATCTAGATATAGATTTTTGCTTGCTTGTCCTATAATGGCTTCAAGTTAAACCGAGTAATAAATGCATACTATACCTTTTTATAATATCTTATAAAAAATATTGAAGTTAATACAATGAAAAATATGCCTAATAAATTACAAATACATACGGTATTGTATATTCAAGGGCTCGGCAACCTAACAAGCCATTCTGTTTTGGTAATAAGCCGCAAAAATACAAAAAAAAAAAATACATGGATAGTTTGTACCTTCAGCAGCCAATGGGCTTAATTTGGCGGCTAGTTACCTGACTGCTTGCGAGTTACCAAATAGCCAGGGAGGGAGGAGACATTGGGCTGTTATTACACTAGTCCCTAAAGTCTTATAATATCGTTTTCTTATTCCTTGACTTTTATTGAATTTTGATTGGTTGGTTCATTAAGTTGAGTGTCCAAACGTTTCTAATTGTGATCTACAGAAGGGGACAATTTTGTGTATCATCATTGGGGATGTAAATCGGTCATTGCCTTATCTCTTCAGCTCCCTGCTAAATAGCAAATATTTAACAACTCACGGTCGTTGATCAGTAAACCATTTTGAAAACAAAGCTGCAGCCGCAGATAACTGTTGTAAAAAAGGCAACTGCCGAGCCCACATATTTGATTAATATCCGCAATTTTTGTTGAATATTTTATATTGGCCTATTTATATTGAGTCTAACTACTACCTATTAAAGTCATAAATGTTATAAATCGGTTTCAATATTTCCTAGTATGAAGCAATTTTTATTAAATTATGGGTTAAATATTTATATTTTATTAATCTCCATTTTAGTAAAAAAAAACTTTTTTTTTTTAATGTGATTTCTAATTCTGTTGTATAAGGTTCTTTTGTTTGTCGGTTAAGATCTCACTACCCGCTCAAACTATTGAGATCTACCACTCGTAGATGCTAGTGGTGCATCCGCTGTTAAATAAGTTGGGGAGAAGTGAATTAAAAGTAGGAGGTACTTGGCTTAAATTTTTTGAGTATGTACTGTATTATATGAAAATATTACATACATACACATCTATAATACTAGAAAATCATATGCTTTGATAATTATTTGAGTGGAATGGCTTGTCTCCAACCTCATTATCCCACTCTCAACAAAGACAGAGAGAGAGGGGACAATGGGCTTTTTATTACACAAGTCCCCAATGTTTTATAACAATGTTTTTCTAATAGTTGTCTTAACAACTTTGGGGACTTTTAATGAATTTTGATTGGTTGGTTTATAAAATTGAGTGTTCATACGTTTCAACCATTAGTTGCAATCTACAAAAGGGGTAATTTTGTGTATTAACATTAGGGATTTACATCAATTAGTCGGCCATTTTGGTATCCCTTTATATCCCTGCAACACAAAACTATAAGGAAAAAAAGCAATAGATATATAAATGCTAGATGAACAATCTCCTAATAAGACTAACACACAGTTTAGAATTTCATTCTATGTTAGAAGGTGAACCTATTTTGGCGCAAACGGGTAGTTTTATCTTTAATTAATCCTTACAATAAGTCAGCTATAAAGAGTTAAATCACATGGATCTAATGGAATAAGACAATGGCCGATAAATTGATGTACATCCCCAACAAAGATACACAAAATTACCCATTATGTAGAGTAAAATTATTGGTTGAAACGTTTGAACACTCAACTTTATGAATCAACCAATCAAAATTCACCAAGTCTCCAAAATTGTTAAGCCAACGAATAAGAAAACGCTATTGAAAACTTTAGGGACCAGCGTAATAAATAGTCCATTGCTACCTCTCTCTTTTTAAGAAATCTTGAGCTTCAAACACAAAAACTTCTAATATTGAAATAGTTTTCTGCGTCTTTTCTCCATTTAGCAATAAATATCTAAAAAGATATAAAAAAAACTATTTATCTCCGGCTGCTAATCATTAATATTAAATGCTTATAATAATAACAAGGATAACAACAACCATGGCAGATGAAGCAACAAATATTTATATAATAAAAGCTAGTTATAAACAGGAGAGAGAGGGGACAATGGGCTGTTTATTACATTAGTCCACAAGGTTTTTTTTAATAACGTTCTTATTCGTTGGCGTTACAACTTTGGGGACTTTAGTGAATTTTGATTGGTTGGTTTATTATGTTGAGTGTACAAACGTTTTAAACAATAATTTTAGGCTACAGAAGGGGTAATTTTGTCTATCATTATTGGGGATGTACATCAATTAAATCCCAATTGTCTTATCCCTTTATATCCCTGAGTTATATAGTAGATAAGACCCCAAAGTTATAAAGCTAACGAATAAGAAAGCGTTTATATAAAACCCTGGGGACTGTTGTAATAAACAGCCCATTGCCCCCTCTAGAGAGAGATCTCACTCTGGCATTGATGGCAGAGGGACATTAAGTAAAGAATATCTTCACCCCTCTACAAAAGAACAATTGATTATGTTAACCAGCCCATAAAATTAGTAATGATCTTTATTAATAAATAAACATTAATCTATTTCTGATAATTATATATGAACAAGGATGATAACATCCATAACATTTTAAGGCTGTAGCAAAGATAGTCTTTATAATTAGAAAGATCCATCTTTTCTTTATGTATTATTTGTAATGACTTTAACTTAGTTATAGTTGAAAAAGTCGTTTTTAAATGCGAAACTTACTATAAATAGGGTCGACCTGTGCGTCCGTCTATCCTTTCTTACGTGACGGATAACTAACATAGTTTATTTAGGAATGCTAGAATTGTCCTAATCGATTTGAAACATTATATTCATTACCAGAAAGTACGTATTTCCATTTAAAAAATCTTTTTAAATATTTTTTTCCACATGATTTAATTATCTTATTCATATGATTTTTGGAAAATTTATTCCTAGGACAACAAGGTAAAATTCCATCTCTATAACCAAGTTCTAAAAATGTGAATATGTCGTAATCAGTATCCTGTATATAATAATCTTATATCAAATTTACATTAATTTTGTTTAGATTCTGCATCAAGAGTTGTTACTCCGATATCTTACCGTTTGATTTTAGAGCTTTACTTTCATTGATTTTATTATCCTTGTTTATATTACCGAGACTCGACAAATTGAGCCGTGTGACGTCAATAGATCTATCTCTTTTTAAGGGTTTCCTTTTCCACTTCTTCTCAAATTTCTACCTTTCTTCTATGATGTCACACGGCTCATTTTTTCTGACGCTTTGTCGAGTCTCAATTAAATTATACATAACTGAAGACTAAAGAGTTACCCGCGACCGTGGCTCAACACGTAGCGCATCCGCTCGTCGTCGGGAAGGTGATAGGTTCGAATCTCGGTCCGACACCGCGTCATAACTAAAGACGTTAAAAATGGTTCCCACTGCTACTATGTCAGATGCGCGACGTAAATAGTTAGAGTGGGGGGAATGCCTTGGCCCAAAACAGGCGCAACTCGCTACCATGCACAGTTGGGACTTCTCAGACAAAGGTCGTGCACCTCAGAGAGTTGGTTGTCTGATGGGTGAATGGACGCTTTACAACGCAATCATAAGTATTGTATGTATGTTTCAAGGTGCGTGGAGTAAGGTCTAGTACCTGAAGCGACACCTAGCCCCCTAGAGTCTTAACTCTTAAAGAGTTACCCTTGCTTAAAAGATTTACAATAACTAGATTAACGGTGAGACCTTATATCCGTGTTTCTCTAGTTTTTACACTAATCTATATTTCTTTTATAGTTTATCACATTGTCATGGCATTTAAGAGGACACTTCCACAAAAACAAGAATAAAACAAAATGTAGGGTCGACACCTTTCCCCTCTCATATTTTCAAAATAAAATGAAAATATCAGGGGTATTTTTTTCCTATGCCTAATCCCTGCATTGAGCTCAAACCCTGCGGGGCTAACCAGTACCTAATATGACTTAACCTAACCTGACCTAAAGTTTTAAAGAAACAAATAAAAACTTTTCCCCTTTTTTCAATTTATTTTTAATAATTCGCAACTTCCCTCCAAAAAATCAATGAATAAGATATATAGATGTTGGTGGCTACTCCCTAGCATCTAGGGGCTGTGTATTCGAAGGGGTATATTGAGGCTAGAAAGTAGCTCAAAACCATCCCAATATATTAATATTAATAGTCTAAAACCACCACAAGACATAAAAGAAACTTAACTAAAATAAGAAACCCAATAGGTGCAGTCGTTATTGAGATCTTAAGCTTCACCCAAAAAAACCTTACTACTTTATTTTATAGGATAACTCCCGGAGTATCCATTATTAGTTTTGATATATTCTTGTCATGCTTACAGTATCTCTCACACAGAAAACCTAATATCTTTGCCCTAAGCAACACAAATAAAGTTGTAAAATATAGAGAGACGCAAAGATCAAAAGATGAAATTAAATTCCTGTCATATTTGACCCATTTTTTTCAAATATAAACAAGATTTAATATCTATCTAAAAGGTTCTCTGTCTGTTTGTGCCAAAGGATCTCACTAGTCGCTGAACTGATATGGTTCTCCTTTACAGGTAGCTTGTAATAAGCAATTAATAATCGTTCAAATACCAAGAGCGTAGTAAAAAAGCCTTGGCCCTAAAAATTCATATCATTTCATATCATTAATCCACATAGAATAAATTTCTACAAACAAAGGCTAAAGTAATGTGCTTCTATTTTTCAGATATCTATAAAACAAGGTAATCTTATTAAAGAAATATCTGTCTTTTACATTTCTGAGGATACTCTACAGACTTTTTTCGTTGACTGCATGGTTACAAACCATTGGTTTGTCATGCTATTGTATTTTAACGGCATGATGGTGATATATGTTCTTGATGTGCTATTATCTTATAATAAAGTAACAGAATGTTTGTCTGTTTTTATCGAAAGATCCTTACGGTTCTCCTTTAAAGGGAAGCTTCTAATAGGTCCTGGGAAGGTTTTTAAAGTATTTTTCGGGAGTGTACCACCACACTCCCCCCAAAAAAGTCCCCCTCCACAATTGTTTAAACTTGGGTAATTTTTTAATTGGGTTATCGAATTCAACTCCCCTATCCTCAAGTGCCCATAGAGACCTATAGGGGCGAACCCGCTATTAGGTTATAAATTAACTTTGAAAATTTGGGTGTATAGGAAAAAATCATCTTAATTTCTTTTTTACTGACCAAGGTACTTTTACATATTGCTGTATATTCACTTTAAAAACTTAAATCTATATTTAATTATCCATTTTCGTATCGGTGTATGTATCTCACAGATGTGTATTACTATTTACCTCATAACAAGACTTTTATAGATGTTACCTTTCAATTACATCATACGGGCGATGCCGATGTCCATTACAATCTATCGTCAGGTCCAACAACCCAGGATAACTAAGAGGTGGCAAATCTTTTTCTGGCTTCTCTGTCAAGAATCATGTAGTATTAGGTCATGTAACACCCATCAGAAAACCAACTCTTTGATTGCATGACCATTGCCTGGAAGCCCTAACTGTGCATGGTATTATTAGTTGCGCCTGTTTAGGACCAAGACATTCCCTTACTCTAACTATTACATAGGAACCATTTTTAACGTCATTATTTATGTCGCGGTGTCGGACCGAGATTCGAACCTATCACCTTCCCGACAACGAGCGGATGAACTACATGTTGAGCCACGGTCGCGGGTTCAAATATATAGATATTAAATAGGTGTCCCTTAATTATTTTTCTCGTATTCATTCGAATCCGGTGGATAGGAACCGGTTCTCATCCATACGAAAAAACTATGTCTAGCATCGTATTATATCCAGTTTTCTACGAATATAGAAATGTACAATCATAAGATTAAAACCAGTTTTTTAGCCGGTGCCTTCGGCACCACGGGGCTAAAAAAAATTGGTTTTGATCTTATAATTGTACATTCTATATCCGCGGAAAGCCCTTTATAATACGATGCGAGAAATAACTATTATTTGATTTATTGCATACATCGAAAGCTTTGCTGAGTTCAAACTGTCATAAATTACAATATTTTCAAACATAAAATCAACTCTCCGGTTTTTATAAACGGTTAGATACACAAAGTGAGCTATAGAGAAAATACTTATGGATTAGACGAATTTCTTCAATAGCATGTGAGAAAATCTTTATTTCTCATAGCTTTACGACAGGACATACGGACAGGCACACATTATTAATAATTACTACCACAAAATAAGAAGGTACAATTAATTTATTGGTACATATATAATTCAAAATAAATTATTATACATCTAATTAATTAAATATAATGGTACATTTCATATTATTTCTTAATGGTAAAGTTTTTAGATTAAACAAACAGAGGTGGATTCTTAAAAATATTAGGATTATTAATGTTATTATAATAGCAACATTACCAAAATTGTTTTTGTAATAAATCCTCTAAAATCATTTTAGAAATCTAAAAAATAGATAAAACCCTATGTTAATAAACATTATATGATTTTAGAGCACTTAGTTTAAATTTATACACAAGTACAAGACAAAATTTTATGATATGGCTACCATAGCCGATTCAGTGATGATTTATTTTTTAAGAACCCACCTCAGGTTTAAAAAAGATTCACATTGACCTAAGTAACAAAGAGGTCCTTGCTATTTACAGGGTTTGTAAGGGGGGTTTACATAAGGGAAAAATGGTTAATTAAAAATATTTCTATATAGATTTAAATCTTTTTGGGGATGGGGGTGTATAAAAAGGGAAAAAATGGGTTTAATTCAAATTTAATAGTTTTGCTTCAGATTTTTAAAATCTAGATTCACAAACAATTTTTAAAGAAACAAGGACAAATAAATCTATTAATACCGCACTATAAGTATCTTTTTTACCAAAAATCATTTTTTTATTTTTATAATAAATAATTTTTAAAAAGTATATTGAAAAGTAATAATTAAATAAAATCTTTTAGGATTTAGCCCGAAGTAAATTAATTTTCGTACTGTTAGAGAATAGTTAGACAAAATATATGCAGCACTACTAATTGAACAATTAACTAAAACTTCAAAATCTCCAGATATCATTCTTATGCATGTCATCTCTATAAAAAAAATTTCTTTCACTGATTTGATTTTTCCAAAGTCTTTTGTTTAATTAAAGTGTTAGCCTTGTGCCTTGCTTATCCCAGAGAAATTTCATCAGCGTCCAAAACCCTGAAATTGAAATATATTGCAATTTATTATTGTTTTTTTTTTACTTTAAAATATGTTAATAAAACTAAAATTAATCTTTAAAACCCATTAATTTTAATACTTACAGTTTACGATGTTTCTAAAAAATACAAATTATGTATTTATCTTCTTGATAGGCCTTTCAGGCCTTTAGTGATTTAAAAAATCGATGAAATTGCAGTTTTTTTTGTGGCTTTTCAAAAATTATTTTTGTATAAGCTAAATAATCTTTTATGACTTTTATAAAGTTTAATTTTTTTTAAATTCAAAGAAATTATTTAATTACTATAGTGACATTTTTCCATAAAAACGAAGGTCAGATATTTAAATATGTAAACTACATTAAGAAATATACATATTACAAGGGATTACACCATCTTTCATATTAAAGAAAGAAAGATTATTGGTTGAATTTTTAAATAAAAAGATTATAAAATGCCCAAATAAAAAATTGAAACAATTCATTACGTATTGACGGAAGGATGCCAACCGATCCTAAATGTAGAAAATATTCGCTTTTAAAATTATGATAGAAAAAAAGATTCAAAAATTTTTTTTTTAAAGCGAAGCTTTTCTATAATTAGGGTCGGTCCGTCCGTCCGTTACAGTTAGCTCTTAGACTTGTCCTACCGATTTCAAACTTTGCATACTGATTCCTTTGACAGTTAGGTATTATTTATAAAGCGCAGCAACTCTATAATCGTTACCAGAAAGTCCATACGTCCATTTAAAACAAGCGGATTTTTTGCTATTTTGACAACAAATTTTTAAATGTTAAAATTATCCTATTTATCTGATTTTTTGAATACTGATTCCTTTTACAACAAGGTATAGTGTTATTAGCGAGGCATCTCTATAATTAGGTCTTAAAAACGTCAGTATGCCCTTAAACAGTAACATGTATTTAATCAGGTTTGCAGCAAATTAACTTACAATTTTTTATAGACATATGCATTAATGTTCAGTTTATTCAGTTCTGACACTCTACAAGTGTTAATGTTCGTTTGTCCTTCCATTTCAGAGCTTCGCTTTTATGGATGTTGTCATCCTTGTTAATGTGAAACTCTATTAGCGCAAATGTAACAAAAAAGTTAAAAGGTATTGTATAAGAAGTAATGTCCAAAACTTGGTTAATCTTGTATAACAATTTTGTCATGTCATCATTTAATTTAGTAGAACGAGTAAGAAAGTAAAGTTATCTGTCTGTTATGTGGAGCAATACTACTTCTACTTTCAAATTGTAAGTTTGTCTATTTATCTCAAATAGGTCGTATATTTCCTTTTCTTTTGAATCTTGCAGTTTCTATTATAAAGGGTTGTATGCCGGTATGAAAAGATCTCACTAACAGCTAGAACACTTTTTTTATTGGTTTCATCTATTTCAAGGAAAGGTATGTCACAAAAAATATTTTTTTCTATTCCATTTTAAAAGCATTAATTTTGGGGTAATCTTTACGACTTCGATAACCTAGAGGTTTAAAGAGATTTTGATTTAGGTTATTTAATGTTTAGTTTGCCTCTATGTTATTAAATATTTATCATAATTGTCACTTATGATGCTACTTCGGAATATGTTTTTCTTGTGTTGCTGAAAACTTTTTGTCTTCTCACAATTTAAACTTTTGGAATAGGTCTTTTACGGAAGAATTTTTAACCTAGTTAAAAAGTTTGGAGAAAGTTTGATGAATGAAAATTATTCATTATCATAATTTAAAAAATTTTAATTTTTTAAAATTACATTAAAATTTTAAAATGTTAAATACATAGAGACAGGAGACAATGGGTAACTTACTACAATAGTCCCCAATATTTTATAATAACGTTTTCTTATTCATTGCCTTTACAACTTTGGAAATTTTGATTGGTTGATTTATTTAGTTGAGTGTTACTGTTCAAACAATAATTTAAACAATGAGGAGTAATTTTATGTATCATCATTTTATCGGCTATTGTATTATCCCTAACACCCGGGTTAAATACAAGTATTGAATGCATACCATACAAGGTAAGAAGTTAATTTGCAAGTTTCACCAAAGAATTAACTTTTTCCTTTTAAAACCAAAATTTAATATTTTGAGTCGACCATCCAGTCCTTCGTAATCCTCTTTAGAATTCTTTTAGAGGCCTAAAGACGTAGCAACTAGCAAGGGCGTCCAAGCTTTTTGATTTTTTTTTTTTTGGGGGGGGGGTAAAAAAATGAAATTTCAATATATACAGATACAAATCAAATAGGACATATAAAGAATCAAATAATAATAATAAATGTTTGCTTGCTAAATAATTCATCAATCGCTTAAATATACTTTGAATTTTAGTAAAGGGGGAATTAACCCCCCACCCCATCCCAAGAAAATTTTATGTAAAGTTTACACGCCCCAAATAAACTCTGAGTTTTATTTACTGAACCATCAACTTAGTTCAAATATTGAACTTTAATTTTAGTCTAACTAAAGTACACTTCATAAAATTATTTAAACTTACCTAGATTTTCAAGAATTTAAGAAACCAAACAAATTTTTGTTAAAACCTTTATCTTAAATACGTATTTTTTAAGCATGTCCGACATAAAAATCTCAGCGGGTTATATTGAAAAGCAGTCGAGAAAATTACATTCCTCCATTGCGTTTTAGACGGATAGAGTACAGACAGACACAAAAACTTATTTATAGAGTAGCCTAGCAACTAAAAAAGCTAGTATACACAACAGATTTGTTTTTACTTTATAGTACAGATACTGCACATAAAAGTATGACTGTTCTACCGTCTTATACGGTTTATTGTTTTATGCATATAGAAAAATTCTACGCCATCAATTGCTTTCAATCAAAATGCCTTTCTGATGAATATATATTACATATATCCCATCAAATGCCAAAAATCATAATTTTATTTGTTAGCTTGTTATTTATGATAAGCATTAATTATAATTTAGGTTTAATTATTTGATTTTATTTACAATTATACCAACCTTTCAGATAGAGAGGAACATAGTATAATCATTTTTAGAAGCGCAGCTACTCCATAACTAGAGGATGTCCAAACTTTATGTTTTCTGCGCATTTCGTAGTAATATGAATAGACAAGCGCTAAGGCAAAATATTAACCTTTAAACAATACCTACCAGTTTAAAAAGACCATGTTAAATTTTACTATTGTTCATTTAACCTTTCAAATAAGAAGCTTTTCTATCATTAGAGAAGGTCCATCCGTGTATCCGTTATAAATAGCTCTTATCGTTAACATAGATATGTTCATATAATCGATTTCATACTTGATTATTATTCCTCTTACAGTTAATTACGATTTATTAATCGTAGGAACTCATTGCCAGAAAGTCCACTTAAAGTTTGTTAATTCTTTTTCTCATATTTATTCGAATCCGGTGGATAGGAACCGGTTCTTATCCAAACGAAAAAACTATGTCTAGCATCGCATTATATCCAGCTTTCTTCGAATATAAAAATGTACAATCATAAGATTAAAACCAGTTTTTTAGCCCGTGCCTTCGGCACCTCGGGACTAAAAAAATGGTTTTAATCTTATAATTGTACATTCTATATCCGCGGAAAGCTCTTTATAATACGATGCGAGAAATAACTATTCCAAAATTTCTTAATATGATACAGTTATTCTATTCAATAGAATAATGATTCCTAGTTAAAGAAAAGTACAATTTTATAAGCTGAAACACCACAAGTCTTAGCGATTGTTTGATCCATGGTGTGATTTTAGAGTTTCGCTTTTATGGATGTTGTCATCCTTGTTTTATCATATTTACATAGAAAAAGCTATTAAGCAGAAATAAGCTATGATAATAATAATTTTTCAAAAGCATCAGGGTAATGCAATTAGAATTAAAATAGAAAGTTTAACTTACAATTACACCTTTCTTCTAAAAAGTTAAATTAGGATTTAAAATGCAAAAATGATAAAAAGCCCTGCCCACAAGATTTACAAAAACGCCAAGCTATTGTAAAAAAAGTGAACTGATTCGCCGAAAAAAATAAAAAATTAACTATTACGAAAAAATTTAACATTATTGTAATTAATTGTCTAATCTAATGAGTTTTGAAATGTTTAAATCATTAATAAACAAAAAAGATGCATAGCAAATTCACGAAAATGATTTTGCTAGATAGAAAGTCACTAGTTATAGAGTAGCTGTGCTACTACAAATGAAACAGAAACCTTAAAAACAAATAATTTTAAGATTTTTATGATCTTACCAAAAAGAGCTTTTCATTGTTAAATTTATGATTATATTTTCACCATGTAAAGACCATAAAAACCTTTATTTTTGAAAATGAAATTATGAAAAAAGAACATCATATGTATGAAATATATTAGCATTAATGAAAACATTTAAAAAGTCGTGGCATTGTTTTAAAAAGATTAAATTTTGGGTAAATTATATTTATAGCATGCTGGATATTTATTCTAAATTACTTGAGAAAACTAAACAGGAAATGAACTCAAACATTTGTGCCAGTCCCCTTGAAAGAAGGAGACAGAATAGAATAAACCAAATAATTTAACTTAAGTAAACAATTTGAATATGTTTTTTTTCTCGGTGGATTCCCCCAAAGTGCCTGTCAAAATTGAGTGGGACTAACATTGCGGAGCCTTTATCGGTCTTGCCCTAACCCCACAGGACTACCTATTACTTAATATAACCTATTCTAGCCTGAACTAATGTAATAAACAATCAATTAAAAAAAACTACCCTTCCCCCTTGTTTTCAATTATATAATAAACAAACAATTGAAAACCTACCCTTACCCCCTAGTTTTCAATTCACAACAAAAAAAACAAAATGGGGGGGGGGGGGTTCCCTACTCGACAAGTCACTTTGAGGGAAACACTTATTTGTTTTATGAAAATTTTCATTCATCTGAAACTTTAAGCAATTTATTAAAAATACAATTATGATTCATTCAATTGCTAGTTGCTCTGTAGAAGCATAGTAAAGAAAATAGCTTAAAATCATTCCTAGACTAATATAGAAATAAAATAGCCTACAAACATCTTAGACAAGCTGTGTGAAGCGTCTCTAAAATTGAGTACTCCATTTTCTAATGGTTAAAAAATTATCAAGATCTTAATAGACAAACAAAAAAAATTACTATTTACAAAATTTACTATTGATTATTTAATATCCTTCGTCATACTCCCCTTCATTTAATAATTTCAGGAGGAATATATCAAAGTTGTTTGAAAAATAAAGAGGATATTTTAGTTCAAAGTTTAGAATATAAACTAAGATTTAGTACAAAAGCAAAATAAAGTTTGACTATGGCTAAATTGGAATAACAATATTTGGCTTGCCAAATCTCTATTAAAATAGCATCATATTGTATCCAGCTTTCTAAGAATATAAAATGTACAATTATAAAAAAATGTACAATTGTCTTATAATTGTACATTTTATATCCGCGGAAAGCCGTTTACAATACGATGCGAGAAATAACTATTATGATATTTGATTACCAAGTAGAGAGTATCTCTTGGTGCACTCTCGTGTAACTCTGTGTATTTTTCTCTTTTTTATTTGTTTGTATTAGACAGTTAGGGAGTTGAATCCATTTTTATAGAAGCAGAAATATAATCTATGATTATGGTTTGGACACTCTAAAACTGTAATCTACCTTTCCACTTTCCCCTCTCTTGGTGAAGATATCTTCAACGCCGATACGATTTTTGAAATGTAAGATTCTACTTTCCCTTCTCTTGGTGAAGATATCTTCAACGCCGATACGATTTTTGAAATGTAAGATTCCACTTTCCCCTCTCTTGATGAAGATATCTTCAACGCCGATACGATTTTTGAAATTTAAGATTCCACTTTTGCCTCTCTTGGTGAAGATATCTTCAACAAGAGAGGCAAAAGTGGAATCTTATATTTCAAAAATCGTATCGGCGTTGAAGATATCTTCACCAAGAGAGGGGAAAGTGGAAGGGTAGATTACAGTTTTAGAGGGTCCAAACCATAATCATAGATTATATTTCTGCTTCTATAAAAATGGATTCAACTCCCTAACTGTTAGAAGTATTAGAAAATTAGACAATCCAATAATTACTAACAGAATGACAGACTTAAAGGAAGACTCGAATGAGACTATATTAACATATTTTATATATATAGTTAATAGTTGTCAACAATACGATGCGAAATATTAGAAATATTGACTATTCTCTCCAAGTATTTTCACCTCACAGCCAATGATTCTTGCCATACAAATAACTCTAATATTCTTTCAAAAATTTAGACTGAAAAAAAAGTATTTTTCTCTTAGAAAAGAATAAATAAGATTTATCCTGTAACAGCTCCTTCTTTCATGATAATATAGGGACTGGGGTGGGTAGGTTTACTCACCAAATGAGTAAAGAAGAATACAATCTCGGGCTGGTAACATAACTACCCTCCTAAGTATTTAGGCAAAGTTAAAATTTGGCCAAGCTTTTTTTACCATCTATGGTTCAATATTATTTTTGTTTACTTTGCGTTTTCTTAAATCTTATAAAAACATAGAACTTTCACCAACTGGATTAAATCATAATTAAAAATATTTTATAGGGTTAATAAGATAGCTGTCAAGTTTTTTTTCTTTTATTTGAACAGTATGTATAATAATCTTTTAAAACGCAGTATTTTATCTTTCCCTTCCTCTAGAAAATCATCCCTTCCTCTAGAAAAACATAGATAATGCAAAATTCAAAATAAACAAAATTGCAGCCGCTTAGTAATAAAGAAATAAAATAATTAGCCAATTTTCTACCAAGGGAAGATTTTATAGAAGATTTTTTTCCTGGTAAAAACTATTCAAAACATTTACTTAATCTTTCCTAGAATTTCAACATTCTGTTCTCTCCTCATTTTTAAGAGTTAAATTTGAATTTAACCGTACAAACCCGAAAGTAATCAAGCTCTTAACACACTTTTATATCTAAAAACATTTCTTAAAATTGTATTGTACAGACTATCCTAATATTCTAAAAAAAACCTTATAAACCAAAAATTTACACAACAAGGGGGAATGTTCTGACCTGTCCTTGCCACTATCCTCTCCTGACATAGCATCATGGTAGGACAGAGACAGGGTCTCCTCTGTCTCCGTGTCGGAGGTCTCCAGCCCACGTCGGGACATCAGGGCTGCCAGGTCTGCCTTGTTACGACCTTTGGATATCTAAAATAAGACAACTAAAATATATAATACAAAATAGAACGATGTATCTCTGTCTGTCGGTCTGGGTCCTTACCGAAAAAAACTATTCCACCCCATTGCTTTAGATTTATTTTGAAAATAAGGGTGGGGTGGTTTTCTGTGCTCAACAAGGCAATTTAAGAGAAAACAACAGCAAATACATATTAAAACAAACCTTTGAAATGACTCCCAAAGGGTTAAACATGGCGCTAAGCCGCTGGATCTCTCGGTCCTTCAAAAGTAGCTCTTTTTCCTAAACAAGATATTATTATTAATGTTGAACAACATCTAAGGGATGGATAACAACAGGAATAAGGTATAACCAACAAGCGAAATAAATCTAAAAAAATATTTGGGGGGAGAAGTAAAGGTTGTCAATTCTACTAAGTGTTGGATCCCAAGGACAGATGAAATTACGTATAGGTTTCGTATATTTTCCCGAATTAATTTAAAATATTTAAATCTAATTAGATTGTTTTAAACCTTACCATACCTTCTTTTAAAAGCAATATACATCATTTTCTTAGTGTATTGTTAAATAAATTGAAAACTAATTGAGATAAAATATATTCAGATTATAAATTGTCTTCTATACATAAAAATTTTAATTTTATTCTTTTTACTAAAATTATCGGTAGTTTTCCGTTTTTAAGATAAAATTAGCGTTATGGTTCAGTCATCAGTGGCTTGCACAGTTTTTTTCGAGGGGGTTATATTACCTGAGGGTGTGAAAAATGGGGAAGTCAACCATTCTCAATTTTTAGGGGTTGTTGACACCTTCCTTCCTCATATGGGTTTAGTAAAGTAAGGTTTACAAAAAAAAACTCTGCTGGATTTTAACAGAGTATACGGACTAAAAACACGTTCAGGGTTGTTTTTATTAGGGCCACTTATTGATTTGAGGGAATTAATCAGGAATAAGATATAGCCAATAAGCGAAATAAATTTAAAATAATATTTGAGGGGGGGGGGGGGGAGATATAAAGGTCGTCAATTGTACTAAGTGTTAGTTCCCACCGGTTCGAGGGAGGAATACTTTATATTACCTCTCACGAGATTGTTTAGTCCTTTGACACTGTACATAATCATTATTTGATCTGTCCTTAATATTTTATTCATATTCAATTTTTTTGTTTGTATATGAATATTTAATACCTGTATTATAACACTGTTATTATTTTTACTTGTTATGTGTGTCATAAAAATAAATATCTAATCTACAAGTCCTTGGACCAATAGCAAAAAAAAAACGACTGCTGAAATTAAGTTTTTTTTCCTCGAATTAATACCATTGTTGGTATAAGCAAGGAATTAATAGTGTATTTGTCTAAAACATTTCAAGTCTTTACCTGTGTAATTTGAATGTGGTTGCTGATCTGTTTTTCGTTCAACAGCTCCGTCTAAAATAGTACCCTTTAATCTTCAGAGGAGAGAGAGGGGACAATGGGCTGTTTTGTTTATTACACTTGACCCCAAAGTCCTATTATAACGTTTTCTCAATCGCTGGATGAACAACATTGGGGACTTTAATGAATTTTGATTGGTTAGTTCATTATGTTAAGTATTCAAACTAAATTTAATCTACAGTGGGCGTAATTTAGTGTATCATAAATGGGATGGGTTCTTCTTTACAGTGAAGCTTCTCAGGTTTGGGAAAGGTTTATAACTATTTGGGCGAGTGTATCACTCCCCTCCAAAGAGAAACCACCCCTAGAAAAAAATGATCCCGCCCCCTAACAGCAATCTTTCACTTTTCTTTTTAAAACAAAATTAAAAGTGAACCCCCCCCCCCTCCCTTTTTACTCAAGTGTCCCTTGAGGCCTAAAGGGGTTGAGCCTTCAATATTAATAAGTTATCAAGGCATTTAACAATAAAGATTTTTAGATTAAAAGGTTTAAAGATTAAACTAGTTTATTACAACGATTTAAGGAACTTCCTATTATAAATTCACTTTATTTCATTTAAAATGATGCCTATGCTTCTAAAAATAATTTTAATTTTGTTTTGAATTATGAAATATGAAACAACATTAGTACTAAAATTCCGTCTGAGTTCCGAGCAAATAGATATATTACCCTAGATGCTCAAATGTAGATTTTTTTCACATTTGATTCAATAAATGAATAAGTAATAAGTATAAGACCCCCCTCTCCACCCCGCCCCAAAAAAGGGTTTTGGGATTTAAATCCTCCCTCCCAAAGTGCCTCTAGAGGCCTCTAGGGGCTTAGCCGCTAGTAATAAATAATTTGGTGGGATTGTTTCAATACGGTTTCCTATTGGTCCAAATAAGAAAGTGATTATCTAAACTTCCTATATTCATTGTCTGAGATGACTGGAATGAAGAAATGTAGAGATTTGATTAATCCATGCTGCCCCATTTAAATTTTCAGACAGTTTTTTTTCACGGAAAGGATCATTTTTTCAGAATAAAACAGAGCATATGTAAATTAGGATAATTTTGTTTAATGGTTGAACAAATTTCTAAAATAATTTGAAGTTTTAATTTCAATAAGATTTGTTATTCTATGAGTCAAAATAATAGCCAATCCAGATATAAATATGTATTAGTGTTTAAATAATCTAAATTACAAACTTAAATTAGTAATGACACATAGTTAACTATATATGACCCCCCCCCCCTCCTTTATTCTCTAGTATTTAAAGGAAGAAAAATTATGAAATTTTGTGTCAAGTAATATTTAGGTAACACGCAGGTCTTGGGTCCCGTCAGGATTTGAGAGGTGGGGGGAAATATATTCAGACAACTTTAAAAGGTCAATGAAGCCAAGAAAATTAATGAAGAAAAGACTATAATTGTCCCATTCCTTAAGTCTCATACATTTATATTTTAATTTGGTGACATCAAGAATAATATCCCTAATATATATAAAATCTTTAGTATTTTCTGCTAAAATCCCCTTAATATTAGTTTTTAGACATTTATCTGTCCTATGATATATATAGTTTGACATTGGTCCCTACATGGTTATAATTAGGCTATTTAATTTTAGATTTATGTCTTGGGATGGTTTTTATTCTATAATCCCTACCCCTCCGATGATAGAGCTCCTAGATGCTAAGAACGCAGCCGCTATTTATTTATATAACTTATGTTATCATTATTATCTCCAGAAGTTAGGCTAGTATTGGATGAAATCATTCTTGTTAAAATAATACAAAATATAATTAAGAATATTAAAATTTGGTGCCAGCTTCAAGTGAATAGTATAATTAAACGCATAATGTAGAACATTTTTACATATTAAGCGCATTTGACTGGAAGCTCGCACACAACTTTACGGAATAATGGAACACAGTAGTAGTGTCTGACTGATTATGACGTAACAAAAAAAAATAGCTAATGAGAGGCCACTATAAATTTTACCATTGGTCAATAACGGCCTCTCATTGGCTAATTTTTTTTGTTACGTCATAATCAGTCAGACACTATTACTGTGTTCGGAATAATGCAAAAAATGACGCTCTTTTGGTATGTTAAACTATTGTAGAAATTCTATATTCAGCTGAAATGCAGTATTTTATTACTTTTAATGTTACTGCAGATGATTACAAACTTGTTTTTACTCCAATTCTTACAAAAAACCTCCCCCAAAATAGATATGTGTAAAGTCCTACTTTTGTAGAATTTTTTTTTGAGGGGGAAGGGGAGAAATAATTGCGGATTAATTATATCCCAATCTTATGTCGACATATTCTAATATAATTATCAATGTCAACAAAATTAATTTTTTACGAAGAGACAGATGTACAGACAGGGAATGAGAAATCACTCTAGTAGTAGAGTGGCTCCGCTTCAACTAATTTATTTAATACCTATATTTGCGACAACTTTAACTACAATTTTTTTTAGAATTTAAACATTTCCAAAACGGCTTGTATTATATATATGTATACCAAGTTTATAATATATATTGTAACCTGCAATCTCTTGATTTCATCAGAAAGTCCTCTGAATAATTCCTCTCCACTCTCATCTAGCCACAATTAAATAAAACATAACCTCGTTTAATTAATAATTCTGATAAAATAAAAGTGTTTTAAAAGTTTTAGATAATTAGAAGTTACTATAGTAGATTCGCCACAAGCCTCTATTGTATAAAGTTAGTAAATAATGTTTCTTTATTGATATATAATCTTAATATTTAAAGACCTATAGGTATAATCCCTGAAAAGCAAATTGGTCCAGCGGTTAGGAAGATCTTTAGCTTCATAGGGACTGTCAGACAGACATAGTTCTTCTTTGTAGATTTGTGGTGTGCATAGCGATTCAATAGGGGTGTGTGAGTGTAAACCATTAGTGGGTGAAAAAGGAGAAGGCAGACCTTTCCTATTTCAGTTTTAAGGAGGTGTCGACACCCCTACCGGATGCCGTGCTTCATTAAAAACACATTTAGCTTGCGAATGCACAAATATATGTTGTGAGATAGCAACATTTAAAATTCAGGGATAAGATTTCTGGGGGAAAATATGGTTAATGAAGTGCCGACAAAAAATGACGTCACACTGGCCTGCCATTGGTAATTTAGTCTGTGTATTGGTCATTGTATTGTATTGTAAATGTATTTTTTTCAGGCACTATAAAGAGCTTCATGGTTAAATTATACACAACAAGGAACTGAACCTTTTTGTATATTATCAGCCTTGCAGTCAAAGCACACCTGCAAAACTTGCTAGGTTATCCAGATCCCCCCTTTTTTCAAGTACCTTTAGAGGCCTCAAGAGGCGTAGCCACTAGAAGTAAATACATCATTAATGATAAACTGGTATAATTTAGGTTTCAGAATTCAGGTATAATCCTGCAGGTACAAATTCTGCTAAAATGTTAAATTGCTGAATCTGATGTAGTCTTAAGATTTTGTTGCCAAAGACCAAATTGTGTCAAAAATGATTATCCATCTCTTTTTTAGGGGTTTTCTTTTTCACTTCTCCTCCCATATCCCTCATTTTTCTGACGTCCCATGGATCATTTTTGACACAATTTAGTCTTTTTTATGTAATTTGTAAACCACGAAAGCATTAGGATTCTTCAATTAGTGAAGCACCCAGGATGGTTTTATGCTAAATTAGTTTTGTTTCAAATGGTTTAGGTTATTTTTAGGTTTTAGAGGCCAAGCTTATTTTTATGAGGTAAGGGACTGGGGAAATTGATTTTATATGAGTGGTAATTAATCTTTGGAAGAAGGCCATTGGGTAAAGCCTTCCATAAATTTGAACCATAGACCAATACTTTTTTGGGGGGATAACTATATTCAGGTGAAAATCTTTTTGAAGGAATTGGAAAAAATCTAACATATTTTTAATCCCCCTGCCCTCTCCTTGTATGTTCTTGTGGGAAGATATTAGTTTATTTCCTTAGTCTTTTAGATGCAGCCTTTTCTTGTGCAAACAAAACAAAAATCAGGAATAATGGAATAAGAAAATAAATTTACAATCATTCTATTTATTACTAAGATCGCCTGTTTTTTTCCATCATTTTTAAAAAGCTAGGCGTTTTGTTACATTTTGAGTGCAATACATCTTATAAATGTAGATTGTAGAATGTAGCTGAGAGGCTACTCTTTAAGTCTTTGTGTCGTTCTTTCCGTCTGTAATACTCTTTTTTAAAGTTTGTTTTACATTTTAAAAATCTTTTTGGAAGTAAACATACTTGTTACTTGTCGAAGTAAACAATTCCTATGACAGCTATGAAAACTGTAAAGCGATGAAATATGTCCTAGCAAAACACAAATAAAATTTTTTTCCCTTTATCCACACAAATATTACTTAATGCTGGAAGAAAGGAAAATATGGTTGACAAAGAAACTGTTTCATATTTCAAAACTGTTGCATTTCATATGCGTAGCAAGAGGTTTATAAAAAGATATTAAACATATTTAGAAACAAAAAAAAATTGTGGTACAGTCCCTTTCGTGACAACGCCTCTTAAGGGGCGTTTCGTCGTATTTTCACAGAAGCTTTTCTCCTATTTCTAGCCTCTGCGGGGGCCTCTAACCCTGCAGGTCTAATTGCCTAACACTGCAGGGCAATCACCTAACATAACTTAACCCACAATAAGCTATCACAAAACTACTGTAAAAATACGAAGAAACGCCCCTTAAGAGGGATTGTCAAGAAAGGGACTATACCCGAAATTTGTATGAAAAGCATAGACAAGTAACACATAGTGCAGCAATAACAAGTTATGAAACATTTTATATAAGAGAAAATGGCTCCTATATATTGGCGAAACCTTAATGTCAATGTAAAAAATGGTAAGAGGTCTGTATGATTGTCTTTATAGAAAGATCTGGCTGACCGCTAAACCCTTGTGACTCTTCTTTACAATGAATCTTCATATAGATTTAGGAAAGGTTTAGGTAGTTTTTGGGTAACGTACCCTTTATCCCTAAAGAGATTCCTTCCCCTTTCTTCAAAGTTTATATAGGTGCTTAAAGTTAGAGGTATGTTTTAATTTCCTTGCTGGCTTGGTGGTCGGCCTCGTCCGTATCCATTCTGAAACATATACAAATTATAAGGGATCTAAGGGATAAGACAATAGAGATACAAATTTTTAATTGTTATATTGGGTACCGATTATCTTCGCAGTTTTAGTGCAACGCAAGTAAGGGAGGGATCTAAAAGGATAAGACAATAGCCTATAAATTGATGTACATCCCCAATGATGATACACAAAATTACTCCTTCTGAAGATTACAATTGATAGTTGAAACTTTTGGACACTTAACTTAATAAACCGAACCAATCAAAACTCAAGTACAGTCCCCAAAGTTGTTAGGCAATGAATAAAAAACGTTATATAAAACTTTGGGGACTAGTGTAATAAAAGGCCCATTGTCCCCTTCCTTCCTGTAAGTAAGGGCGCCGCAGTGGTAAGGTATAGAATCCACCTCCTACCCTATTTTCTATTTATTTCAAAATTGCACTTCAACGGAAAGCACCGCACAACCAATAACAGTATAACTTAATAACTTTACCTAATATTCAAACTTAAATCCTACGTCAACCTGTAACTCAAACAGATATAAACTTGTTCTAAGTAAACCAAACAAAATTTTACTTAAGAATACTAATATAATGATACCCACGGGGAAAGGATAATTACACTAAAAATAATCTGCAAACGATTCTTCCACGCAATAATTAGAACAAGGACTTTGCATTTAATAAGATTTATGTATTGACCATAGTCCTGTTCCTTTATCCCTGTTGATTCTGCGGACAAAGGTTTGATTTCTATTATTTACTAAGTATATTTGCGATAACTTTTATTTAATAGATTCTTCCAATTTTTAACATTTACAAAAGGGCCTGCTTTATTGCTTCAAGATCCATGACAGATCTATATAGGATATAAATGTCTATAAATGAGCTCAAATTTTCCAAGGAATAATCGTTTAAAACTCATAGTGCTCCAATAATCCATAATAAACGGGGCGGAAAATTGATTTATTGAGAAATAGATAAATAGATATATACTTATAGAACACTAGCCAATAGCGAGATATAGTTATATCGAGCCAACTCTAGTTATAACTATAGTTGAAACTTATACAAAAGATTTATCTGGTTCTACCTAAAGCTCATATATTAGATTTACTTAGTAAAATGCGAGGCTTTTCTATAATTAGGGTCCGTAACGTAAAGATCTTATGGTTAATTTAGGCAAGTTACTATTGCCAATCAATTTCATATTTAACACGATGATTCTTGTTGCGGCAAGGAACAATTTAGAAAACGTTGCAACTCTTTAATTATGGCCAAAAAGTCGATGTTGATTTTAACCACTTTTTTTTACAAAATTATTTTATTTATTTCATTTTTGGCATATTGATTCTTAGGACTGTAAAGTACATTGTTATAAGCAAATCATTTCTATACTCAAGTCTTTATAAATGTGGGTATGACCTTAACCAATTTGGTATGAATTTTAGTGACTTTAACATTGTAAGTATATGGAATTTTCAACAGATTTACTTATTACGAGCTCTAATATTTGTTCATCTGATAGAAACTAGAAATCAAAATCTTAAGGGATATGACAATAAATGATAAATTGATATACATCCTCAATGATAATAAACAAAATTTCTCTTTATGAAGATTATAATATTTAGAGAAATGTTTGAACAATTATACCTTGCAAAAAAATCAAATTCATTAAAAGGGCCCAACGTTTTTTAAAACAAATAAGATAAATTGGTTATGAAACTTTGGGTACCTAAGTTATTAACAGTCCAATGTCCCCTCCCTCTCTGAATAGGAAACATATATGATTGAATAACAAAGAAGATCTGGTTGTCAACATTTAGTTTATTAAATCTTTGTTTTATCAATAGATTAGATATCATAGAGATACTACATCTATAATTAAAAAAAGATGACAACATACATACAAGCGAAGCTCTAAAGTCAAACGTTAAAACAAACAAATATTAACAAGTGTAGAGTTTCAAACGTAATAAGCAGAATATCAATTAAAAATGAAAATGCAAAGTTGCACAAATATAGTTAAAAATCAGTTAAAGGTTAAAACATGTTTTAAATTGGCGTACAGACTTTCTGGTACTGATTATAGAATTGCTACGCTTACTACTTCTTACTTTATTGTTACAGGAATCACTATTCAAAGTTTGAAAACGATTGGACAATTCTTAAAATTAACTATCAGTTACAAACAGACCCTAATTATAGAAAAGCTTCGCTTTTAACAAGGATGACAACATAATAAATCTACCTCTTCCCCCCCTTCCAGCAGAGCTACCTACCCTTTCTCTGGTGACACCAGCCTTACCCCCTCAGCTGACCTACCCTTATCTCTCTCGCCTGGACAGAGCTTCCCCATCATCTCCATCCCCTTTTGATTGCCTACCCAATATCTATAATTTTGTGTATATAAACTGTAATTCTGTAATATAACTTTAGTTCTGAATAAACCTTCAATCTGTAAACACTTGAAGCATAGGCGTCCAAGGGGGGGGGTAATGGGCCATTTGGCACCCCCAAACGATTTTGGGGGTGCCGTAGGCACCCCCAAAATTTTGTGAACAATACCCCCCCCAAAAAAAAATTACCCCTACCTTGGGGGTGCCGTAGGCACCCCCAACGATTTTGGGGGGGGTATTTACCCCCCCCAAACCATTTTGGGGGGGGTAATTACCCCCCCCAAAATAAATGTTCTTTAAAAAAAAATTTTGGGGGGGGTATTTACCCCCCCCCAAATTGAATGTTCTTTAAAAAAAAATTTTACTGTCCAACCAGTTAAAACAGTTCTTAACCATGATAACAAAAAATTTAATATTTTGATCATGTTTTATTTGCTTGGGCCTTTATAAATCCTAAAACCATCCTGGGGATCTATGATGTAATTGTAAAGTACTGAAGATTCCATAAAATAGATACCTAACTAAATTAAATATTTCATTAAATAATGAAAAAGAATTTCTATAGGCGATTTCTTTTGGGAGGATGTCAGGGTGTCTCAAAACTAGTTATAAAACTTACCAGGACCTATAAGACGCTTCACTTTAAAGTAAAATCATATTGGTTCATTGGTTAGTGAGTTAATTATTGTATTTTTATGTTCTAAAGAATGAGATACTACTATATATTTGAATAGTAGTGGCGCCCTTAGCATCTAAGAACTCGTGTTTTCTAAAGGGTAAAAAGGGAGGAGAAAAATAGCCTAAAACCACTCAAAGGATTGACCTATAATAGTGTGGAACCATCATGGGATCTATGTGAAGCTTTCTTAAAAAGGAGAACTCAGTATTAAAAGTAATGAAATCTGAAGCTATAGTCAAATAAACCTTACTTACTACTTTATGTTATAAGATAGTACTTATTATTAACTTAATAGATTTAATTAAATTACCCCCCCCAAAAATTTTACCCCCGGGGTAAATTAGTTTGGGGGGGGTAATTACCCCCCCCAACAGATTTGGGGGGTGTATTTACCCCCCCCAACAGACTTTAGGGGGGGTAATTCCCCCCCCCAATCAAATTTTACCCCCGGGGTAAAAATTTTGGGGGGGGTAAAAAAAAATTTCGGCGCGCTTCGCGCGCCATTTTACCCCCCCCAAACACGAATTACCCCCCCCCCTAAAATTTTTTACCCCCCCCAAAAAAAAAAGCTTGGACGCCCCTGACTTGAAGTATCTTATTGGATAGAATCTCTAGGCTAGGGGCTCTGTCGCTGGACATCGCTAGATAGGGGTTGAAACACTTCACCCCTATTATAAATCCATTAAAAAGCGAAGACATGCGGACTTTCCGGTAAAAAAACAGTTTTATCTAAGAATAGAAATATATAAACTTATTTGGCTGATCTTGATAAAAATCTTTGAAAATAATGGCGGTAGCAGGCAATAAATCAACGACAAAATGCAAATAAATTAAAAATTAGTCACCAGTATTTTAAATACCCAGTATAAAAATATTCAGTCATTTGAAAACCTCAATATTGTATGAATTATTAAAGGAACAAATTATTGATACTGAATTGAATTATAAAAGTCCCAGCTAGGATTCCGGACAGAACTTAATTCAACCACTTATTTTTGTCAGAAATCAAGAAAAAGTATATAAACAAGGATTACAATATCCTTAAGTAACGAAGCACAAAAAATCATTGATGGACAAACAGCAGAGTAAGTTTAAAAGCCGATGTTCAGTTGCCATAAAAAAAGAAGAGAATAATCGATTAAAATACGAAACATGACCGACAGACCGATGAAGTAGAATTTATAGTTTATTCTGAATGATTAGTTAATCTTAACCAAATATTTCAGCTGTTCATCTTAAATAGCAGCCGATAAAATCAATTTACTTTTTACCTTATTTCTGTTAAAATAGATTTTCAATTTGAGTCCTTAATGAAATTATATACTTGAAGTAAAGACACATTCCTTTTACCATGGCTCGGCAGCTGCGTTATTTTCATAATATCTCGCTACTTCGCTTTCACACAATGCACACTGTTGAGCATTGAGAAACCTCTTATATTGAAAATAAGTGCGGGGTTAGTTTCTTTATAACTTTAGGTCTGGTTCGGTTAGGTTATATTTGGTGCTGGTTAGCTACGCGGGGTTGGTGCACTGCAGGTACTTATCCCAGAAGGGTGGAGCCAACTGAAGGGATTCAGCATAGGAAAACAATTTACCCAACCTTAAAATTTAATTTAAAAATTTGCTTAAGAGGCACTTTGGGTTAATGCATCCAAAAATCAAAGGAAACAAGAAGTTTATAGTGTCTGTAAACTCAGGGAGGGAGGGGACATTGGGCTGTTTATTACAGTAGTTCCAAAAGTTGTATAATAACGTTTTGTTATTCGTTGGCTCATCAACTTTAGAGGCTTTTATTGAATTCTATTGGTTGGTATATTCAGATGAATGTCCACTAATTGTAATCTACAGAAGGGGTAATTTTATGTACCATTATTGGGGATGTACTTCAAGTTATCGGCCATAGACCTATCACTTTAGATATCTTGGTAACGGCTACTGTCGTGTCTTGAACGGCCCGCATTTTAAAGTTAAAACAAGCTGAATTTACTCTGTTATGAATAAAATATGCTTTGTATTTCTAATTAATTATTTATACCCAAGTTTGTTCTAATAAAAACTAGTTTTTTCCTGCTTTACAAAGAAAGATTAGATTTGTGTGTGTTTTTTTTTGCAGCGAAGCTTCTTTATAACTTTTACATTGTCTGACCGTTCGTTTGTCTTCAATGTTAAATGTTATTTACTCAGCTAAATACCAATAAGTTCCGCTTTATTATTTTTTTTTATTTATAAATTTTCATTTCAATATTCCAATGATTTTACTAATTTGTTTCAAAGGGATTAATATACATATTACAGACATCTGAGAACTATTTTATAGTATTTTATTTTACTTTTATACATGTAAGCATATTTATTGCCTCACTTATACATGTTTATTGTGTATATATAATGTTAAATAAATAGTGATGTAAAGTAGATAACATATAACACTTGTATGAGTAACATAGATAACTATAGATACATAGTCAGGTAGCCTAGCTAGTCATATTGTCTATGAATGTACATAGTTAACATATAACACTTGTATGAGTAACATAGATAACTATAGATACATAGTCAGGTAGCCTATCTAGCCATTTTGTTCAAGCCTACGACCCTTTACTTCTTGAGAAAACCCTCTTGATCAGTTTTGCTATTGATTTTGTATTCTAAAGGTTCTATGACTTCTATGTTGAAAGAGTATTACATACAAGTATATAAATATGTGTGTGTGTGTGTGTGTGTGTGTGTGTAATGTGTAGGTGTGTGTGTGTGTGTATTTGTACATATATGGGTGAATGTATAAGGGCTGTAAGTGAGTAAAAGTGGGCCAAACAGAAATATTCAAACATTTGTATGAACCATTCAATAATATATACCACCCTATCCTATATAATAAAACGGAGAACGATGACTGTTCGTCTGTCTGTCTGTCCGTAAGAAGGTTATAATCTCGCTATCCACTGAACCGATAGGGCTTTGTTTTTTCAACGACACCCCCTCCCCCCTTACAAAAAGGGGATATTTAGTTAGTTATAATGCTGGGTTTTTCACCACCCAATTTTAGATCGAAGCCCCTAGAGGCTTGAATTTTCAAATTTATTCGTAAACTTGAGAAATAAGATATTCCTCTCTTAGATGCTACGTCGCCGACGATTGTATTTTGCAAAGTAGCTATATGTTTGTCAATAAGATTGCGTAAATGCCTGCATTGATTAATTCACAATTCGTGTAAATGCTCATCAGGTTTTTGGCTATTTGGTGGGGTTGATAAAACATAGCTATAAAATATGTTCACCTCTTGATTGGAACGTTCCATTTTAAGCTGGATAACTTCATCTTCTAACTCCTTGTTTAACTGTTGCTCTCTGAAATGATAAGCTAATAATAGAAAAGCCTCGCTTATTTTCAAAAATGTCGCAGCAATATCAAAAAACTACTTTGATAATGAAATTCCACGTTTAATTTTAACTCTATTTCACATAATATCAGTTAGCCGAGGGATCTCAAGGGATAAGACAATGGACAATAAATTTATGCGCATCCCCAATGATAAAAAAACATTTCTTATATAAATTAAAATTATTGGTTGAAAAGTTTCGAAACTGTCAGTGCTGGACCAACCAATCAAGATTTGATGCAGGTATCCAAATTTCATGATATTTTATAAAACTTTGGGTACAAGTGTAATACAAATCCAATGTTCCCTCCCCTCCACTTTTACTGATGATTTGAGGAAAAAATACACCTTGTTAAAAGCGAAGCTTTTCTATAACTAGGGTCGGTCCGTACGTCCGTCCGTCACAGAGAGATAGCTCTTTTCGTTAATTTAAATAGGTTAGAATTGTCCTATCGATTTCAAACTTTGCAGGGTGATTCCTGTAGTAGCAACTCTATAATCATTATCAGAATATCCGTACGTCCATTTTAAATATGTTGATTTTTTACTTTTTTAACAACAAATTTTTAGGTGATCTAATTATCCGATTGATCTGATTTTTGGTTTACTGACTCTTGGGACAGCAAAGTACATGTTATAAGCGAAGCAACTCTATAATCAAGTCTCTAAAAATGTAAGTATGTCCATAATGATTATCCTGTATCAAGCAGTTTTTCATCAAATTTACTTACAATTTTGCTTCGATTCTTATACATTTATATTCTGATTATTCAGTACTAACACTACACAAGTGGTAATTTCCGTTTGTCCTACCGTTTCAGAGCTTCGCTTTTATGGATGTTGTCATCCTTGTTTGTTGAGCAATTGCACAACTATAAAAGAGATTTTTATCTAAATTCTAAATTGCAGCAATTTAAAGATAGAAAACAAAAGTACAAATAAAGATAATTGTATTGAAAATTAGAGTATCATAAAACAAACATAAAACATATTCTAAAAAAATCAAAATCATTAATAGTAAATTTACGGATAAAGTTGCAGAAGGTCCAAGCGACCATTGATGGGTAATAAAATGCTGTTTTCCTAATTCGTACGCGGTCATACGCAATATTGGAAGGGTGACGCAAATTTCAGATGTCAGTTTTTGCGATTTTGGAAAAAATTATGTATATATCATCGCAAGCATCGCTTTTATCTCATAAAGAAAATAAGTAAATGAAATTTAAATACCTGAAATTTGAGTCACCCTTATAACATTGCGTATGAACGCATACGACAATGGAATTTTCTTAAGTGGGATAAAAATTTTATAAAATGGGAGAATTTTATACAGTGCATTGTAAGATATTGACGGGCGGACATGCGCTACTTATTGATTAGCTTCCCTACCAAAGAACGGTATTTAAAAGTTGCACTTTTTTCTTATCTTTGGAAATTGAAACTTTATTCTTTATTTTTTATATCAAACAAAAGTTGAAAGATTCTTATATTGGGAAACTTTTTTTTTCTTTTCTTGGTTGTGACAGGCATATAAAGAAATAAGGACAGTCGGATCTACTGCGGTTCACGGTAAAATGTTCCTGGTAACGATTATCTCCAAAAATCTATGAATTTAAAGCGTGCTAGCTGTCAAACGGCTGAACGTACAAGTCATGCCCGCACACCGTGTTTAGTGGCATATGAAGGCCTAAAATAAGATCCAATGATGCACAAGGAAAGCTTCTCTGAAGAAAAAACGTGTAAAATAGTATTTTTCGCTCATTTATGTACACTGCAAAATAACTGTGCATTTTTAAATTAATGACTATTTCAGATTATTTGTAGGCCTTCTTTTGACGGTTAAAATTCTGTGCGAGGAAAATCTGTACGTTCCACCGTTTGGCCGTTAGCAGCTTTTTATGTTCATAGATTTCTGGAGATAGTAAGTAATAGGTCATCTACGTGTTTGTAAATGTTAGAAAATATCTTTGAGGATTTTTTAGTGTTACTGATTTTATGCTCTTTGGTTGAGAAATGTCAATATCCGCAGAAAAAAAAAAATGCAGAACGTGACAAAAGCGATTTATGTATAATGTATATCATGTTAAAAAAAACGATACTATGAGTATTTTCCATAGCATTCTTTTCAAAATATTTATAATCTTAACTATTTTATATATCAAAAGCCACATGAAATTCAATCAATTTTCCTTATAGAATTATTAATTTCCTTATTATAGCTATTAATTCATGATTTGGAAATTGGAACATTTTTCCTTGTTAAGATTAAAAATAAGGTTAATTTTAGTTAGTTTGACTTTAATACCGCATTCGATTGAAAAGGTTATAGTTAGTTAGTGAATTTGATTTTAATGATTACAATTATAATAGTTGTATAGGTTTCATAATAATTCATTTTAAGTCTTTATAATTTTATAATGAATTTAAAGTTAGATCAGAGCTGGATCTATATATCATTTAGTGCTCCCCACTGCCACTGCACTGCCAGTGCTGCCAATAAAAGATGGATCTTTAAATCAACATGGCAGTGGTGAGCCGGGAAACACTTTTGAAACACCTACCAGCTCAGTGGCAGTAGTCATTTTGAGCTACAAGTGAGATGTTTCACTTTCCAATGTGTTTCCCGGCTCACATCTGCCATTTTGATTTTAAAATCGTTATTAGGTGAGCCGCTTTCCAATTCGGCTGTGGCATCACTGTGAGTAAAATGTGTCTCTTTTCTAATCCATTTATCTATCCCTTTATCCTAAAGATTAAAAATGACCTGATAAGTTTTTGTTGCAGAGTTCTGTAATCTACTCCATTCTCTCCCAGAGATCTAAATTTAAATATTAATATAAGTTTCAGCTTGATAGAATCATCCTATTGATTTCAATCTTTCAAATATTACATTATCGATATGCCATAATCTAGGAAACATAGATCATAGAAGGAAAGTGTTTAAGATCTTTTCCTATTTCTCCGTCAGTTACCTAATACGGGAGAAGCTGTTGTATGACACTCTACAACCATGGATAACTTATGGGAGCCAACCAAACCATCCAGGGTGTTAGGTTAGGTAACACCCAGCAGACGACCAAAACATCCAGGGTGTTAGGTTAGGTAGCACTCAGCAGACAACCAAAACATCCAGGGTGTTAGGTTAGGTAACACCCAGCAGACAACCAAACCATCCAGGGTGTTAGGTTAGGTAACACCCAGCAGACAACCAAAACATCCAGGGTGTTAGGTTAGGTAACACTCAGCAAACAACCAAAACATCCAGGGTGTTAGGTTAGGTAACACCCAGCAGACAACCAAAACATCCAGGGTGTTAGGTTAGGTAGCACTCAGCAGACAACCAAAACATCCAGGGTGCTAGGTTAGGTAATACCGAGCAGACAACCAAAACATCCAGGGTGTTAGGTTAGGTAGCACTCAGCAGACAACCTAAACATCCAGGGTGTTAGGTTAGGTAACACCCAGCAGACAACCAAAACATCCAGGGTGTTAGGTTAGGTAACACTCAGCAAACAACCAAAACATCCAGGGTGTTAGGTTAGGTAACACCCAGCAGACAACCAAAACATCCAGGGTGTTAGGTTAGGTAGCACTCAGCAGACAACCAAAACATCCAGGGTGCTAGGTTAGGTAATACCGAGCAGACAACCAAAACATCCAGGGTGTTAGGTTAGGTAGCACTCAGCAGACAACCAAAACATCCAGGGTGCTAGGTTAGGTAATACCGAGCAGACAACCAAAACATCCAGGGTGTTAGGTTAGGTAACACTCAGCAGACAACCAAAACATCCAGGGTGTTAGGTTAGGTAACACCGAGCAGACAACCAAAACGTTGATTCCACCACCTTTGTCTGGAAGAATCTTTGGAACAGACAAAATAATCATACCCTCCAATTACTTAAATCCAGAAACAGAATCTTAAACAGGGATCGGAAGCCGCGCGTAAGCCGCGTGTAAGCCTCAGTGAAATCGTCATTTTATCACTATAAAATTTAGCTGGATGTATAAAACTGTCTCTTTAGTAGACAAATCTTCTTTCGAAAATTTCTTTTTCTGCTCACAAGCAGGTTTAAAACTGAGGCTTATGCGCGGCTGAGGCGCGGCTTCCGAAGATTCTTAAAGCTTTTCTATTGGTTAATGTTTAAAAAAAATGAAACACTTTGTCTACGAGAATGTAGATAAACGTGAATCATTAATTAATTTCTCATTATGAATTTACTAGTTTATTGTGGTTTAATAAAACTAGGATACAGGGAGGGAACAATTTATCTACAAATCTTGCTACAAACCTTTCTCTACATTTAAAAAGTAGAACCACTAAGAATAATTTATTTTTCGTTGTCCTTAATCACGGAATCCCTGAGTTTAAACTCATTTTACCAGGAAACATTAGAGAGTTTTATTAACACGATCTATCATATGCTCTTGTAAAACTTTGGGTACTTTTATCTAATCTTGATTGGTTGGTCCATTGGGATGTATATAAATTTATCTTCTATTACCCTATCCCTCGAAAACCCTGCATTTTACTTAGTACATTAATTGCATTGATTTAATTATAAATAATTACTGGTTCAAGCTTAAATATAACTCAATCATTTACTTGCTTGATGCACCAGTTATCAGTGCAGTTAAAGGGCAGGGATCTAAAGGGATAGGACAATGGCCGATAAATTGATGTACATCCCCAATAATCATACACAAAATTACTCCTTCTGTAGATTAAAATTAGTTGATGAAACGTTTGAACATTCAACTTAATGAATCAACCAATCAAAATTAACTGGGTCCCCAAAGTTGTCAAACCAACGAATAATAAAACTTTAGTTTGATAAACAGCCCATTGTCCCATCTGAGTTAGAGGGTCTGTTTAATATAGGCTTAACAAGTCTTATACATATTATCAATACTCTCGTGAGACGGAAGTAGATAATCAAAATAAAATATTTAATAATTTTTTTTCTTCAAATGCACATTACAAAACACAATTTCAAAAAATGACATCTTTGTCCTTAGGCAGCCAAATATAATTAGATTAAATCTAATTTAAAGATAATTATATAAATATATGGTTTTGTTTTATATGTGCACTTTTGAAACCTTTTAATGATTGAGGTAAAACTAAAAACATCCAATTTCAATAACAGTAATCAGAGAGTCATCTATAATACAAAGTAGAACGATGTCTGTCTGTCCTTCTGTCCGTCTGTCTGTCCGTCTGAAGCTTAAGATCTCAGTAACCACTGAACCGATTGGGCTCTACTCTTCAGGGAATATACCTACTGGTCCTGTGATGGTTTTAAGCTATTTTCTTGGGGGGTGGGACACCCCCAACCCCCCAAAAAAATGAAAACCCCGCCCCCCCAAAAAAATTAGGTTGATCAAACCTCTTGGGGTAAGCCCCTAGAGGCTAGGGGCGAAGCCGCTAGTTTCAATATACTTGAATAGTAGATGAACTATCCTTATACTAAAGTAACAGGATGTCTATGTGTTTGTGTGTCTGTGTGTTTGTTCCGAAGAATCTCACTAACCGCTGAACCGATCGGGTTCTCCTTAACAGGGTAGCTTCTCATAGGTCCCAGGAAGGTTTATAACTATTTTGGGGGAGGGTACCACCACACTCCCAAGAGAAATCGCCCCTTAGAAAAAAAATTATCCCCCCCCAAAAAAATTTTTTTTTGCTTTTTCTTTTAAAATCAAAAATAATAAAGTGGGTTATCAAATTCGACTCTTCCCTCCTCAAGTGCCCCTAGAGGCCTCTAGGGGGGCGTTGCCGCTAGTAAATAATAAAGGCGCATATATTCTTCAATACCCTTTCATTGAAATATTTTAGTAATAAATAATTTAATTTTAAATGACATATCAAAGTATTTTCATAAAATGTAAAAGCATTGAAAAAAATGATCCATTAATTTGTAAAACAGTCCCAAATATTTTTGTAGAATATAAATTTGTTAAGTAAATGATTAATAGTTTCCTTAAACATTTAAAATTTATGAGTTAATCAGAAAGTTAAGGAAATTTAAATATATATATAATACAAAGTAGAATGATGTCTGTCTGTCTGTTTGTTTGAAACAAAGGATCTCACTAACCGCTGAACCGATCAGGTTCTCCTTAACTGGGTAGCTTCTCATAACCCGGGAAGATTTATAACTATTTTGTTTGAGGGTACCACCACCCCCCCACACACAAAAAAACATTTTAAACCTAAATTTAAAAAAATGGGTTTTGGGATTCCTCCCCCTCTAATCAAGTGCCCCTAGAGGCCTCTAGGGACGAAGCTGCTAGTATATTTTGAAATAGTCTTTCCCAAGATAGATTCATATAACATAGGGTTAGATATACTAATGTGGAGATTTATTTATAATATGATGCCATATATTTCTTATAGCGAAGCTACTATATACACGTCGTTTGTTTGTTCTCTTCAGTCCGTCACGAAATTTTATGATAAATCTAAATATCTCATTGGTTGATTTAAGTTTAGCATTTTTGTAATTAAAAGCTGTTCATAGTGCCTAATAAAAAATGACGTTTTGCTTAGCACCTGATTGGCAAATCAGTAATGCTCGCTACTATTGGACATTAAGTACCTTGTATACTAGATCTTTTCATGAAAATACCCTTTTTCGAATTTAAATCTTCTGCTAACCTAAAAAGTTACTTTAGGGGCCTAGAAATATATGTACAAAATTTCAGCTCTCTATCTCTACTGGCGACCTAGCGCCAGGCATGTAAAATATCAACAGATAACGGTAGCACGGCGGTTTTAACAATATCTCAGTAATGTGCAGGTTTTCAGCTCTTCTGCATATTTCAATTTAAACACATAAGGCCAAAGATATTATATCCAAAAAATCTTTTGTCAAAGTCTACTCTAGACCTAGCGCCAGTCAGTTTTCTAAAATCATGCATTTTATACCTGTGAAAAATGAAATCACCAGCGCTAGGTGTAGAGTAGACTTTGACAAAAGATTTTTGGGATATCATATCTTAGGCCTTATGTGTTTAAGTTGAAATATGCAGAACACCTAAATTCACCTTCCAAGCCATTCTCTAAGCATTTTAATTTTTTTTGTTGAAATAACGGGATTTCAAAACTGCCTTTTGAAAAGGCCTAAAAAATATCTTTTTTTTTCCCTTTTTTCATTGTATAAAGTTACAACTTATTAAGATATTATTCTCAGTTAAAAAAAAATTGGCGCTTCCAGCACCAAAACCGGCAAAAACAGGCAGTTAAACTTCTGAATCCCTACTTAACCCCCTGACAGACCCCCCCTCTATCTCGGCTCCTGTTACAGATAGAGACGTAAAACTTTTTTCTGGTTGTTTATGTGTATTTTTAGAGAATTGCTTTTTCTAGTCATAGCGGTCAGACCGCTCCTTATCCGCTTTTTAGCGGCCAGTCGCTAAATATTAAAACAGCTGTAGAGCGGCCAATTTTAAAGCTAAGAAACCCAAATTTTATGACAAACTATTATTTTTTATAATAAAAAAATACCTTTTTTGACTATCGCCGAAAAACAACATATAACGGAAACCGCCAATTTTGGCGGTAAAACGGCGGTTGGCGGCGCTAAATAATATTTTTATCTGTTTATAGTTACAACTTATTAAGATATTATTCTCAGTTTAAAAAAAAATTGGCGCTTCCAGCACCAAAACCGGCAAAAACAGGCAGTTAAACTTCTGTATCCCTACATAACCCCATAACAGACCCCCCTCTATCTCGGCTCCTGTTACAGATAGAGACGTAAAACTTCTTTCTGTTGGTTCATGTGTATTTTTAGAGAAAATTACTTTTTCTAGTCATAGCGGTCAGACTGCTCCTAATCCGCTTTTTAGCAGCCAGCCGCTAATATTAAAAAAGCTGTAGAGCGGCCAATTTTAAAGCTAGGAAAACCAAATTTTATGACGAGCAATTATTTTTCATAACAAAAAAATTCTTTTTCTGACCATCGCCAAAAAACGACAAATAACTGAAACCGCCAATTTCAGCGGTAAAACGGCGGTTGGCGGCGCTAGTTTTAACTGTTTATGATCACAATAAAGACTACATACAAAAATTGGCTGGTCTAGAGCTGTTTTTGAATTCCGCTACTGGCAGCTTAAAAACGGCAAAACTACAGGTAGGAAATAAAAAATCAGTTAAAAATCGGTCAAGGAGTGGCCAAACGGTCATGGCCTTATTATTCACGGAAGTTTATTATTACTCAAGAATTAATATATATTTATCAAAAAATTTAATTGATTTGAAGCTTACATGGACTGTCGCCACTGGCTGCGGTCAGCTGGAAACAACAGCTGATTTTTAAAAAATTTAATATGTCATGTAGGCATGTAAGATAAGCTCAATTTTACAATTTTAAGTCTATGAGTAAAAAAATAAATACACTGGAGCCATTCAAAGTTATTTGAAGACTAGGAGGACTATATCCTGCTGGATCATACCTGAACACCTAATTTTTATCTTATTTTTTACTAAGGTTGATTAAATATTACAAAAGTAATTACAAGAGAGTTGTCCTTACTTCTGATCTTAGAGCTTTGTCTTTATGGATGTTGTCATCCTATTTTTTGTCCGTATTTAATCACTTATTAATGTTGTCATCATTGTCATATTATTTGATAAAAATATCAATGCTTTACAAATAAAATTTATAGAGAAGATCATCTTGATGTCTTTAATAATTAGATTTGTATATTTTGATTTTGTTGTTAACCCTTTGTAGACAAATTGATAATATTTCTAAATGTTATTTTTTTTAATTGTCTGCGTCTGGCATCTGACTAAAATAAAAATCTATTACATTAGTTTAAACAATTAACTGTCTTGACCCTTTCCAGACCTTAATCAGCCAATTTTTGTATTTAGTCTTTTATTGTGATCATAAACAGATAAAAATATTAATTGGCGCCGCCAATCGCCATTTTACCGCCGAAATTGGCGGTTTCCGTTATTTGTCGTTTTTTAGCGATGGTCAGAAAAAGCATTTTTTTGTTATGAAAAATAATTGCTTGTCATAAAATTTTGTTTTCCTAGCTTTTTAAATATTTAGCGGCTGGCTGCTAAAAAGCGGATAAGGAGCAGTCTGACCGCTATGACTAGAAAAAGTAATTTTCTCTAAAAATACACATGAACAACCAGAAAAAAGTTTTACGTCTCTATCTGTAATAGGAGCCGAGATAGAGGGGGGGGTCTGTTATGGGGTTATGTAGGGATACAGAAGTTTAACTGCCTGTTTTAGCCGGTTTGGGTGCTGGAAGCGCCAATTTTTTTAAACTGAGAATAATATCTTAATAAGTTGTAACTATAAACAGATAAAAATATTATTTAGCGCCACTAACTGCCGTTTACCCCCAAAATTGCCGGTTTCCGTTATTTGTCGTTTTTTAAAAAATAAAAAATAATAGTTTGTCATAAAATTTGGGTTTCTTAGCTTTAAAATTGGCCGTTAAAAAATAATAGTTTGTCATAAAATTTGGTTTTCTTAGCTTTAAAATTGGCCGTTTAACCGCCAAAATTGGCGGTTTCCGTTATATGTCGTTTTTCGGCGATGGTCAAAAAAGGTATTTTTTTATTATAAAAAATAATAGTTTGTCATAAAATTTGGTTTTCTTAGCTTTAAAATTGGCCGCTCTAAAGCTGTTTTAATATTTAGCGGCTTGACGCTAAAAAGCGGATAAGGAGCGGTCTGACCGCTATGACTAGAAAAAGTAATTCTCTAAAAATACACATGAACAACCAGAAAAAAGTTTTATGTCTCTATCTGTAACAGGAGCCGAGATAGAGGGGGGGGTCTGTCAGGGGGTTAAGTAGGGGTTCAGAAGTTTAACTGCCTGTTTTTGCCGGTTTTGGTGCTGGAAGCGCCAATTTTTTTTTAACTGAGAATAATATCTTAATAAGTTGTAACTATATACAGTGAAAAAAGGGACAAAAAAAGATATTTTTTAGGCCTTTTCAAAAGGCAGTTTTGAAATCCCGTTACTTCAAAAAAAAAATTAAAATGCTTAGAGAATGGCTTAAAAGGTGAATTTAGGTGTTCTGCATATTTCAACTTAAACACATAAGGCCTAAGATATGATATCCCAAAAATCTTTTGTCAAAGTCTACTCTACACCTAGCGCTGGCGATTTCATTTTTCACAGGTATAAAATGCATGATTTTAGAAAACTGACTGGCGCTAGGTCTAGAGTAGACTTTGACAAAAGATTTTTTGGATATATTATCTTTGGCCTTATGTGTTTAAATTGAAATATGCAGAAGAGCTGAAAACCTGCACATTACTGAGATATTGTTAAAACCGCCGTGCTACCGTTATCTGTTGATATTTTACATGCCTGGCGCTAGGTCGCCAGTAGAGATAGAGAGCTGAAATTTTGTACATATATTTCTAGGCCCCTAAAGTAACTTTTTAGGTTAGCAGAAGATTTAAATTCGAAAAAGGGTATTTTCATGAAAAGATCTATTGTATACTATTACCAAGTTATAAGTTTCTTATCTCTTTATCCACATATTGTATTGAAGGTCACCAGAAATCAATACTTCACAATAATTATTTATTAACCAACTATGTATTTACAATTTAAACACTTTTAATCCTGAACTTCTCAATTTTTACCGCATTTTATTGTAAATCTATTTTTAGAATAAAGTTTAAATAATCTAAAGGGGAAAATACGTATTCTTATTCAGTGCCACTTTTATCTAACAAGTATATGTCCGAGCGTACGTCACATTAAAGATTCTAAGCAGTTTGTTATTTAAAATATACATGGTCATAGTATTTTTTCTTTATTTATTTTAAATGAACATTATTCAAATTTATTTTTTTGCTATTAATCATTGGTTAATGTATTTTTTGTTAATTACTAAAGAATTATTTGTTTTTATTCTGCACTTAATGAATCAAATATACTAATGAATAAATGTATCAATTTTATATATTTTTTATCAATTTAAAAATTTAATCACACAATATTGGAGGTTTCAAAACTGTTTAAGTTTAAAAATGAAGGCATGGTATGACTTCTCTCCGTCTATTTAAACAGTTAGGGAGTTGAATCCATTTTTATAGAAGCAGAAATATAATCGATGATTATGGTTTGGACCCTCTAAAACTGTAATCTACCTTTCCACTTTCCCCTCTCTTGGTGAAGATATCTTCAACGCCGATACGATTTTTGAAATGTAAGATTCTACTTTCCCTTCTCTTGGTGAAGATATCTTCAACGCCGATACGATTTTTGAAATGTAAGATTCCACTTTCCCCTCTCTTGGTGAAGATATCTTCAACGCCGATACGATTTTTGAAATTTAAGATTCCACTTTTGCCTCTCTTGGTGAAGATATCTTCAACAAGAGAGACAAAAGTGGAATCTTATATTTCAAAAATCGTATCGGCGTTGAAGATATCTTTACCAAGAGAGGGGAAAGTGGAAGGGTAGATTACAGTTTTAGAGGGTCCAAACCATAATCATAGATTATATTTCTGCTTCTATAAAAATGGATTCAACTCCCTAACTGTTAAAGAAAAAATAAAGTTTAATCAAATGTCTATAAAAAGTTTATGACGAAATTAAAGTTTATATAATTTTTTTTTCTTTCTTTAATTCTAAGTAAATTTTTGATAGAGAGTTCTTAATGTCTAATGCAATGATTTTAAGTTCACCAAGGATATTCGAAGTAAGACAGGAGGAAACAAGGATGACAACATCCAAAAGTAGCGAAGCACAGAAAATAATCGATAAGAATAGATTTATTGGAGAAAATAAATATACCATATATTTTGTATAATGATGAAGGTCAAAGAAATTTACATAAAAGATGCTCATAACAATGGGAAAAATTATTTTGATACTGATATCCCAAAAAAGTTTTCAAATTGGACCAAAAACACCAAAGATATAGGGAAATATGTAAAATATATAAAAATAGCCAAAAACCTGCTAAAGGCAGTTTGACCGCCATGGTTGTTTTCTTAAAACGACAGGAAATTTGATTTTTATATCCTTAATCACCCCTTTGCCCCCCCCCCCCTTGGACGTCCTTCAAATATAAGTCTTAATCTATCTCTTTTTTAGGGGTTTCCTTTACAACTTCTCCTCTCATCCTTCCTTTTTTGACTGATGTTTCTCCCGTGAACAGACACTAAAAACTTCTTGTCATTCAATGTTTCATCTTTTACCTCAAATATTCTCTATCTTCTTCCCAGTGACTTACTAACCATTAATTATAGTTTTAGAGTTGCTTTGCTTCTGAAATCTACTCGAGACTTTGCAGTAAATTTGATATGATGAATTGGTAAACAACTATTCATTTAAAACAAGGAAGAAAATATAAATAAAGGCGAAGCCCAAGAAATCAGACAGAACAACAATTTAACATTAAAAGTTATAGAGTGCCAACGATATGAGGAAAAATTCCGTTTTTTTTTTATTGATGTAAAATGCAAGATACAGACAGACAGACAGACGAAGGAAAACATATTGAAATTTCGCCTTTAAACGGGAGCATATTAAGTCAACTATTTACTTTTTAAAAATTATTTTGTTGATTTTGAATTTAATGAAGTTATTAACAAGGAAAAGTCTTTCTGGCATTGAATTGACTCTTCAAATACTGTGGTTGGTTGTTATTTGAAGATTTCAAGAAATTTTAAGATTGGATATATTCATCGACAAAGCATAAATGGAAACCGTCATTCATGCCAGTAGGACAAAAACTACACATCTACAAGATCTCACAGAATCAAGACTTTTACTCTTGCTCATACAAGATTTTCAATACTTTTATTGTATTCCAATTTACTGTACTTTTATGCTATAAAATATTGTAATTTTGGCATTTAATCGCGTCTTATGGATAGTACTTGTTCATCCAAATTTTACTTTCTTAACTTACTAGAGACTACTCCTCTTATAGATGCATCTAGATAATTTCTTAGGCCGATTTCTCTTGGGATGGTGGTGGTAGCCTCTCACAAAATAGTTATAAACCTTACCACTACCTAAAAGAATCTCTACTGTAAACTTGAACATTTTGGTTCAGCGGTTATCGAAATCCTTTGCTTTACCCACAGACAAACAAATATCCTGTTACTATTATAAAATGATGAACAAAAAGTGACCTTAATGTTTCTATAAGAAAAGTAAAGGGGCTTACTTTAATCTTTGGTTTTCACCTCTCAATTTTTCTAAATCTGCTTGTTGAGCTTTCAATGTTTCTTGAATTTTAGACAGCTCTAAAATAGAAAGTTTATTTCCTGATTTTAGGTAACTAATTATACTGAAATCTTAATATAAAACTTAAAGTTTGCAGATTTTGAATAAATTTAGCCAGAAAAAAATATAATATGAAATATGCAAAATATTAAGAACATCAAAATTCAACTCTAATATGGTTCATTATAGTTTAATACTTTGAAAACAAAAAGTCATTGTAAAAATTATACAGTTTGAGTGAGGCTGCTAGTTAAATTACTATTAGAAAATAGCTGGCCACTAATACATCTCGTCTGCCGAGCCCTGCATCTCCCAGATGCAATGAAAAAAAAAATTACAAACCTGTTTCAAGATGTGTAATCTTTGTTTCAGATTGTTTAAGATTTTCCGAAGTTTGTTGGAGCTGAGTTTCTTTCTCCTGCACACCAGCTCTGTAGGTTTAAATTTTTCAGATCATAACTTCACCCACATCATTACCTATTTTAGGGCGAGATTCTAGTTAGAGTGATCATCTAGAGAACCCAAGGTCATCATCCGCTTGTAATGGGATGCAATACTAAAACGCGTAGTGGTAACAACCATCAGACAACCAACCCTTTGATTGCACGACCCTTGTCTGAGAAGTCCTAACTGTACATGGTAATGTGTTGAAAGTTTGTGGGCCAAGGCAATCCCCCTACTCTAACTATTTATGTCGCACAACTGACATATCAGCAGTAGGACGGTGTCGGGCCGAGATTCGAACCTAAATTCCAATGGGCGTATTGTCAGTGAGGTGTTTGATACGAATTTAAAGCAAATTGTTTCATATAAGAATGGCTCGACAGCCGTGCCTCAGCCGCTTCTAAGCCTTAAATTTTAACCCGCCTTTGAGCAAAAAAAGAAAACTTCGAAAAGGTGGATTGTCTGTTAAGGGATAGGTTTAGCCATCCAGCTGAATTTTAAAGTCATAATATGAGGCTTACACGAGAACCGTTAAAAGGTAGTACTTGTTTGACAAGATTTAATCGTATCTAACTTGTTGGACTTATAATGCTCCGAGGGCTTGACACATATAAGATTAGTACTTGCACTAGTAGGTGGTACTTGCAAAAACTCCAAAGCCCATGACCCACTTACTAGGTAGAGTAACATAGCTTGAGTTACAATTAAAAAGTATGTTGGGAAACCTACAATTTTAAAACATATCTTTTGAATAGGTAAACTTATCTTATAATTTAATCGAAAGGCATACAAAAATGTGCGTTTAATATTTTGATTAAAAAACGTAAAAAATCTTTGTAAACGGATGAAAGTTATAGCATATTCTAAACATTTAATAAATTTTCTCGTATTCATTTGAATCCGGTGGATAGGAACCGGTTCTCATGAATACGAAAAACTATGTCTAGCATCGTATTATATCCAGTTTTCTACGAATATAGAATGTACAATCATATTATAATTGTACATTCTATATCCGCGGAAAGCCGTTTATAATACGATACGAGAAATAACTATTCTTTGCTTTTAATGTCAAATCATAAACTTTCTTTTATGTAAAATATTGCATTAATCTTTCAATGAAAAATGTAAACTTTTCTGCATATTTTATATTTTTAAATAAAAAAAAATATTTTTTATTTTGCAGATGTATACATTACACATTTTTTGAAGCAAAGCTTTTTCAAGAATAGTTATTTATCGCATCCTTTTATAAACAGCTTTCCGCAGATTTAAAAATGGACAATTATAAGATTGAAATATTTTTTGATGCCATAGCCAGCCATGGGCTAAAAAACTGGTTTTAGTCTTAGGATTGTACATTTTTATATTCGTAGAACCGTTTCTAATCCACCGGATATTAATCGGTTTTGAATCGATACTGGATTCAGATGAACTTTTTGTATGATTTCTCTGACTAAAGAACATCCATAGCCAACTTCGTTTGTCCGTCTGTCTGTAAATTATTATGGCAGCTTCAAATGCCAGAAAGGATGACAAATAAGTGTCTTCTATAAAAAAAAAACGATTTGTCTGTTTTTGTGAAGAAAATGTTAATTATTTGTCTTCTGTATGAAGATTTTCTTTTACTGCATGCTTGTCTCTGTTATGTTTTATGTAGCATTGCATGTACAACATAAGAATGCACAAATAAACTTTGATGCTAGTATCATAATATGTATTTTAATAGTACAGCTACTCTATAGGTATCTGATCGTAAAAACAATAATTTGTGTAACTTATTATTAAGGAGATCAAATTGTGTGATTGACTCATAAAATATTAGGTTTTTTTATGCGGTACAATAAAATACTAAATCATATTTATATTGGGAGATTTCTTTTACGAATAGGCTGATATTTTTAGGAAAGCTTTGTTTAAGTTCTTAGTTAAGACAGGCATTTAATTTTATTTTAGGGAGAAATTTTGAAATCAGAAACTTATTTCATTTGTAAAACAAATTTTAAATGATAAAGTTGTTGATAAAAAAACCCAATAATGTAGCTATTCTATAACTAGGGTATATATTTACGTTTGTCTGTCACTCCGTCATATTAACTTTATTGATGAACATCACTATCTGAAAAAACATATTCACCATGTGTATAATTATCGTTTTATTTCCTAATCTTAAAAACAATCAACTTTGATACTTTTTAGCTTTTAATTGCTGTGCTAAATATGAACACATAATTGTTCTTGTTGTTTTTGTTTTAATATTTGGCGCAAGTTTGCTTTATTGCTATCTCATTTGTATGCCAGATTTTTACTTGTAGTAAATCTTAAGAAAGTTAGACAAGAGAATACTAATTAACGGCTAATATCCATTTTTTGCCAGTTTTTAGAACTAGCGGCTGTGCCACAAGATTACAGGTGCTTTTTCCGGGACTTTTAAATTCAGAGGGTAATGACCTACCCTTTTCACTACAAAAAGCCTAAAACCTAACCATTACTTAAATCTTCTTTGTAAAATAGGCAACGCTTTCCAAGATTTTACTTGAAAAACGAACAAAAACATTTTTCAGTGCATTTAATTAAGCGATGAATGCGCACAAAAAATAGATCAACAAATTAATTTAAAAGTAAAAGATTAAAGAAATTGAAACATAGATATGTAAGAATATAGAAGAAGAGTAATGCAATCCAACGAATGATGGAACAACAGAATTGTAACTTTGGTTATTCTAATCTTAGATCTTACACCAGATTATCATGTTCTCTAATAAAGTTAAACTTGTAGTTGGCTAAAATCAAATCCGTACCAGACATCTATTTAAACCATCCACCCCCTTCACCAGATTCACCCCCTTTAACCCATTCCCTCCAGCTGGTCTACGAATTGACATATAAATGATGTCCATGTTAGCAACCTAAATTGACGACAATTTTTCCCCCGTCATAATATCCACATATATTCTTCATTCATTCTATGATTGGTTAAAAAATTAAATAATCTGAACAATTCCCTGATTTCTTCAACTTCTTTCTGTAGAGTTTCAATTTCGCTGAAATAAAAAATCCAATATCATTATCCTAATAGAAAAAGGTGTAACAGATTCGTATGTACGTAAGTCTGTCCGTTAAGAAACCACTATATAGTTTTTATAGATTATATAGATAATTAGTCAGACACTATTACTGTGTTCCAGTTTTATCTGTTTTGGAGAAAATTTAATAGATATATGAGTTTATATTACCTGTTTTTATGGTTAAGAGCAATCTCTAAATTCTGGTCGGCCGTCTCCTTTTGCTTTTCTATTTTTTTTCAAAAAGTTTAAGTTTTTCATCAAATTGTTGACATACATAGTAGGGCGGGTTCATATCGGAATTAGACAAAGAGGGGATATGCAACAGAAAAAATTAACCTTAAAAACATTTCTGACCGAAAAAGAATTTAAAAAAAATTAGTTTTAGAACGCGACCACTAAAAAACATATTTCATTACTTATTAATATGCAAAGACGACATTCAACATTTTTTTTTGAATCAGAACTATGGCTTCATGGTGCTCCCTGGAAAGGCCTTGAGGAGCTGAATCAGGAACTTTTGTCCGTTTCAAAATATCTCGTTCCTAGCCATAGAAATCACTAAAAACCACAATTTTTAAAGGTTTATTGAGAATTGTCTAATTTGTAGAGGTTTTTTAGATTTTCTCAGGCTAGGAACGAGATTTTTTGAAACGGTCAAAAGTTCCTGATTCTACTCCTCAATGCCTTTCCTGGGAGCACCATGAAGCCATAGATCTGATTCAAAAAAAATTTGACTCCCATTTACAAATAGCTATACAAATGAATGTCTGGTCGTCAGCGGTTTTAAGACTTAGGATAAATTTTAAATCATCCAGAGGTGTATTATACTCATACAAATCATATGCAGATCCCCGCTTTGGCATCAGAAAAAAAATGTCCAAAATCGACCCACCCTAATACATAGTACCTCGCCCTTTATTATTATCACCAGCAACTTTTTTCAAGTATGGCTTCGCAACAGATTAATATCCGGTGGATAAGAACCGGTTCTCAGCCACACTGAAAAATCATGCATCGTATCGTATTATATCCAGTTTTCTACGAATATAAAAATTGTATTATCATAATAATAATCATTTGGCATCTCGGGGCTAACAAAACTGTTTTTAGTCTTATGATTGTACATTTATATATCCAAGGAAAGCTGTTCATAATACACTGCGATAAATAGCTATTGGTTTATGGGGATAGGCAAATTATCAAGAGAGGGTTGTCCTACCCCAACGGATTTGAAACCAATCATAAAAATATTAAAATAGTGTTGAAGGGGAAAATGTTCCACATCTCTAGGAAATAAATAGCTTAAAACCATCACAGGAACAGAAAAGCAAAAGAAATATTTAATAATAATTGCGCACTTCTTGCAAAAAGCTAAGTATTTACAAAAGAGCAGCTACTCTAAAACTAAAGCATTCCTTCTCAGTCAGTCCACCACTATTATTTTATGTTATTAGGGCGGTATATTTCACTCTTCCTCCTTTTTAAAATAATAAATTGAAAATAAGGCGGGGAGGAAAGTTTTCCAAGCATTTTTTTCCCGTCAGGTGAGGTTAGATAGAACTGTAACGCAGGGAAAGCATCGATATTCGATTGTTTTTGCTGCGCTACATTAATACAACATTATGATTGTTAAAGTAACTAAATAGCTTTACCCAATACCTTTAATAGAAGAACAGATAATGCATTTACTTTTGTTGATTTAGTAAAGTTGTTCAGCTATTTATTTTCTTCATTTGTTTTGTGTAGAAATTCACACCAAATATTCATTATCGGCAAAGATTAAAGAAATAATGGGCTGTTTATTACACTAGTCCCCAAAGTTTTATAAAAACGGTTTCTTATTCGTTGGCTTAACAACTTTGGGGACTTTAAGTTGGTTCATTAAGTTGAGTGTTCAAACGTTTCAACCACTATTTATTTATCTACCAAAGGGGCAATTTTGTGCATCATTATTGGGGGTGTACTTCAATTTATCGGCCATTGTCTTATCCGTTTAGATAAAACAATGGCCGATATTGAAATTAAGGCTAGTGGCGTTGCCTCTAGCCTCTACGGTGTAATAGTAATACCCTCGCAAGCGGCATATCAAATCTTTAAAATTAAAACTTTCATGCATTTCAGTACAGCCTGTCTACTTTTCGATACTAGCATTGTGAGGATCTGAGGATCACTGTCACAACTAGGTATAATCTGATAAACGCAGCAATCATACAAAAGCTACCAAGAAGGTTTCACGTTTATTTCTTGAGAAAAATGTATATGTTTTATAATGTAATTTTTTAAATTCATTAAGTTGTTTAAGGGGGAAAAGTACATTTAAATCATTCTGAAATTTATTGTCTAATCCATTAAGATCCCTCTAAAGCGTAAGATTAAATAATTGTTAAAAGAAACAACTTATCATCATGTCCTATTATATTTAACATTGTCAGTTGGTTATAATTGAAGAGTAGCTTTGCTTATAAAAAGATATAATTTGTCTAAATATACAGACTACTATCAATTAAGCTCTACAAAAGTAGTATTAATGAGTAGCAGAAAAAGTTGTATAATTGTCTATATTTGGTTATAATTACCATTCTAATGTTTTTTACTTCCTTAATTATACTCAATGCTTCTTTTAGAGTAAAAAATGAAATAGATACATTATATATAAATTAAGGTTTAGCAAATTTGTCTTTATCAACAGTTTACCTATTGTAATTGTTTTTATATTGTCGCAAAGTTGCTTATTGGATTTTAGATAAGGCCCTGAACATAAGTGTTCTAAAAAAGAAAGACAATTAATTGTCAAAAAAGCTTTTATGTTTCTTATAAACCAATAATTTTCGTTATAATAGAGTGGAGAAATCTTAGAGCTATGAAACACACCCTGCGCAAATCAATTTTGTAAGTAATTCAAATTTACCAAGTCAAATAACATTTAACTATTGATAAAATAAATATTAGGATATTTATTACCTAATATTTTATGCTAATATCCCCAGAATAAGAAATATTGCTCAATAAATTTATTTTTTGGTTAGTCTTTCCTTTACTTTAATAGTTTTGTTACATTATACTTTTTAACAAAATTTTTTGATTATTAACAATTACTTTTACCTTAGACTTTGGATATAATGTGCTGATTAGAATTGTATCCTGCGATACATTATAAATAAACTAACGGCTGTGGACATAGCATCTAGGAGCTTTTTTATTCTAAGAAATAAATAAGTTAAGAAAAATAGTCTAAAGCCATCTCAGGACCTACAAGAAGCTTTACTGTAAAGGAGAACCATATCGGTGCAGCGGTTAGCAAGATCCTTCGCTACAGGAACACATTTCTATTCGATTGTAAAGTATACTTAAATTGTTAAAATTGTTTTAAAAAATGCTCTGAAAACAAATGGGTTCAAATGTGGTAAAACCTAATGTTCTGTCTGTACCTTTAACTGAACCAAACCAATCGAGAACAAGTAAATAAATAAGTTGCGATCACGGCTCAACATGTAGCGCTTCGTCGAGGAGCTTCGAATCTTGGCTTTGCACTGCGTCTTAACTAAAGTCGTTAAAATTGGTTCCTACAGTTGATATGTCAGGTGCGCGAAATTAATAGTTAAAGTAGGGTGAATGCCATGGCCTAAAACAGGCGTAACTCATTACCATGCACAGTTTGGACTTCCAGACAAAGGTCGTGCAATCAAAGAGTTGGTTGTGAAATGGGTGTTACTTAACCTAATACGCCGGAAAAGGAAAGATTTGGCTCCCCATGGTTATCCTGGGTTGTCAGACCTGACGTTAGAGTGTCATGGACAGATGCCTCAACCGTATAAGGTAATTGATAGGTCATATGTAGCCCAAGAATAGCAAAGCAGTAACAAATTTGGTATAAAGCAAAAGTTAAGCTTGTCGACGTAATGATGTAATCATGTAAACACCTTTCCAAGCCTAAAACCAATTATATTTGAGTAGATATTGTATATAAATCACTTTAAATAACATTTTCTAGTAAATGGAGAAAATCACTCAAAAAGCATACATTTGACGTCATAAAAATGAGGGAGATAAAAGGTGGAGTGTGAAATAAAACCCCTAAAAAAGAGATAGATAATCACTCATTTCTATGACGTCACATGTCTGATTTTTGAGTGACCTCCTCCATTTATCATTTTGTATCTTATTTAGCTTGATAATTTGTGATTTTATAAAACCAGCTAATAATCATACACGTTATTTTGGCAAAAGAACTTTATAACATGTAGATGTACAGACGAACATACCCTAATTATAGAAAAGCTACGCTGCTAAAAAAAAGGGTTAACTGTCAGACATAAAACCCACTTTCTACTTGATTAATATTTTCACACTGCGGAACTTTTAACCAAGTTTAGACACGTATAAAGGGATAAGAAACTAAAAACAAGGATGACAACATCCATAAAGCCAAAGCTCTAAAATAAGAAGGAAGTACAAACGAACAATAACATTAATTTCTAAGTCTAAACGAAAAGTACATAATTATTTAAGTAAGTTACAAACAAAAGGGAGGGGGAAGGGTTCAGACAGTTGAGTCAAACCACTGTTTCTACCATTCCTTTTTTGCATTCAATTTTCGCAATATATATAATTATGGTTTGTCGCATTAAAAAATACAAAATTTGTAAAAATTTGCAATCTAAAGTTTTTGTACTTATATGAGGATTTCTAAAAAGCTTAAAATCATAATGCAGATAAATTATTTAATCTTGGATAATTTTGTTAAATGTTTTAAAGCAAACTAGAATTACCATTAATCCTTATAATAAAGTCTGTTTGTCTGTACCAAAGGATTTCGCTAACCGCTGAATCGGTATGGTTCTCCTTTACATGGTAGCTTCCCATAAGTCCCGGAAAGGTTTTTAACTATTTTGGGGGAGAGAACCACCATCCTCCCAAGAGAATCCGCCCCCCAAAAAAATTACCCTCCCACCCCAAATTAAAAACTAAAATTTAAAATGCTGGGGAAGTACACCCTCCACCAAAAAAATCTAAAATAAAAATTGGGTTATCGAATTTAACTCCCCCCATTTCAAGTGCACCTTGAGGCCTCTATAGGGGCGTAACCTCTAGTCTTTAATAAAGGGCTAATAAACCTTATTATAGGGTAGCTGTGCAAATTAAATATGTAATTTGGCCGCAGTTATACCTTTTGCTGCGAAGTCCTGGTAATTATTACATGAATTTTAACATAGATTTGCTAAATACATGCATACAGATGGACAGGGTCAGGGAAGCTAGAATTTATAAAAAACACTTTTTGAGTTTAAAAAAAAACTTAAAGTTTCCTAAATTTTGTTTTTCTGCATCAAGCTTCTCTTTCAAATATTTGATCTCTTCACTGTAACCTAAAATATACAATAATTCATGTTTTAAAATATATAATTTAATTAAATTGGGCAATATATTGTGTTTATCCAGGGAGTGAGGGGATATTAGTCCTTATATTAGTCCTTATTAGTCCTTATGATTCTTTGGCTTAACAACTTTAGGGACTTTTATTCAATTTTAATTGGTTGCTTCAAGAAGTTAAGTTTTCAAAAGTTTCAACCACTTATTGTAATCTAAAGAAGGAAAGTTTTGTGTTACATTTATGGGGACGTACATCAATTTATAGGCTAATGTCTTATCCCTTTAGATCACTGGTGTTTATCTCTAAAGAATCAACATGGATGAATACGTCTAATAAAAGCGAAGTAAAATGTGATTTCAAAATAGAAAAGTAAAGTCAAGAATATTAAAAGTTGAATTATTAAAAAAAAATCTTGCTTTTTGATGCAAAGTTGTTGAATTTGCAATATAAATTATGCTCGTTAGTTATACAGTCCGTTTTTAAAATACTTATAAGAGAAGGGTAAGTGAATAGAAGGGAAGGGAAGTGAAGTGAAGGGTGAGTGAAGGAAGTAAATTACCATCATTCAGGCAGAAAGACAAACAAACAACAAAACTTTTAGAGTATTTTCCATCTATAATACAAAGAGCTTGATGTCTGTCCGTCTGAAGCTTAAGATCTCAGTAATCACTGAACCGATTGGGCTCTACTCCTCAGCGAATATACCTCCCCCCAACCCTCCCAAAAACTAAAAAAAAACCACCCCCCCAAAAAAATTATTTACAATTTTTGTAAAATCTCAGTAACTGCTAAACAAATTGGGCTCTACCCTTCTGGGAATATACCTACTGGTCCTCTGGTAATTTTTAGCTATTTTCTTGGGGGTTGGGACACCCCATCCCCCCAAAAAATTTAAAAAATCCCCACTTCCAAAACTTTTATTTTTTTATTTTTGTAAACAAAAACCAGTAATTAGGGTGGGGGAACCCCACTGCACCATGGGGCGAAGCCCCCATTAATCCCCCCCCCCCCAAAAAAAATATACGGCAAACAACCTTTGTTTAATTTTTATGAATTAAAATTTTTGTGCGTACAGCGCACAACCTGGGTTCAATTCTACCACAGAGTAATTAAACAAAGAATAACTTTTTTTTGAATATTTCTGCTTAGGAGGGTTGACTTCCCATTACTTCACAGGGCGAAGCCCCTTGTGGCTAGGGGCGAAGCCGCTAGTAATATAAAAAATCCATTCCTTTTTAAATGACAAAATGTCTATTTCTTTGACACATTTATCAAATAAAAAATACCTGATATCATATGATCCTTAATGGCGGCATTTGCTTGATCCTCTTCAATGATCTGTTTTTTTTTTATAAAATCAGCATTTTTTGTGAGAAGCTAAATTTTAATTATGAATCCAGAAATATAAAACATATAGGCCTCAAAGGAATACTCAAGGTGGGGCTGGAGGAGAAGTCGGCCCCAATTTTTTATTTTAGATTTTAAAGAAGAGGTTTTAAGAATTTTTTTTTTGGGGGGGGTTATGCATTTCTAGTGGCGATTTATTTTCGGAGGGTTGTGGTACTCTCGCCGAAAGTAGCTATTAACCTTCCAAGGCACTATGTGAAGCTACACTGTAAAGGTACACACACAGACAGACAGAGATCCTGTTACTTTTATATAATGATTTTTAAATTACTAAAAGAAAACTTATGATGTGTATTGTTTTTTCTTTAATCAAAAGTCAGTAAAATGCATTAAAAAATTGTAAAATTTTTATTGTTTTAATGATGATTAAATTTCCTTGATTAGTCTGACCATTTCTTTCTCTAGTTTGAAATAATGCAGTATAAATAATTGTTTATTTTAAATTAGGTAATTATCCAGGGTTGTAAAGTAATAAGACCATTATCTTTTTTTAATGTAATTATCCAATTACGAAGAACAAAATTAACCTGTTCCTGAACAACTAAATCAAGATTTTGTGGAAGTTTTTAAGCTAATAGGGTATCATAGTCTATGTATATCATTTGAATTTTACTATGATCCATCTCATTTGCAAACCTGATTGGAAAACAAGTTTCATAACTAGAAATTAACCTAAATTTGGACAGGTTTTGTTACAAGAGGTTAGGTTAGATACAAATAGTCTTTTTTTCAGTTTGGATGTTATAGAAAAAAAAATTGCGTGACATTTTCAAAGAATTTGATAAAATGATGTGGGCAACAACAATTGAATTTTATCGTTCTTGTTTAACTCAGAAGAAATTGAAAATATATTTCTTTAATCTCATAATCTTTCTATGTTTCTTCACAAAGATGCAAATTTTGCCAGAATTTAATATGCAAAATGCAAAAAAAATCCACCACTTTAATCTTCTTGATTGGTGGCCACTGGCCATATCTAATCAAACTCAGGAATTGGGTATAACCAACGAACAAATAAATCTAAAATGATATTCGGAGGGCAGATGTAGAGGTCGTCTATTATACAATGTGTTGACTCCCAACGACAGCTGAAATTACGTTTATATAGGTTTCGTGATTATTTACGAATTAATTTCGATGTTGGTATGGGCCGAATCAAGCTAATTTTAAATTAATATTCAGAAAGCTTCAGTCAGTTGAATTTCATTTTCTGATCTTGTTCTACATATGAATATTTTTAATCCCTGCAGGTCTATGATGGTTAATATCAAATAAAAGTTTCATTCTAATGTTTTAAATCCCCCTTCTTCTAACATTCTTCAATTTATTTTTGCCATGTAATGGAAATAATCCAATATTTTATTTTCATTTTATGATTGCACATTGGTGGGTTTATGATAAATTTATTATCATATATAATCATAAAGTTTTTACGATAAACCTGGCCTTTTACTTTATTGGTGTCTTGGTCCAATTCAATCAATAAATTAAACAAGCATGAGAACAAACCAGCGAAGTAAACATATTAAAATCAAACGTTAAAAGAAAATAAAAAGCAGTCGGAAGATGCTTTTAGTTTATGGAAATCTTCTATAACACATCTTATGCTAATCTTATATGCAGTTGAGTAAAGTCCCATATATGATTATGGATGTACAAATGTATGAGTAATAAAATAGCTTATCATTTCTGTCAAATGATTTACCTTAAAATTAAAAAAAAACATTAAAAAATATAACAATAAGCCTAACATACTTTTACGTGAGGAAGTACGGATAACCATTGAAATAGAGTAGCTAAGCTACTTGTACAGTCAACCAGGAAGGAAGGGGACATTTGTCTGTTTATAACACTAATCCCCAAAGTCTTATAATAACGTTTTCTAATTCGTTGGCCTAACAACTTTGGGGACTTTACTTGTATTTTGATTCGTTGGATCATTAAGTTGAGTGTCCAAACGTTTCAACAACTAATTGTAATCTACAGAAGGATGAATTTTATGGATCATCATTGGGGATGTACATCAATTTATCATCCATTATCTTATACCTTTAGATCCCTGACAGTCAACTCATCATATGCTATTTATCTTCTTCTATACAACAGAGTAACTTTAAGACATTATTGGAATTATTGGAAAACAAATTCAAGAAGTCATGTAGGGGTGGGGGGGTTGCTAAATCCTTTAAATTGTCATCGTACCTCACAAAAAAACCTTGTCTCACTCAACCACAGTTCAGTTAAAAGTTCCCATCATATTTGATTCAGATTACTCTTTTATGTATTATCTGGCCTTTTAACTATCTCCCTTATTTTCATTTAATTAGCTTTGAGCTATACCTCATCAATTACCTCATACGGGCGGGGATGCTGTTCATGACACTCAAACGCCAGGACCAACAACCAAAGATAACTAAGGGGAGAAAAAAGTCTCCATTTCTGTCCAAACACCCGAGGTACTAGGGTACGTAATATCCATCAGGCAACCAATTCTTTGATTGCACCATGTTTGTCTGAGAAGTCACTGTGCATGGAAATGAGTTGTGCTTTTTGTGCCATTGCATTTCCCTGCTCTAACTATTTATGTCGCGCACCTGAGATAGTGGCAGTAGGAAATATTTTTTTCATTTTTAGTTATGACGCAGCATAAAACCTATTACCACCTCGACGACAAACGGATGGATACACACTCCCTAGAAATTTTCCTTGTTTAACAACAGATAGACGTTAATAATTTTTTTAATTTTTTTTCCAAAATATTGATATAGAAATTATACTTTTTTTTAAAGCGTTGCAATATAATTTATCTTAATTTTCACAAAAATTGTTGTCTCTAAAATACATACAAAAATTGTTGTCTCTAAAATACATACAAAAATTGTTGTCTCTAAAATACATACAAAAATTGTTGTTTCTAAAATACATACAAAAATTGTTGTCTCTAAAATACATACAAAAATTGTTGTCTCTAAAATACATACAAAAATTGTTGTCTCTAAAATACATACAAAAACTGTTGTCTCTAAAATACATACAAAAATTGTTGTCTCTAAAATACATACAAAAAGTTGAACTTGTGTTAAAGTTTAAAATATGTGCAACAATTTTCTTTTCATTGACTTCAGTACAATAGATGTACAATAATAGAGGTGCACTGCTTTAATACAAATACATTTTTCCTATCTATATATTGTGTTTACCTTTAAATACCAGGGATCTAAAGGGAACAGACAATGGTCGATAAATTTATGTTCACCCACAATGATGATACACTAAATTTCCTCTTCTTTGATTACAATTTTGGGTTGAAACATTTGGACCCTCAACTTAATTAATCAACCAATCAAAATTCAAGTCCCCAAAGTTGTGAAGCCAACGAGTAAGAAAATACTATTCAATACTTTGGTACTAATGTAAAAAAACAGACTATTGTCCCGTTTCTTCCTGAGATGGATAATTTTAAAAAAAATAGGCTTACTTAGTGAGGCAAAATTATTTTTGTGAAAAATCCTCCAAATTCGCACAAAAAATCTACAAAAATGAAATAAAATCATAAAAGGGTTATTAACATAAGATTTTGTTTAATTTTTGTAGATTTCTATGTGATTTTAGAGTATTTTTCACAAAAATAATTTTGCCTCTAAGTGACCTTAATTTTTTTAAATACGGTAATTTATTTAATTACAAACTTATTATAATGGGACAATTTATTTGGACCTGTTTTTGAAAGGTTGAATTTCATCATTTAGCATTTTTATTGAACAAGATTTGATTTGTTGGTTGATGAAATTTAAGAATATGTAAATAAATGAAGTTCATTGTCCGTCTCATGGTGTAATATCCCCCCCCCCCCTTAAAAGAAACTCGTTTGAAACTGACAAAATTTTTTTTGCAAAACAAATTTTGGTGACCAATCACCCCTCCCACCCATAAAACTTTCATTACCATACTGAGATTTATGATATCTCCAAACCACAACCAACCCCTCGAAAAAAAATGTGACGTACTTGGTCATCTATTCTGTAACTTTATTAAAAGTGCACAAAATTAATGCGCGCAAAAGTTTGTTATGTAATGTTTTACTTTCAATGTGTAGGTAGGTATTACTTTGCAGGAAAGTGAGATTTCATCTTTGAAAATTTTTTTGCTGTTTAATTCTTATATAAATATATATTTTTTTGGGTGTTTTTGTCAAAGACAAAAGTTATTTTTGACAAGTGAAAAGGTCATAATATTTAATTAGAATCATGGTTATCCTTAAATGTTAATTTGTTAATTTTTAAAAGTAGAAAAAAGGTTGTACAATTAATCAAAATTGTATTTAATAAGAAGCTGATAAAATGATTTTCATTTGGATTTATCCTATAAAGTTTAAAATTATTTGTGAAATGACTTCAACATGTTTCGCTCTTTTAAGGTGGTTTAATAGGAAAATTATTTTTTTTGTAAGTTTAAATAAATAACATTTTACAAGTTTTCAGTTACTTTGAATTACACTAGTTTCTTTATTTTTTCCTGCATGCAGGTTTTATTTTATTAAGTTTTTGCATTAAAACATTTCTTTTTCATCTCGAAAGTTGATAATATTTTACTTTACTTATATGTATGACAGCTTTTTGAAAAAAATTATTAAGCAAACCAGATTAACTCTTTCATACCTAATCTTTAACATCACACTTTTTTTTCAATCTTATTATATAAAGTAGTAAGGTTTTTTGTTTGAATCTTAAGATCTCAAAAACAGCTGAAACAATTGAGTCCACTTTTTTAGGAGAGCTTCACATAATTCTATTCAAAGTTTTAGACAATTCTATTTTGAGATTAAGTACTTGGATAGTTTCAATTAATTTTTCTACCAGATCTCTTCGAATAAAGAGTCCCTAGAGCCCAGGAATGTAGCCGCTAATGTGTTATATAAACTAATAGTATTTTCATTAAACTAAAATCTGGATGCTTTTCTCAAAATCAATCCCCATTCCCCTTACATATATGTAACTGCAGCAAAATATATGCTTGATGCTAAAAATTTAGGATTGGGCTGGATACATATTTAGCCGGGTACCGTATATCCAGCTAATTTCTTATAATGTCCATCTGTACGTCTGTATGTCCGTCTATACATACGAAAGTACGTTAATTTGTAATATTAATGAAGTGTTACTGACTTATTGCTATATAACACCAAGAATTTAAGAAATGATGTGTTGTATAATTTAAAAGATTATATTGCCGGATATCCGACCGGATAGTTTCAATATCCGGTATCCAGCCCATCCCTAGCTAAAATTTGCACTGCATTATTCCTATTTGATGAACAGTTTCATTCTCCTCTGTCATACAGTGCTGCAAACTTTGGAATTCTGATTCTTTCTCCTGAAATAGGAATTATAATTAAACAACATCCATAAGTAGCGAAGCAAATAAAAATCATGGAATGTAATAACGGACAAAGTGAGCTATATAGCAGATGTTAAGTTGTCTTAACAACTAAAGAGAGCGAATATGCAACAATGAAAAATCTAAGAAAGCCAAAATCTTCAATAGCTACTACATTACTAAAATCTACCCGAATAAAAAGGGGTTTATTTTCCTTGGACCATATCTTTTTAGAGAAGTTTGCTTAATTAACAATAAATAGCCTTAACCCTGCCCTAAAGTATTATCAACATCCCTGAAAATTCTTGATTGTCCGTTCCTGAAATTTTTAAGATCTTAATCCAGCTATTTTTAATCTAAAAGATTCTGGCCACTTCTTATCAACCTGTGTTTTACCTGTATTTTTTCAACATGTTGACTGAGCATATCATTAAGCCACGCATTCTCTCTGTCTCTTTCCTTCATCATCTCATCTGCCTTCTTTAGCATCTCCTCAGCTACTTCCAATTCTAAATTATTTGATTCATTGTTTTTGTGTTGATTATAGTGTCCTCATGTTTAGGTATGAGACACAATAATTTGAATGATAGGCTCCACAACATTCTGACATCAGATGGATTATTCATCATACATAAAAGGAAAGGGAATTATTTTAACGTCTTCAATTAGAATCAGAATCAACAAATCACTTATCCGGCAGGACGCCACAGTCGCGTGTTAAAGAAAGTGTTAAAGGGTAGGTAGCTTTAAATTTGGTTAATCAATCAGTCAAATGCTTTGTTATATTCAAAACTACAATCAACTAAAGCGGTTTTCAAACAAAACAAAAACAGATAGAAACCTTAAAATATTTCATGTACAATAATAAAAAATAATGTTACCTTCCAATTTTGATTTGAGTTGGTTTTCCTTTTCTTCCAAAATCTGCTGTACTTCCTATAAAATTAGAGTTTATTTAAAAATATGTTTGTCTTTGTAGACCTACCTTTCCCCCTAATGAAGCCAAAAATTCAAATCGTAGACTTTTCAACGCGACTCGGCAGTTGCACATTAGATCTTAGCCGCGACAAAACCTCAAATTTAAACCAGTTTGGAAACCTTGAAAGTTTTGTTGAAAAGAGTGATTGCTATATTTGTATCAAGTTAAGACTTCCCTGTGGCTGACAGGCGGCTGAGTCGTGGCAGCCGAGCCCGCTTTTCAACAAATAAATTATAAGTTACAACAAATGCATAGATTTCTAATTTATCACTAAGTGCATGAGCTTTGACAATATATATCACTGTAAGAACCAGCTAACAACAATTAAGTTACAGTAAAACAGTGATGAGGAAAAACACTCATTTATAGAGTAGCTGCGTTACTGAAAATAATTAAAGTGTAATTAGCAAATGATTTTGCATTGGCCAAATTTCTAAGAAAAATGTGTCAAAATGACTAAGGTGCTGTGCAAAAATAATTTATCTTTCTTAACTTTAGATGTCCATTATATGTCTGGAATAGAACAAGGATTACAACATCCATAAGTAGCAAAGCTCAAAATTATGGATGGATATCCGGAAAAAATGAACTATAGAGCAGTTTCATAAAAAATAAACTAAAAAAATCACGAGATTTATAACATGAAAGAAAATCTAGGAATCGATTTAGCACCTCAACCAATAAGCAAATCTTAATGAAACTTTGTGGGGATATGTAAATTGTTAACTTATTTAATCCCTTCGAATATCAGTCATCTATCTCGAATAGGAGTAAAGAAAATCATGAAAACTTAATATTCTAGGAATCAAACTAGCGCCCAAATAAGCAAATCTCAATAAAACTTAATAAAGTATGCATAATAATAAGGTATTCAATCCCTGAAAATTTCAGCCGTCTATCTTGAATAGGAGTTGATAAACTCATGAAAACTTAATGTAGGAATCGACCTAGCACCCAATTTCATAAGAAGAATGTTAACATATCTAATCCCTGAAAATTTCAGCCTTCTATCTTTTATAGAAGCCGAGAAAATCACCTGTCCACCACTTCGTGACTGACGGACAAACGGTCGGATGGACATTTCGAATTATAGAGTAGCTTCGCTACTAACAAAAATAAAAAAAAATTTGAAGCGTGACTTTTTCAATTTTGAAGCAATTCATGTATATTCCTTAATATTTGCTATAATTTTCAATAATTATATATTAACAGTGTAATTAGGCTTTCAGCTTTCTTGAAGTATGATGATTAGCATTGCCTGTTTATTTACTAAGGCATTCCCACTTACCTCATCATCGAAGTCTCCGGTCACCCTTCTGGATTTCTTTTTCAGTTCATCTCTCAATGCATCCTCCAAACTAAAGGAAAATTAAATTAATTTAGTTTTAGGAGCACAGCTACTATAAAAGTAGAGCATTTCTGAACGTTTTTTTTTGTCATACTGAGTACTGACCCTCCGAAGATCACTGATTAAATTTTAGTGATAAATTGTCAATTTGTTATACATGAACTACTTATGTACAAAGTTGGTCCTTTTTATATATTTTATCTTTAATTAACACATTAAAGTATACCTTTATCTATTAATGATAAAGAATATTTATATACACATTCGTAGTAGGCAAATTTGTAAAATTTAATGTAAATTTTTGGCAGAAATGAAGAAAAATAGAAGCATTATTTTTTTCTTCAAATTACATATCAGTATTACTACGGGGGTTAGTTATTAAAACAGCGTAAAAATGAAAAAGCCAAAACAAAAAACTTTTATGTTATTAATTATTTCAATCAAATTATTTTTATCTTAATTTGCATTTAAAAAAATATCTAAATGTGATAATAACTATTCATTTCCTTTAAAGGTGATAGGCTAAATGGTTCTGAATTTATGCAAAAACTGGTAGCTTGGTGAAAGGTTCTGTTTGTTAAAATGCCGCGTATGGCTGCTTTTAGATTACATTCTGGCGGATACTGCGTTCGAACACTGCATATTTTCATGCAATAAAATATGTACAACTGAGAATAAAAAAATGTTCACTGCTTTATAACTCAGTTTTACATACCAATTAGGCTTTATACACACTTTTCATGTAATTTGATTCTTATATTTCCAAATTCATCATACGGCAAAAGTTGGAAAAAATCATAAAACGAAAGGAAGTCATTTTCGACAAATTTATTAAAGATAACAAATAATACGGCTAACAATGTACACTCTTTTAACCAGAATAACAAGAGAAATCCAGGTTAGTCTTAACGGCATGACCCATATAAAAAGTTTTTTTTATGGTTTATAAATTCTTGTTAAAATCTATATTTAAATTCTTATTTATTCTTGTGTGGAAATGTATAGAGAACAAGGACATATTCTACTGTGATGATACATTAAGAAATAAGGGCTGTAAGCCCTAAAAATACTTTTTTAAGGGTCAATCTGTAAATGGTTTTCATGGTCCAAGTATGATTTTTGTTTCCCAAAGCCACTTGATAGGTCTTAGCTAGTCTAGAAGATTTATATAGATTAAATAAATTGTAAATGTAGGTTATGTTTCTATCCGTTAGATTGCTCGATATTAAATGATGAGCTATCGCTCGATCATTTATTACCTTGGGATTTAAATATTCATTTATGCTTAATTTTGTTTCATTAAATAACTCATTTATATCATAAACATATTAAAACTTCAATAAAAGCCCATTTACCGGTTTAAACAACTTCAAATGAGAAAAAAATATTGTAATTTACAATTTTTTCTTAGATTAGATTTTGCATCACAAATTCTTTAACAGATTTTAAAAGAATTATTTTTGTCTGTTTAAAAAGAGTAATTTAAGTTTGTTTATTTTCCTTGTTAGAACTTTAAAATAAATACTAGAAACACAGAGTTAGAACACAATTCGACCTTTTAATTGGTTTGAAAGTGTATACATTTTAATATGAAAGTTATTTATTTTATTCGTATATTTAGTCAGGTATAAATGTTCCAATTTCAGAGTATAAAGATTTGGATGAGTTAAACAAATCCGTCCAAAAAATTTTAAGCTCATTTAATCATAAGTGACTAGATTTACACAAAAACCCCCGTCTGCTTAAAGTTAGACGGATTCATTTTTAAAAGATCATCTAGAGTAACAAATGTATTCCTTTACTTCATAGCCTCATAATACCTTTCCATGTCAGGCAATAATAAGCCGAATTTTAAAAGATTTTCTAGGCTAGCATTGAAGTTAGAGTTACATTAGCCTTACATAGAGATTAGGGAAAATGTGAGACTTAGGATCAGGGTTCGGAAGCCGCGCTATCAGCCGCGCGGCTGCGGCTGCGGCTGAATCCTAATTTGCGGCTGAGGCTGCGGCTGCGGCTGCTTAAAGTTATGGAAGTGGCTGAGGCTGAGAGTGGCTGAGGCTTAGTGCGGCTGAGAGTGGCTGCGGCTGAATGCGGCTGAGGCTTAATAAGAATTGGGGTGGCTGAGGCTTACAGTGGCTGAATTGGAATTTTGTGGCTGAGGCTTCGAGCGGCTGAGGCTTACAGTGGCTGAGGGTGGCTGAGGCTTACCGTGGCTGAAGGATTTGTGGCTGAGGCTGCGGCTTACTGAAAGCCGCGCGGCTCATAGCGGCTGCGGCTTACAGTGGCTGATTGGAAAATTAAGCCGCGCGGCTGAGTGAGGCTGAGGCTGAGAGTGGCTGATAACATAATTAAGCCTCGCGGCTGATTCTGAGGCTGCGGCTTACTGAAAGCCGTGCGGCTGAGGCTGTGGCTGAATTAAATTCAGCCGCGCAGCTGAATGTGGCTGCGGCTGAATACAATATTAAGCCTTGCGGCTGATCTTATGGCTGATTATAAAATAAGCTTTGCAGCTGAGGCTTCGGCTAAATTGGATTTTTTAAATGCATTCTAGGACATTTTTTGGAGAGTTGAGGGTGGTTAGGGGTTGTGAGAATAAGAGTGGAGGGAAGAGGGGGGAGGACAGCAGGATTTTTTCAAATGTTTGATTCAGAATTAGTACCCAAATTTTATACTGGTACCCAAAGTTTTATACTGGTACCCAAAGTTTATTCTGGTACCCAAAGTTTTATTCTAGTACCCAAAGTTTTATACTGGTACCCAAAATTATATACTAGTACTCAAATTTTATTCTGGTACCCAAAGTTTTATTCTAGTACCCAAAGTTTTATACTGGTACTCAAAGTTTTATACTGGTACCCAAAGTTTTAGTCTGGTACCCAAAGTTTTATAATGGTACCCAAAGTTTTAGACTAGAACCCAAAGTTTTATACTGGTACCCAAATTTTACTGGTAACCAAAGTTTTATACTGGTACACAAAGTTTTATACTGGTACCCAAAGTTTTATACTGGTACCCAAAATTTTATACTGGTACCCAAAGTTTTATTCTGGTACCCAAAGTTTTATACTGGTACCCAAAATTTTATACTGGTACCCAAAGTTTTATACTGGTACCCAAAGTTTTATACTAGTACCCAAAATTCTATACTAGTACTCAAAGTTTTATACTGGTACCCAAAGTTTTTATACAGGTACCCAAAGTTTTAGACTAGTACTCAAATTTTATTCTGGTACCCAAAGTTTTATACTTGTACCAAAAGTTTTATACTAGAACCCAAAGTTTTATACTGGTACCCAAACTTTTATACTGGTACCCAAAGTTTTAAACTGGTACCCAAAGTTTTATACTTGTACTAAAAATTTATACTGGTACCCAAAGTTTTTTACTGGTACCCAAAGTTTTATACTAGAACCCAAAGTTTTATACTGGTACCCAAAGTTTTATACTGGTACCCAAAGTTTTAAACTGGTACCAAAAGTTTTATACTGGTACTAAAAATTTATACTGGTACCCAAAGTTTTTTACTGGTACCCAAAGTTTTATACAGGTATCCAAATTTTATACTGGTACCCAAAGTTTTATACTGGTACCCAAAGTTTTATACAGTTACCCAAATTTTATACTGGTACCCAAATTTTATACTGGTACCCAAAGTTTTATACTGGTACCCAAAGTTTTATACTGGTACCCAAAATTTTATACTAATACCTAAAATTTTGTTTTAATATTGGTACCCAAAGTTTTATACTGGTACCTTAAGTTTTATACGAGTACCCAAAGTTTTATACTGGTACACAAATTTTATATTGGTACCCAAAGTTTTATACTGGTACCCAAAGTTTTATACTGGTACCCAAAATTTTATACTAATAGCCAAAAATTTATTCTGGTACCCAAAGTTTTATACTGGTACCCAAAGTTTCATACTGGTACCCAAAGTTTTATACTAATAGACAAAAATTTATTCTGATACCCAAAGTTTTATACTGGTACCCAAAGTTTTATACAAGTTTTTTATCAGTAGGAATTTATTTCAACATCTTTAGTTATGATGCAGTACAAAGCCTATCAACTCCCAGACGACGAGCCGATGCGCTACATGTTGAGCCACGGTCGAGGGTTTCTATGACATTAACTCAAGGTCCAAGGGGAATTATATCTTTCCTTTGCGCCTGTTCATGTTGCACACCTAGCACCTAGGAACCATTTAATGTCTTCAGTTATAACGCAGTGTCTGCGCGAGATTCGAACCTATTACATCCCTGATGACAGGCAGATGCGCTACTTGTTGAACCTTGGGGAACCAATTCTTTCCTTTTCTGTATTAGTTTAAGTGACATCTATCCAGCAACCAACTTTTTTTTTATTGAACTACCTGCCTGAAAGTTTTATGGTAATGAGTTATGCCTGTTTATGAGCCAAGGAAATCCTCCTTCTCCAACTTTACATGTTGCACACCTGCCATAGCAGCTGTAGTAACCATTTAATGTCTTCAGTTATAACGCAGTGTCTGGCCGAGATTCAAACCTATTACCTCTCTGATGACAAGCAGATGCGCTTCTTGTTGAACCTTGGATAATTAAGGGGAACCAATTCTTTCCAATTTAAGTGACATCTATCCAGCAACCAACTACCTGCCAGAAAGTCCTATGGTAATGAGTTACGCCTGTTTACGAGCCAAGGAAATCCTCATACTCTAACTTTACATGTTGCATACCTGGCATAGCTGCAGTAGGAACCATTTAACGTCTTCAGATTTCATGCAGTGTCTGGCCAAGATTCGAACCTATTACCTCCATGATGACAAGCAGATGCGCTACATGTTGAGCCATGGTACGCAGGTTAAATTTGTCTTAAAAATAAACGTCTTTAAAATGCTTATCATATGTACACTTGCAATAAATGTATTTGTCATAAAAACTTACCTCTTATGAAAAAAGTTTTTTTTACAAAAGTGCTTTTTATTACAATTATTCATGGGTATAATTTTTATGACTAACTTTTTATGTCACATAATCTTAATGACAATGTAATTATGAAGTTATTACAAAAAATACTAAACAATAGGTACTGGAAAAAGAAGAACTGAATTAAAATAATTTTTTGGGGGGTAGGGTGATTTTTATTGGGTGGGGAAGGCCGGGGCGAGTAAATCCCATTTTTAATTTTGGGGTGATGTTTAATTTTTTTTCTAAGGCAATTTTTTTCTGGTAGTGTGATGGTACCCTCCCCCAAAATAGTTGTAAACCTTCCCAGTACCTATAAGAAACTACCCTGAATAGGAGCACCATATCGGTTTAGTAGTTAGCGAGATCCTGTAGTACAAACATATAGACAGACAAACAAACAGACATCATAATACTTAATGATCTAAAAATAAGACAAATTTTCATTTTGAAATATTGGAGCTCTGATAGCTTTTTGGTACGGTAACAGCTTTGAACCATCTATCATCCGGGTTCGAATCCCAGAAGAAAAAAAAATTTGGGGGGATGAAGGGTGACTTTTATTATTTTTTTATGGGAAAATAGGGGGGAGTTTGGTTGAGCACCCACCAGTTTTAATTTTAGTTTTTTAAAAAATTCAAAAACTTGGAAAAGGCAATTTAAAAAGTTTTCATTAGTTCAGTAGTTATCGAATTCTTAATCTACAGACAAAATAACTCTCCATACTTTATACAAGGTTTTAGAAATAATCATATGTAATTCTTGGTGGAATTGAACAGAAAACCTTTCTTACACATTATGGTGCACTAACCCTTAGAACATAGGTGTAAAGCAATTTTATATTAAAATTTAGTTAATAATATTACAAATAAAGTAAGTTTACCTAGAACAAATCTCTTCTAATCTTTTTTTACACATTATATCCACCCTCCTTTTAAAATTTTTTTTCAACTTGAGAGGAAAATAACTAAATATAAATGAGAGGAAACAAAAATTATTGTCCATTGTCCCAATGTCCATAGCAGAATAAAAACTTTAATCACATTCAATTGGTGGAATTGAACCAAGAACCTTTCCAACACAAGACTGCCACACTAACCCCTAGTCCAAAGGTGACAGAAATTTTGAAGAAAAATTTAGGTCTAAATATCACAATTTAATAAATTATTGGGTGCTAAATTTCATAGGTATAACTCTTATGTACATACTTTTAAAACCTGTTTTAATATGTAATGAGTTAATGGTTAAAGGATACTAGTGGCTGCGCCCCTAAAACCTCTAGGAATACTTAAGGGAAGCAAAAATAATTTATTTTGAGGGTCATCTTTTTTTGGGAGGGAAAAGATACATTTCCCCAAAAAAAATTTTAAACTTTCCCTGGATCAATAAGAAGCTTCACATTACCACTTTATATAATAGAATATGTGGATATATTAAAAAAAAGAAAATTTGTTAATAAAATTATGGACCTCATTTATTGGCCAGTTCATTTATATATCCCATAAGAGGGGAGAGATGGATTAAAGAAGGTGTATGGGGGTTATTGTTATTTTAGCCAGCTGAGATTATTTCTTTATCAGAGTACATGAAAATATGGACAACATCAAAGTAATAATATATCGATTCATGTATTGCTTATAAATTCAGAAATTGTATAACATAATGATAAAGATAAAGAAACATTTTTTTTATAATAATTGCAGTTTCGAAAATAAAATCAATTTTAGTAGGCATCTTTGTAAAATAAACAAAATCGGATGATATATGATAATCATTTAACTATTTCAATCTATCGAGTACATAAAGATTATGTAGATTTTTTTGCATATTATACAGGACAATTTATTGCATTTTAAAGACCTTTTTTTAACCAACTTTAAAAAGTAAAATACATCGCTGTTTAAATTTTTTTTGTTAGAAAACATATTAGGATAATTTGTGTTCAAAATAAACACACACACACACCCTCCCCCCTCCCCAAATCTTAATTTAATTATTTTCATTAATTTAAAAATACTATGAAAAATGAAATATGTATAAATCTTTTTTTTTGCATAACTTTTTCAGTGTCTCTCATCAACCACAAAGTATTAAATACATTTAAAATTGAAGAAATATCTAAGTAGGAGAAGCTTAATTATATAGAACAAGTAGTGCGTACCTAAACGGAAAAATAATAGAGAAGCTACTATATAACTTGAGTATCACAAAAATTGATTGCCCCCTGTGAGGTTTGAACTCACGGTCCCTAGTTTACAAGACGAGTGCTCTACCATTGAGCTAAATAGGCCAATTGTACAAGAAAAAAAATTAAGATAATACAAATTTATAGTGAATATTAAGTAAATTCTGAAAAATTTGTATCTTTTAAAAACAATAAAATTAGGCAAACGTCAGTAGGGCAGTTACCCTATAAATAGTATTCAATAATATTCATAAGTATCAACGTTCAAAAACGTATTGCTCCTGGAGAAATTCGAACTTATAACCCCGGCATAACAGTGTAGAAGAACCGTGCGCTAACTGATTGCGCCACTGGAGCTCTTACATTACAGGTTCAAATTTTTTGTAGTTGTTCGAGATGGTAGTTTCTATGTTGTAATTTTAAAAAAAAACTTAAGATAAAATTTTTATAAAAGAATATAAAAAAATTTAAAAGTATAACATTTAAAAAAAATATTTTTGGGCGATGGAAATGTCTGACCCCCACCCCAAAATTAGCTCAAAACCATCCAATGTCAATATATATATAACTAGCGGCTACGCCCCTAGAGGCCTCTAGGGGGCACTTGAGGAAGAGAGAGAGTCAAATTTAATAACCCAATTTCTTATTTTAAATTTTTAAAGAAAAGTAAAAAAAAAATTTTTTTTTGGGGGGGGGAATTTTTTTTTTTAGGGGGGGGGCGTCCCCCCTCATTTTAATTTTAGTTTAAAAAATTTAAAAATTTTTTTCTTTTTTTGAGGGGGGGGGATTTTTAATTTTTTTGGGGGGTTGGGGGTGTCCCACCCCCAAAAAAATAGTTATAAACCTTCCCAGGACCTATGAGAAGCTACCCTGTTAAGGAGAACCCGATCGGTTCAGCGGTTAGAGAGATCCTTCGGTACAGACACACAGATACACAGACACACAGACATCCTGTTACTTTAGTAAAAGGATTCCTGAGAAGGACAACATTGTCAGTTCAGTGGTTGCTGAGATCTTAAGCTTCAGACAGACAAAATTAAATGAAAATTAAGCCCCGCGGCTGAATTGACGGCTGAGGCTTGTACTAATTTAGCACCTGCGGCTGCGGCTGGGGCTTACAATATCTCAGCCGCGCGGCTGTGTCAAAGCTGCGGCTGAATTTAAAAAATTAAGCTGCGGCTGAGGCTGCGGCTTACAAATATCAAGCCGCGCGGCTGCGGCTGCGGCATAATCATAACTTTGCAGCTGCGGCTGAGGCTTTCTTGAAGCCGCGCGGCTGAGTGCGGCTGCGGCTTCAAATTATTAACAGCCGCGCGGCTGAGTGTGGCTGAGGCTTCCCCAACTATAAGCCGCGCGGCTGATTGCGGCTGAGGCTTAGAGGGGCGTTGGCTGAATGAGGCTTAGTGCGGCTGAGGCTTAATGTGGCTGAATTGGAGTTTTGTGGCTGAGGCTTACAGTGGCTGAGGCTTACAGTGGCTGAATGCGGCTGAGGCTTACAGTGGCTTATGTTTTCTTTAAGCCGCGCGGCTGCGACTAAGGCTGAGGCTTATTGGGTGGCTGAGGAAGCCGCGCGGCTGATTTTGAGGCTTCTCGTAAGCCGCGCGGCTGATGGTGGCTGAGGCTGAGGCTGCGGCTGCGGCTTCCGAACCCTGCTTAGGATATCCTAAAACCTATGCTAGTCTAAGAAATTTATGCAGGTTGTTTCAAGAAAAATGATTAAATGAATAGATAAAATGCTTTATGTATTTGGAAAACCTGTTATGGGATATCTATGTTTCAAATATTTAAAAATGATTATTTCAACAAATTATGCCTTAAAACCCGGTTTTTTAAAATTCATTTCTCTTAAAACACCCTGTATGATTTGGCTAAAATACAATACCTTCTAATTTGTTCCGACTCCAGCCTTAGTTTTTCTCTGAGCAGCCAGTTTTCCTCCTGGGTCTTGTTCAACATTCTAAAATTATTCAGTTTGGTTAAAATATTTAAAATTAATATAAATTAGGTGTATTTTTGTCATGAAAACTTTGAATTTGACAGCCTCATTAAATTCATGGGTGTGAAAATGACAATAAATTTGTGTTTATGACAGCGGTAAAGGTGCAATTTTAATAGTGCAGTGGATAAAAAATATTGTCAAAACGAAATTGACAAAATTTCACCAACTTTTTGTCACACAGTGACTATATTTTTGCTAATGGTATAAGTGGCAGCACCCTATTCAGTTCAACTTTCCTTGATTTTAGGTGTTTGTTAGCATTATATCTAAAACTAACATCTAAAAAAAATAAGAAATACTCTTCAAAAAGCCTTACATTAGGTTTTTGAGCACTAAAATAGTTGCGTCAATACAGTTAAAAATAATAAAATACGCTAAAATTGAATCCGTCTATCTGGGCGGCCACAAGAGCCACCCAAACTAGTTTAAAATAAAAGTGATAAATAAGAAGGCATTAATTATAAGTTTAATATTTTATTTCTTGTGTTCCCAAGGACGGAGGGGGACAATAGTCTGTTCATTACATCAGTTTTTAATTAAGTTTTATTATTCGTTGGCTTAACAACTTTCGGGGCTTTTAATAAATTTTGATTGGTTGATTCATTACGTTAAGTGTCCAAACGTTTCAACCAATGATTGTAATTTGATAAAGTTGAAATTTTTTGTATCATCATTGAGGATAAACATCAATTTATCGGCCAATGTCTTATCTCTTTAGATCCCTGTGTGTACCAAGTAAAATATGCATTAACCAATGAAAAATAAACAGGCCATAAAAATGGCTATAAATAAGTCAAAATGATAGATTAGTGCAAATGATCAATTATGACAGGAAAAACAATATATCATACACAAATCACCAAACTAATAATTTAACACATCAGCTCATAAATAAAAAGAAACAATAAAATAAAATTAACAATTAAAATAAAGTAAATTAGAAAGGAATAAATATTTTCAATTTTAGTATTTATTAGTAATAGTAGTAAACGATTTTGCATTTAGTTTAAAGTAATATCTGTCATATATAAAAACTTGCGTAATTGTTGTATAGAGTTAAGGTCCCCCCCCCCCCGTTCTTGTCTACAATTTTTATACCTTTTATGGTCCTCCAGTTCACTTTCCAGTTCTGACACTTTCACATTTTCCAAGATTTCCTAAAATCAAATAATTTTTACATGTAATTCTAACAAGTATTTTTAGCTAAAAGTTATTAATTACTTTGAAATTTTAGGCTAATCGAGCCACTTTAACATGCAGATATATAAAAGTAACAGGGTGTCTCTCTGTAGCAAGGGTAGCGTTTACAGTGAAGCTTCCTATAGTTCGATAAATATTTTGGGGGAGATACATCCACATTTCTTATAGAAATCACTCCTAGAAATAATACCCCAACCCCTATAGGGACATATCAGCTAGTAAATCCTATATAAGTTATTCAATTCTTAAACAAATAATCCAATCAAAAAATTATTATTGATACTATCAAACGGTATACTTCTTCTTGGGAATTAACGTAAATTGAATGAAAAATAATTATTTTTGTGAGTATACCTTTGCTTTTAGGGCAAGCTGATCATACAGCTTGAGATTTTCCTCTTGAGTTTTAGTCAGATTCATCTTTAATTCTTCACTTTCTGTTCTCAATTCTAGGATAGTTGACTCAAATTCCTCAATCTCCTTTCTAAAAAAAAAAATTCTTTTTTTAACCGAAGCTTTTTTTACAATTAGGGTCAGTTTGTTTGTATATACTACCGTCCCTTGTTATTAATGGAATGCTCTAATTGATTATTTAGACATGTTAAAATTTTTAAAATTGATTTAAAGGCATGGTGATTCCTGTAACAGTTGTGTACAATTTTGCAAGTTCCTTTAAATAATGTTAAGCATGTTCATTGATCTGTATACGTGTTAAGCTTTGCTTTTATGAATGTTGATACATTCATTTTTATACAATTAAGGTATTTAAACTTATTAATCGTAAACATTTGGCATAAAAGTAGCCCCTTTCTAAAAAATAATTCGAATAATTAAATACTTCAAAAGGTCAACTAACTCAACTTTAAATATCACAAAACTAACTTTACAAACGCATTTTTTATTTATCTTGTTTGTTTCTTAGTCAAAGAAAATTTAATTAATATATATTATATACCTTTATTTCTTCAAATAATTATTAGCTATAAAAGTTAACATTTTACAAAGAAATTTTTCATGTAATATTAGTTTATCGTCCATTGGTCTATCCCTGAAAACTTACTTAGTTGAATTAAGATTTTCAGTAAGATTTTTCACTTCATTATTCTTTCTCTTCAACTTTTTCTCTAATTGATCAACCTGAAAAAATATATTTAAGGTGGGTTTGGCAGCCGTGACTAAGCTTCAAATTGAAACCCGATTGAATGTTTTGATTTTTGTGAAAAGGTTGATTTTCCTGAGACTTAAAGGCGGCTGTCGAATCTTGTATTAAAGTTTCGCAGCAAGAACTAGCTAACAACAAGTTGTTTAAAATGTACAGTTAAGTACAGCTTGAAAACAAGAGTAAATATTTTCTAGTCAATTAATGTTTAAATTTAAAATTTAATGTTTTGGCATAGATTGCCTATATGATTAAATCTATAATATAAATTACTAGATGGCACAACTAATCTTAAGGAATTTAAATAGTTTATTTGGATATGAACCGACAAACGAACAGATTAAATATAGATGCGCTAGATAAAACAAATCCTATTTTTTTATGATATATCTATAGATCTACTTATACAGTAGAGTTACTAACAAACGTACAGCTATACAAACGTGAGGAAAGTGACATTGAAAATACAAATAGTATTTACATTAAAACATTACTATCGGACGATTTCACTTGGAAGGGTGGTGGTACTCTCCCCCAAAATCGAGAAGCTACCCTGTAGAGGAGAACCCGATCGGTTCAGCTGTTAGCGAGATCCTTCGGCACAGACAGACAAACGGACATCCTGTAACTGTATTATAAGGATACCTGCTCTTTTAACTTAACCAGCTCTAGAGCAGTTTCCTTTCTAACAGCTAGCTGTTGTTCAGCCGCTTTCTGCTGCTGCCGCTCAAATTCTGCAAGTTGGTCCTCGTGATCAGAAAGCTCTCGAAGATCTTCGTAGATTTTTACCTAAACAAGGATAATTACATCTAAAAAGAAACAAAGCTTTTTAAAAGGTGCTTCCCTCATGTTGCTATGAGCACTGAAATTGAATAAAGTAACAGTTAACACTAAACCCCCCCCCCCCCCCCAATTATTTTCAATATATTTCAAGCTAAGTGGAGGGGGGAAGATTTACAGAAGAAAGAGAAGACAGATAGACAGAAGGACAGAAAGCGGGCAGATGCAATAAAAATTAAATATAATTTCCAATATATAAAAGAAACATATTGACAATCTTTTTCTTTTTAAATGTATCATTATATTTCATTATCAAAAATAATTTATCATGGAAAGAAAATGAAATAGCGGGTTTAGTCGTATTTACAAAGTAGCTTTTCTAATATCTCTGCGGGGCAATCATTAATATTTACCTAACCTAAAATGGCCTATCAAAAGCTACTGTGAAAATACGAAAATACACGCTACTTCGTTTTTTTTTCCAGGATCCAAAACCAATTGTAATTCTTTTTTTTGTGCAAGATAGTTTTTATATTGTTGAAATTTACCTAGCAGCATTATGTGGACACAAAATACATTTAAATTTATCATAAAGGCAGAAAATATTTCTGACATGTATTGCCCTGTTTTTCCTCACAAAATTGAGTTAAAATTTGAAAATAAGGGATGGGCAAATTCAAGTATGTTTTAAAGAAGCGCATTTATGGTTTAAAAAGGTTTTCAGCTATTAAGACGGATGAAGAAATCCTAAAAAGAAGTAAGGTTGTTTATTTGAAGCTTAAGATCTCAATAACAAATAAACAAATTGAGTTCTAAATTTTATAGAAGCCTTACATAAAATCCGATATAGTTTTGAGCTATTTTATCTTTAGATTTAAGGGTTTTATGCTATTTTTCTTCCCTCTCCTACCCCCAACGAATACAAAGCCCCTATATACAAAGGGGCGATTGCTCTTAGCTAATAATGTAATGGTTTGCCCCCAAAAGTTTTTTTTTAATTTTAAAAAATTAAATTGGTGATGAAAGACTTTTTATTTTTTACACATCTGTCCCCCTTTGAATTCAGAGTCCCTAGAAGGTTGGGCCGCTTTATTGTTAGACCCCACAAAAAAGCATTATAGATTAAAATAAAAATTTACTCCCATTAACTTATCTCTGTTTCCCTGACTTGAATTATGTTTGACACATTTTATTTTTCAACCTTATCTAATCTCGAGAAAATGAGTTTTTCAGCTGGATGAAAAAAACAAAGTTCTGAACAATATTTTTCATATTCACTTTAAGCCAAAATGCAGAGCTTTTTACTTTTAGGGCATGGTTGTCAGTTTAAATGTTTGGAACACAGTAATAGTGTATGACTGATTATGACGTAACAAAAAAAAATAGCCAATGAGAGGTCGTTATTGACCAATGGTAAAATTTATGGTGGCCTCTCATTGGCTAATTTTTTTTGTTACGTCATAATCAGTCAGACACTATTACTGTGTTCAAATGTTTGTCTGTATACAATAGCTCTAAGCATGATATATATGTCCTATCGATTTGAAACCTTTTGTAAACTTTCAAGTATAACAACTCCTCCATAGTGTCACTCTATAATTTACTTTGTTTGTCCATCCAACCATCAGTCAGTAACACTATGGGGGATGTGATTTTCTCGGCTGCTATTCAAGATAGATGGCTTATGTCTGTGTAAAGTTTCCCTACACCAGTAAGCATCAAGTAAATAACTGTCATAATATCTTTACCATTTAAAAGGTGTCGTGATTTTTTTCAATATTTTTTTTCTGTGATCACTGAACATCTGCTTTATAACTCACTTTGTCCGTTAGTCCATTCTTGATTTGTTGTGCTTTGCTACTTATGGATGTTGTCATCCTTTTAGATTTACTTAGAACAGTTTAAATGAAGGATTGTCGGTCAGACCGATGCAAGAACATACTCTAGTTGTTGAGTAGTGGTACTATAAAAAATAAAAATTAATGACCTCGTCATTAAGTTTAACAACTCTTTGTTTCTTTCTTTTTGGTTTGTCACTGGTCAACACTTTCACATTATCTTTCTCAGGGGAGGACAAACTAAAAAAAAGTTTTGAATCAAAATATATTACGTGTGTTTAGAGAATGAAAAATGAGTGATACATAAACCGCAATAAAATTTTCACCTTTATTTTGAAGGTGATTATAACACTACAAAAAGTTATTTGTGAGTAACTAGCCCCCTCCCCTCCATTAAGATTGGGGTGGTTAAAAAAAGTTTAATCACCCCCAAAAATGTCATCTATCATGAAAAATGAAGGCTAATATTTTTACATGACCTAATGGCGTTCTCCTCTTTTATTTAATTTTTATAAACTCCCACCCACCCCCACCCAACCGACAGAACAACTATTTTAGGTTAGGTTTTAGGCTAAGGAGCCGAGCGCTGCGGCTAGGCAGTCAAGGGCGCCGAGCGCTACGGCTAGGCAGGCTAGGGGGCCTAGCGCTGCGGCTAGACAGGCAAGGGTGCCGAGCGCCGCGGCCAGAGTTCATAGTTCTGGGGGGGGGGGGGGGGGTCTAAACTTTTCAAAATTTAAAAAAATATTTCTAAGAGGATATTACCCCTTTCTTTCCCTTCAGTAGTTTTAATATGTTACTTTCTATTTTTATAATATTAATATAATCTTACAACCCAAGTATTTTTATAATAATAATATATTCTTACAACCCAAGTATTTTTATAATAATAATATATTCTTACAACCCAAGTATTTTTATAATAATAATATATTCTTACAACCCAAGTATTTTTATAATAATAATATATTCTTACAACCCAAGTATTTTTATAATAATAATATATTCTTACAACCCAAGTATTTTTATAATAATAATATATTCTTACAACCCAAGTATTTTTATAATAATAATATATTCTTACAACCCAAGTATTTTTATAATAATAATATATTCTTACAACCCAAGTATTTTTATAATAATAATATATTCTTACAACCCAAGTATTTTTATAATAATAATATATTCTTACAACCTAAGTATTTTTATAATAATAATATATTCTTACAACCCAAGTATTTTTATAATAATAATATATTCTTACAACCCAATTATTTTTATAATATTAATATATTCTTACAACTAAAGTATTTCTATAATAATAATATATTCTTACAACCCAAGTATTTTTATTATAATAATATATTCTTACAACCCATTTATTTTTATAATAATAATAGTATATTCTTAAAACACAAGTATTTTGAACTTCAAAGGTAAACTAGAAGCTATTTATAGTGCATAAATTTCAGGATGAATTTGAAAACTTTTGGCTTAACGTCATTCACTTCGGCCAAATTTTTTAAAATTAATCCCCTGATTTATAGGCACTATAAAGAGCTTTGGTAAACTTTTTTGTTGTTGTTAAATAAATAGCCTTTGTTTTAAAAATACTTCATTTAAAAAAATAGAAATGTTACCTTTCTGAAGCAGGTCGTTTTATTTCCTTCTCGCCTTCATTTTTTATTTTTATCAATCTTTAAAAAATAAAATGGTCATTTATCTACTCATTTTGGAAAACACAGCTACTCTATAGTAAGAATATGAGGTGTGTTCTCTTCTAAATATTTGTTAGATTTTGCGCTACTTACAAATAAAATTGCCTGTTTTTTTTTTGTATTATACATGTTAACTACTTTGCTAAAGTCAAACTAGCGCAAATTTCTTATATTATATAAGTAGATTAATAAGCTTTTGAAGTTGTCCGTTAAGATTAATTTTAGGTTTGCAGGAGGGTGGTAGGCTATTTTATCTTAATATTTTAGATATTTTGGATGGCTTTAAACTATTTTCCTGTCCCCTCCCACCCACATCGAAATCAGAAACCCCCTTTTAAACCTTGTGCATTCACACCGATAAACTGAACCAGGTTTGATATGCTTATTATATTTGAAATCACATTGAATAATTGTTAATGTTTTCATTATTTTATACATTTTAAAGCCCCGAATATATTTTCATTTCTTCTCTATATTTAGGGTTTATCTGTAGTTATATAGTGACGTCAGAGTAATTCAAATTATACGTATTCAAAAGACTATTTTCAAACATATATATTTCATTTTTTAAAAAAAAGTCTTTAGGATATTTTATGGTTTTTATTTAAAGTCTGCTAAAATAATAGCTTTATATATACATACTAGCGGCTACGCTCCTAGAGGCCTCTAGTGGCACTTTGAATGTTTGTTTTTTTATTTAAAATATCTAACTACAGAAATAATTGGATTATGTTTCGTTGGAGTCTCTTTTTCGGGAGTGGTAATTTTTTTCTAGGGGCGATTTCTCCTGATAGGGTGGTGGTACCCTCCCCCAAAATAGTTATAAACCTTCCCGGGACTTATGAGAAGCTACCCTGTTAAGGAGAACCCGATCGGTTCAGCGGTTATCGAGATCCTTCGGTACAAACACACAAACACACAGACAAACACACAGACATCCTGTTACTTTAGTATAAGGATTACATCTAGACTTTTTCAACTTCCTATTGCTGTGCTGCGTTTGGACATAGTTTCCCTTGTTTGACATTTATCTGCACACACATGCATGCAATACTTATATTACTAGATGTATCAGATAAACCAATATTATTTTTTTCTGGGTGCCTACCCAGTACTACAATCCCACTCCTTATTTTTGCAATAAATTGAAAATATAAGGGGGTTCCTATGGCTAAACCTAACCTGATATATGGTAAAAACTTTCCCCCACTAATTTTTAATTTATATTAAAATAAGGGGTTTATTTTTTGCTTGACTAGTCACTTTAAGAGAATTTGCCATTTTCTCTTTTCATCGCATTTCAGGCAGAAATCATGTAATATCAAGAATTATCCAATAAATCAATGTGAATTATGTATGTACATTAGTAACGCAGCTACGAAATAAAAATCTTTTAAGCAAACTAAGAATTAACTCTATGTGAAAATTTTATTTTTTGAGTAAAAAAGAACAGTAAGCTTATATACAAAAATATTGAAGATAATCTTATGACATGAGAATGTAAGATTAAGAAAAAGCCAGGCATTGCATTACAGTTTACTCTTTATCACGGATTACGGAATGGATTTCTGCGATAACAACATATTTCAATTCCAATTAAATACAAGGATGACAACATCCATAACAATCAAAACAGACAAACAAATGTTAAACAATTCATTGAACTATGTCTTCAACTAATTTTAATAATGTATTTGATATACATACTAAAGTTTTTTAAAAGCGAAGCTTTTCTATAATTAGGGTCGATCCGTCCGTACGTCCGTCCGTAACGGATAGCTTTTTTCGTTAATTTAGACATGTTAGAATTGTCCTATCGATTTCAAATTTTGCATGGTGATTCCTTTAGTAGTTAGATACGATTTAGAAAGCGTAGCAACTCTATAATCACTACCAAAATGTCCGTGCGTCCTTTTTAAACATGTTGATTTTTTTACTTTTTAAAATAGCTTTATTCGTTAATTTAGGCATGTTAGAATTGTCCTATCGATTTCAAATTTTGCATGGTGATTCCTGTAACAGTTAGGTACGAGTTAGAAAGCGTAGCAACTCATAATCATTACCAGAATGTCCGTACGTCCATTTTAAACATGTTGATTTTTTTACATTTTAACAACAAATTTGTATGTGACCTAATTATCCGATTGGTCTGATTTTTGGTATACTGATTCCTGGGACAACAAAGTACAACATTATAAGCGAAGCAACTCTATAATCAAGTCCTAAAAATGTAAGTATGTCCATAATCATTATCCTGTATCAAGCAGTTTTTCAACAAATTTATTTACAATTTTGCTTTGACTCTTACACATTCGCATTCTGATTATTCAGTTCTGACATTATACAAGTGTTAATGTCCGTTTGTCCTACCCTTTCAGAGCTTCGCTTTTATGGATGTTGTCATCCTTGTTAAGTTTGATCCTAGAGAGGCTTCGCCTATTACTTAGAGACTTATTGGCTATAAATAATTATAAATAATTATCTTTTTTAGCTGAAAAAAAGTTGCTGTACAATTTTTGTTTTAGGTGCATGATAAGACAGAAATAAAAAAATCCTTATTACTATTCAAAACCTTTCAATGTATATATGTCTGAACTGAAAGATTTTTGGTTGAAGCTTAAATTTTGAAGGTGAATCACCTAATAAAATTTTAATTATTAAACTGTTGTAACTTTATTCATCCTGACTTGTTAGAGCAACACACTCAAGCTTAATTGATGTATCCAACTCCTAGATAGTCTGTATGTCAATTTATACATTTTTTGTGCTTTGCTTTTAATGGATGTTAATCTTATTTTCTTAAAACATTGAAAATTATAAAAATGAAATTTACTTACAAAAACAAGGATGACAACATCCATAAAAGCGAAGCTCTGAAATGGGAGGACAAACGATCATTAACACTTGTAAAGTGTAAGAATTGAATAAGCAGAATATTAATGCATAAATCTAAACAAAATTTTAAGTAAATTTGTTGCATACTGCTTAATACATGATACTGTTTAAGGACATACATACCTTTTTAGGACTTAATTATAGAGATGTTTCGCTTATGACATTGTACCTTGTTGTAATAGTAATCAGTATACTAAAAATCAGATGAATCAGATAATTTTAACAAACAAGAATTTGTTGTCAAAAAGTAAAAAAATTAGCATGTTTTAAATGGACGGACTTTCTGGTAACGATTATACAGTTGCTGCCCTTTCTAAGTCGTACCTAATTGATATAGGAATCATCATACAAAATTTGAAATCGACAGTACAATTCTAACCTGTTTAAATTAACGAAAAAAAGAGCTATCCGTAACGGACATACGGACGGACCGACCCTAATTATAGAAAAGCTTCGCTTTCAAAAAAATTCTTAAACACAAAAGTCGCTAAATAAATGAGCAAAGGAAGGGAAACAATACATAACAATTTTTAAAAGATAGAAATAGTTCATAATAAGAAAATCACACACATATTTGTAGTAGGGTTGGGCCGGATATCCGGCCATTTTCAACATCCGGCCGGATACCGGATATTGAAACTATCCGGCCGGATATCCGGCTCTATAATTTTTTATACTTTACACCAAAAATCTCTGCTTTTTAAAATCTTAAATGGCTATAATTTTCTTATTATTGAAGCTAGAAGAACATTTTTTCTGAATAAGTTTAACTTTATGTAAATTTATATAAGATTTCTGAAGAAATTTTTTTTTACTACTTTAATATCTGGTAATTGGCCCCGGATATCCGGCCGGTTACCGGATATCCGGCATTTGAAATCAGCCGGATATCCGGTATCCGGCCAAAAAAGTATCCGGCCCAACCCTAATTTGTAGCCCATTAACTCTGAATCAGTAGTTGAGATGAAGGGTATGGGGTGTTTAACGCCCACTCATCGAGCGATAAATGTAAGACCCAGAGTGTAACGGTTAACATTTAACATTTTATCGGTAAATATTTTTTTTGAAACATTCCTTTTGACACACTGTATATGAAATAAGAAGTATAACTGTCTGTGTTTATTTATACAACTGTAATGTTATGAGGGCATGCTCGCAACACAAGGCTTTAATAACAAGAATTAAATTCTCCAAAGATTAAAACAATCACATTGTGTGAAAAATGTATTGGCAAAAATAGATAGTTAATTATACTTTTAAGCTACAAAAAAAACGTAAGATTTGATTTAGGGGATGGGTAGCAAAAAAAATTAGGGTTGCTTCGTGTCAAATCAGTGTAAATTTTTTCTACTTCTTGTTCCTTAATCCAATAAATATTAATTTTATAAAGAAAGAAAATAATAAGAGGAACTTATCGTCCTGTATTTAATCTGATTGTTAAGAATCTTTGCTTGTTTTATCTACATGTACACCAGTGGGAAGGAAGAGTCAACGATGATAAAGTTAATCTACAACATATAACCCCCGTCCCCCTCCCTTAAAATTGTGTTTCAAATGTAGATTTTCAAAATCAGAAATGGGGGGGGGGGGGAAAGTAAATTTACTGTTGCTTGTCCTATCCCTCTATTCTTGTGTAAATGTTTTGCGTATTTGCTTTCTAAATAATTTACATTGTACAACAATTAAAAAACATTTGTCCTTACATTAGATAAAATTAGAGTAATAAATGCTACACTAGTTGAAAAGATAAATTCTTCTTTTATAATTTATTTAGAAGTTTGTGGTTCCTTAATGACGCGTGAGTGTAAGCGGAGTACTTAGGTACAGAATAACTCACAAATAGGCATCCTGTTTCTTTTGTATATAGATCGAGTTAAATATTTTTATACCTTATTTGACCCAAAAATATCCTATTATATGAAGTAGTTGTTTTGTCTGAAGTTTAGGATTTCAATTACTACTGAGCCGATTGAATTCTCTTTTTTTGTGTAATCTTCATATAAGTCATGTGATGGTTTTTAGTCTATTTTTTAGATTTACAATGGTTTTAAGCAATTTTTCTTGCCACTCTCTGCCCATAGAGGTTGGGGGCGTAGCGGCTAGTTTATAATAACTTAAATGTTAAATGTAGCAAGCAAATTCTCATAAAGTAAAATAATTTCAAAGTGCACGACACCAGGTATCTAAATGGATAAGACAATGCACATTGGGGCAAATCAACCAAAAAGGGGATTTAATTATTTAGTACCCTTAAAATTCATCTCACAAAAATTTCATTTTATATTTTTTTGTAGGTAATTTAACAACAAACAAGTTTGCTTTTATGTTTTTTTCTGTCATTTGAAAGGAACATGGAGATAAAGGTCATTTTATGAAGGTAGATAGAAAATTACCCTATCCATCTATCTATCCATCAATCTATCCATCTATCTATCCATCTATCTATCCATCTATCTATCCATCTATCTATCCATCTATCTATCCATCTATCTATCCATCTATCTATCCATCTATCTATCCATCTATCTATCCATCTATATATCCATATATCTATCCATCTATCTATCCATCTATCTATCCATATATCTATCCATCTGTCTATCCATCTATCTATCCATCTATCTATCCATCTATCTATCCATCTATCTATCCATCTGTCTATCCATCTATCTATCCATCTATCTATCCATCTATCTATCCATCTATCTATCGATCCATCTATCTATCCATCAACTATTCATCTCTTTATCCATCAACTATCAATTTATCCATCCATCAATCTATCCCTCTATCTATCCATCCATCTATCCATCTGTCTATTCATTTACTTATCCATCTATCTATCCATATATCTATTCATCTACCTATCCATCTATCTATCCATCAACTATCTTGAATTTCGTGTTTAAAATGTCTAATTAGGGGTTTTGGTTATCAGAGCAATATGAGAATTTTTTAGTAGCGCAGCTACCCTATCACTAGCTTTTAAGGCCCTTTAAAGTGTAACTAGGTTAATTGTAGTCCGATTTTAGTGTTCAAAGTGTCAAATTTGCGGTCATGGAATTCATTTCAGTAGGAGGGGAGGGGATGGTGTAAATGGGGGTGGATGGGGATCCTTATTTTAGCAAGCTACAAGTTTTACTTTATTTTTATGTTTAATAAATCCATTATAAATGTGGGCATGATTGACATAAATTTTTATTAGCTAATATCTATATTTATAATGATATTATGATTCTTATTTACTGTTTATATGTACACTAGCAGCTTCGCCCCTAGCCTCTAGGGGATTTGCCCCAAGAGGTAATTAAACAAGGATGACAACATCCATGAAAGAAGCGAAGCTCTGAAACAAACAAACATTAACACTTGTGAAGTGTCAGAACTGAATATTAATGCATGTCTATACAAAATTGTAATTAAAACTGATTAAATACATGTTACTGTTTAAGGACATACTGACGTTTTTAGGACTTGATTATAGAGATGCTTCGCTTATAACAATAGACGTTATTGAAATAGGAATCAGTATTAAAAAAAATCAGATGAATAGGATATTTTTAACATTCAAAACCATTATTTGTTGTCAAAAAAGTAAAAATCAGCTTGTTATAAATGGATGTACGGACTTTCTGGTAACGATTATAGAGTTGCTGTGCTTTCTAAGTCGTACCTAACTGTTGTAGAAATCAGCATTTAAAGTTTGAGATTGATAGGACAATTCTAGCCTGTTTAAGTTAAGTAAAAGAGCTAACTGTACCAGACGTACGGACGGACCGACCCTAATTATAGAAATATGAAAAAAATGAGGGGGATTTTTATTTTTGAAAAAGATCTTTAAACAACCACAGGACCAGTAGATATATTCCCTGAAGAGTAGAATTCAATCAGTTTAGTGGTTAGCGAGATCTTAAGGGATGGGCGGACAGACAAACAGACATCAAGCTACTTTGTATTATATATTAACACCTAGGGATCTAAGGAACAAAACAATAACCGATTAATATGTACATCCCCAATATTGATACATATTTAATAAATAAATTAAATACTTATTTAATAAATTATATTACAAAATTATTTGTCTGTAGATGACAATTAGTGGTTGAAAAGTTTTGACACTCATCTTAATGAACCAACCAATAAAAAAAAAATTAAATTTCCTGAAGTTCTTATGCTAACGAATATAAAAACGTTATTATAAAACTTTGAAGTTTGGGGACTAGTGTAATTAACAGTCCCCTCCCTTTCTAAATAAAACTGCTGACTTTAAACATGAATACCCTGTAACTACATAATTTAAAAACAAAGCATTACCAATAGACAGACAGAAGACTACTTGCTAATTCCAATTTAGAATAATTATAAGAACCTCACGTTATTTGCATATTAACTATACCTTTCCGCAGTGAGGTAGGGGACATTGGGCTGTTTATAACACTAGTCCCCAAAGTTTTACAGTTGTGTGTTCAAACGTTTTAACTACTAACTTTAATCTACACAAGGGGTAATTTTGTGTATTATCATTGGGGATGTACAACAATTTATTGACCTTTGTCTTATCCCTTTAGATCCCTGATATTTGTAATAATCTATAGAAAGAAACGATTATTTGGTTACATTAAAACATCAAACATAAAGATTTAGATTTAGGTTTAGCCCCCCGCCCCCCCCCCCCCTCTCCTCACCATCATTTAGTGCAATAGAACTTGAAAATATTTATTATTAACTTTAATTCTAAGTCAGAATAAATATTTCCCAATATGTCTATGTTTTTGTGTCTTTTATTTATTTGAATTATATCTTAAGTTTTGACTTTATAAGCGCATTTAAACGCCTTTTTTTACAAGCTTTTCGTGCACCCACGTTCAGAGAACTTGCTAAAAACCCCTACGGGGGCGCGGGGGGGTAAATGAAACCAGTACTGGCGATTAAAATATGTCTTTGGGTAATCAAATATCGATTTTTTAGCCGGCGACACCCGGCGAAAACATGTTTTCTCTTACTGTCTTCTTAAATGTTGATTAAAAAACAAACAAATAAAAACTAAAATCTTGACTTCAACTAGAATTATTTAGGACTAATTTCTTCAATTTGTGTTTTTTTCTTTTATACTGTCAAAATATATGTAATGCATGACTCATCAGAAGTTATTTTGTCTAATTACGTTAATTCTAAGAGATTTTATAATACTTTTAAAATTGTTGGTGAAACACAAAAAGTATGCCTTTTTCTGTAAGAAAATTTTTGCATTTCTTGACTTCCATGCATTAGAATGCTTACTTAAAAAGCGTATTTTTACGATTCCTTTGAAATCTGATGTACATTGGGTATGATAATGCTCATAGAATGTTTAAAACTTGATTTGGGGGTGGTGAATTGTTGCCCCTTGTTGCCCCTATGTGCAATGGCAAAAAAAATTAGGTAAATCCCCAATGATGATACACAAAGTTAATCCTTCTGATGAAGCGGTTAATAAGTTATGACTCTCAACTTTATGAACCAACTATCAAAGTTCAACAAGAGTCCCCAAAGTTGTTAAGTTAACAAGAAAAGTTAATATAAAACTTTGGGGACTACTGTAATAAACAGCCCAGTGTCCCGTCTCTCCCTGGAACGAGACTCTGCTTCACAAGACAACAATAATTGTTAATGTTTTTAATGAGGATACTTTCACAGAAAACAATACCAGATCTTTTCAAATGTGCCGAAAAAAATATACAAATCAAACTATTACACATGGTGCGATTAACACCACCCCCCCCCCCCCCTTCTGATAACAAGCGTGAGAATTAAATAGTCTAATTTTAAAGGAAAATTGAATATTGACCATATAAACACATGTAAAAATAAAAATCTAATATGCTAATAAGCATTTTTATATTTTATGCAGGTTATGAGCTTCGCCTCTATGGATGTTGTGATTGTTGTTAATAATATAATTAAAAGAAAGCTGTATTATCCCTGTAGTCATCTTAGGCATTTCTACTCTCACTACTAACAATTGAAGTACAAGATTAAATTGACAACTAGGCTGTATCTTTACAGCAGAATAAAAATTAGAAGGTATATAAACATCAAGAATGATTATTATAATATCAATAAAACTCCTTCATACAAAGGCGATTATTGTCTAAAAGTCTTGTAAATATTGGTATAGAAGCCCAGCCTGAAAAATCGCTTAAGAGGACTGAATACACCACGAGATAATATGTTGGTGCAACTCTGAACCAAATCTTTGCTTAATAATATGGTCTAATTGCACGACCTTTGTCTAGAAGCACTGACTGTGTTACACGCCTGGCATAGCAGCAGTAGGAACTATTTGTAAGGTCTTTGTGTATGCCGCGCCGAGATACGGACCTATCACCTTTCCAACAATGTTATGCCACAGTTGCTGGTCATTGCCTATTAAAAAATGTAGTATGTACTTAAAGACAGGGTAGAAGCTAATCTTTATGTTATTGATCACAAACTATTGTCTAAAAATATATTCAATAAAGTGCAATTAAAGGATTAATGCATTTTTAAAAAACTCTATTATTCAACTTTGTATTTCAAATATTTTTTTATCATCATTATAATCCTATTACATAAAGTAGTAAGCTTTTTTGTCTTTAGCGAAGGATGATGAACCAATATGGCTGAAATGGTTTTGGCTGTTTTAATTTCATAAATCAGTCTTGGTATAGTTTAAGTCTTTTTTTATGCCTTTCCATATCTCGTCGAATATAGAGCCTCTAGTATATTAGCAAACTGCCGTATTTAGACCATTATTCTTTCATTACTTTAAATATTATTTTTGCTTTGGTCTGCTATGGAAAGGGTCAATGCATTTTCAGTCTAGTTGGCTTCTTTACTATTCATCTATTCTTATATATCTTTTGTTGTAACCTTGAAATAACTTAAGGATATCTATTTAATCAAACACAATAACTTTATATAATACACTATATTCGAATAACTGTCACTAATTTAAAGTTAATGATTTCTTTAGTGAATAATTATCTAAGTTTTTTACACTTAAAATTAATTTTTGTACTTTAATTATGATACAATCAATAAGATGTTGCTATTATGTTGACCCCATGTTGAGAACTAAACAGACTAAAAAGCTTCAATTGTATTACGTATTGGCTTCAAGCCAATCTTAAAAAATAATAGGTATATACTTCTCTCAAAGCTCAAATATCTTGGGTGTTCTATAACTAGTGTTTGTCTGTATGTCAATTAGTCCATTTTATACTGTTGATGTCTTATTCTTTTTCAATTTGAACAGTCCAAAAGTATGAATTGTTTTAATTGTACTAATTTGAATATATTGATACTTTAAATCAATACCTTATTCTAAGAATTTTAAGACTACGCTTATTTTAGTTATCATCCTTGTTATAAAATATCCAATGTTCTTAAAGGAAAGTTGTTTATATAATTCAAATATGATATTAGGATTTGTTTATGTTTAAAGAAAAAGGCTTTCAACATTCAATTTGAAAGAAACATCGATATAAAAACTTGCAGGGCTCGGCATCTGCAGCAAGTCGATGTTCAACTTCTATTTAATGGCCTATTTGTTAATTTGTAAAAAGCAAAAAAAAACATAAAAATCTTTTTCACTAAATTTTTCAACTTCAATTTTCAAAGTGAGGGAGAGGACAATTGCAAAAGAATTTAGTGTATAATTATATATATTACAGAAAACTAAATATTTGCAGAGCCTTATTAAAAAAATTATTTATCATTGATTATCCTATCCCTGATGTAACCTGTTCTATAGCTATTACGAGATTTGAACAATTCAGAGGAATATTTTGCTGCATACTTTTTCATTTTATACAAACTTTCAAAGCAGATTGTAATAAGTATTTTATTTCAAAATGCAAAAGTAAAAACCTATTAAGCATTTATTTAGTTAAGTAACAGGGTGTTGATCTATATGTATGTATGCTGAGATTTCGCAAGCGTCTGATCTGATCGTTTAGGGAAGTTTTCCATTGGTCTAGAGAAGGTTTTAGGCAATTGGGTAGTGGGATTCGATTTATTTCTTTTTCGTTTTAAACTAAAATTCAAAGTTGGGTGGGTGTTAATACCGCCCCCCTCCCCCTAATGGAAGTCCCCTTAAAGGTCTCTAATAGGTTTTAGGTGTATTCTGTGATATTTTTTGAGGGTAAATGCAAGGTAAAAGGGTTGAATTTGGGGGTGCCGTATCCCAAATTTTTAAAGTTTAAATTTTTACCCCCCCCCCCCCTCCTTGCCTATGTGATATAAAGATTAACCCCCCCCCCCAAAAAAAAAAAAAAAATGAAAAGGCTTGGTCCGCCCTTGGGTAAATGTTAAAGTTTCTATACAGATATAAACAATGACAATGACATTAAATGTTACAATTCTTTTCCCCCTTCTCTTTCACCTCAAGTGGCGAACCCAAAAGAGATAAGTTTTTAAATAATGTACTAAAAGTTGGATCTAATTTAAGCCATTGGAATTGAAGAGATGCGTACCTGGACGCAATGACCTCTTCAGGCAAGTTATTTTATCTTTCACTTTGTTGGCTCAAACCCATTACCCATTACCAACTTATTCAGTAACTTCGCTGCTGAAATCACTTTATATAGTAAGTATGGATATATGAAGTTGTGTCAGCTCTAGGGCAAAGCTTTAAAGAGTTATGCAGGGAAAAGGGTTAAATTTCCATCATTGCCTAAATCCCATTCCCTGAAGTTAAGGAATGCTTTAAAAAATTTATTACATATATTGCAAATTTTGCCTCTCCTAGTAATTTTGTTTGCAATTTGTATTTTGTATAAGGCAAATGAATATTAGCAACAAATTCAAATTTAACATTTTATGGACATTGAAGCCGATAGTTTTAGACAATTTTTAGGCCGTTTTATTCTATAAAAACATTAAACATCATTTTGAACATAAGTGATAAATAAATATGTCTGATTTTAGTGATAACAAGGTTTTGTGATTTCTGTAAAAAAAAATATACTTTTGATTTTAAAGTTATTCATTTGTATCTTAATAATTTGGCAGCTCACAGGCAAGAAACTAGGGAAGGGTAGAACTTGCAGTGATATTTGCCACTGGTGATAGGAATAAACATTAAAATCTTCCTACACCCCTCATCCCGCACGCCCCTGGTTAACACTGTGAAATTACCCAATGCTAATTGGCGCATTTTCAATCCTTTTCAAAAGGGAATTCATCGTAGTTCCGTCTTGATCCATACATTTTTATGCAATAAAAAGGTTTAAGAAAAAAGTATAATATACTTCTGAATTTGATAAAAATTTTGCCTGTAGGATGAAAGAGCTCAAATTTTGCAATGACACATTTTTCATTCTGTCGACGCTGTTTGTTAAGCGTTGCTGCGCCAAATCTAAAAATACAAAGATAATATTATTTCCTCAGGAAGCGCGGCAATAACAGCTTACAACAAAATGCTCACAAAAAAATGCTTTTTACTCTAGATTAGATTGGGACACTGTATTTGAGGAGGAAAGGAGGGGAAGACAAATAGCATAAAACAAACTTATTTACTTAAACTTCAAAAAAAACAATAATCTGAAAACTTTTGTGACCTATGTAGAGCTTTCTTTCTTCGGTTCAGGGGTTAGCGAGATCTTAACAGACAACACAAAAAAACTTAGTTGTTTTTACAGTAGAATTGATTGTATGCAATTATAATTTGAACAGTAAAGCAAAGATATCTTATAAATTAAAAATAAGTAAAGTTGTTTTTATATAATGACCTTATATTATGACAAACAGACAAATACGTGGAAAATGTAGAGAATATTTGCTCCTAAAAGTTAATAAAAAAAATATATATATACCTAATGACATCACCAGAGTAGATTCTAACTTCAGAAGCCTCTCCCTCAGATCTGAAATTATCAAAATAACTGGGAAATAGATACATCAATATAGAGATAGACAAGGACGTCAAAAGGCAGGGGGGAATGAAGGGGTGTAAAGCCCCCCCCCCAAAAAAAAAGGCTTGGGCGTCATTTGAGATAGCTATGCTTAATATTTTTTTTGTGATTCAAGGTAATGTCTTAAATCTACAGTAAAAGATTGGGAAAATATATGGTTATAAATTCTTCTCAAAAACACACAAAACAAATTTTTTATTGCTTCTCATTTTAAAGTTTCGAGTTTTAAAAAATCATTAGGTTAAATTTTGACGTTTCATTTACAAAATGTAGGTTTTTACACCCTCAAATAATAAAATTTGGTTCATGGAAAGAAAGAGAAGTAGCAGGTTTCGTCATATTTTCACAGTAGCTTTTCTCCTATTTGTCTCCTCTGTGGGGGGCTCCAACCCTGCCAGGTCATTTCCAAACCCTGCGGTGCAAATACCTATCATGAGCTATTGTGAAAATACGACGAAACCCGCTACTTCGTTTTCTTTCAATGATCCATAAATTTTTAAAATTTCATACAGCAAATTATTTATATGTAGTTTTGATATGGAAAACTTACTTTAATCTGAAATCACCAATAAATGTTCCATTACTACTTCCCAAATCCTACAATACATTTTCAGTCATATTAAATCTTTTGAAAAATCTACAGTTTTTTTTGAAAATCATAAATTATTTTAGTCTAATAATTTTTTAATAAAAAATACGAAATTTACTGTCTATTCTTGAATTTAGACGCCTATCTTGCATAAAAGCTATTAAAATTAGATTTTTGGTTAATTCATACTGACGTACAGACCCTATTTATAAAGTAGCTACGCTACAAAAATATTTGACCTGAATAAAGAATTCTGAATACTTGTAGCTTATTTTAGCATGCTCCTTCGATAAAACCTTAAACAATAAAGATTAATTTAAATTATAAATATGAACTTACTGCTATATAAATAGTTCTAGCGGCTTCGCCCCTAGAGGCCTCTAGCGGCTTTTGAGGATGAGGGAGTTGAATCCCAAAACCAATTTAATAATTTTTTCAAATTTTTTTCAAAAATCAAATTTTTTTTTAGGGGGGGGGGAGATAATTTTTTTCTAGGGGCGATTTCTCTTGGGAGGGAGGTGGTACCTTCCCCCAAAATAGTTAAAAGCCTTTCCGGCACTCATTGCCATATATAGTAAGGACTTCCAGACATAGTTCGTATTATATTATTAGTAGTTTCATATTAGTTGTTTAATAGTTTATTACCAACGTTATCTCATTCGTTGGATAAAAAATGTGACTTTTATTTGTTGTTTATCCATAAATCCAATTACAATAGGGACAGTTTTGTCTATCATCACTGAGTATATATATGTACATATATTAATTTCTCGTATTCATTCGAATCCGGTCGATAGGAACCGGTTCTCATCCATACGAAAAAAAACTATGTCTAGCTTCGTATTATATCCATCTTTCTACGAATATAAAAATGTACAGTCATAAGATTAAAACCAGTTTTTTAGCCCGTGCCTTTGGCACCTCTGACTAAAAAAACTGGTTTTAATCTAATAATTGTACATTCTATATCCGCGGAAAGCAATTTATAATAAGATGAAAGAAATAGCTATTATTGTTCTTAGTTTTATCCCTTAAGATCCCTGGGTTATAGTTACCTTAGAAAGAAACCTACAGTTTGAAGTTTGGACAGGTTCTTCTTTCGTGCTACGACCAATTACTTCAGGTTCCTACAAATTAAAGTTTTATTCAAATACACGAGGCGTGTGTGTGTTGGGGGGGGGGGGGGGAACAAGCTCTTGTGTAGAATATAAATTACATAGATTTATAATAATAAAATGTTTTAGGTGTTAAAAGGTACCCCCTAGCTTAGGATATAGCACATACAATACTCTAAATTGATTCTATCCATTCAAAATTTTGAGTTTACATTATGATATTTAATTTCAGACAAATTAAGAATTCAATTAATAATCCATAATAAATACCTATACTTTTATAATTATACAGGGGGAAAGAAAAAGGTATTTGAGGAAATGCACCAAGAGCTTTAGGAGTACTATCGGCTCAATGGTAGTTGAGTATCTACGAATTCCCCAATAGTAGCTGAGTATCCACGCATATTTCCCTTTGAGCCGTACTATATTTGACCAAAATGGATTGAGTCCATTATTATATTAAATTCCTAAAGCCTTTTTATAAGAAATAAGATAAGAAAATAAACATATTTAATGTGAAAAGGGAAAATTTGAAATTTGTTAATATACTTATTACTTAAATTGAGTTGTGAGGATTTGAAAGCAAAAAAAAGACACTAATAAATATATTATGTAAAAAAATTCATTGTTTGATATAATTTAAATTGGATATTTTATGATAAAAAAGTTATAGATGTCATTAAAGAATATATAAAACTTTAACAACAAAAATATTTCACAAAAAACGTAAAACGTCTATCTCTAATAAAAACCGCGAAAATTCCAGTTTCCATATAATCGAAGGTCTCTAAGGACGGATAAAAAGGTGTAAAGATTGCAATATTAATGGCAAAGCAGCGCAATAATCAAGTTCTTTTTATGGATGATGTCATTCTAGTTTATTGATCTTTGGGGAAAAGAAACATTTACAGTCCAATGTAAATGACATAATAACCAGGCGATAATTGGATGTACAAGTGTACTGTACATCCCCAATAATCATAAAAGAAAAAAACCCTTTCTGTGGATTGAAATTTTGCTGGATAAGACTATCCCCCTACTCTTACTAATGGGTTAACTTCATAGTTATAACGTACCTTTGCTTTTAACTTAATTTACCTGTTCGTTTATGAAAACTGTTTTAACATCAAATCCGGAAGAACTTGGCTGACATGTCAACACAACTCTGCCTGCAGGGGTATGCAGAATTGCATCCAAACTGGATTCCACCCAAACCTACCAAACCCTGCGGGGAACCTTATCCTTCCAGAAAAATTAACATGGCTTAACAGTATCAAATTATAATTTACTGTCAAATATCCGCATTTTAACTGAACATAAAGAAAAACCATGTCTTCCATGTCTTATAAAAATCGTCTTTAGAAATGAAAATCAAAATCGTGGAAAAAAGCCTAAAACTTGTAAATTGAAATGGAATTGGTATTTATTAAGTGCCTAGCGACCACAGAATTATTCCTCTTATTTTTTGATAAAGGGAAAAGTAGGTTGCGGGTAAAGTCTATAAAAGTGTGTGGTTTTAGGCTTAAATATAGTAGTAGAACGATAATATTCACTAAATATGTGTATTTCTTGTTGAAAAGAACTATAGACAACAATTTTTTTTTTAAAGATTAACATAAATTTTTATTGTTCTACTTTTCTGTTTTTAACTTAAAACACACAACCTTTACGGATTTTACACGCAACCTACTTTTCCCTTTAAAAAAAGGGGGAGGTTTTTTTCTTTATGCCTAACCTCTACGAGGATCCCTAAACCTGTGGGGCCTGTATTGCGGTGCCCCACACGGTGGGGCTACAAATATAACCTAACCAAAGTTAAAACACTACACCCTCCCTCCTTCTCAAATTTAAAGGTAGTATTCTAATTGAACCTAACCTAATCTATTTCTTTGTTTTTATAGATGTGTTTATATTCTTGGGTTGGATCCCGTGGTAGTGCAATTCTTATAAACCCTTCCTTTACTATCACTCTCTTCCATAGCAATACACAATTAAAACTATAATACATAATAGTTAGATACTGGATGGGATTGCATTATAGTAGATGAGCAAAATTATAATTACTGTGACAAACTTTTATGTTGTAATTTTATCTGTATTTATGGTTTTAGGAACGTTAGTCATGATTACCATTACATAATCTTTAAGCTATTTGGGGAGAGGGTACCTCCCAAGAGAAATCGCCCCTGAAAAGAAAAAACAATTTTTAAAACTTTTTGACGCTTATCTTAAGTTAGGTTAGGTTATTTAAAGATTTATTGGGATATCCATAAGGATAGGACTGTAGGAACTGTGAAAGTGATCATGTCTGACACAATATCGACATACACTTTTATAAAAGGTTAATATGATTACCTAGTTGTTTACTATTATGGAACAATGTAAAGTATACTGATAAAGATTATAAGGTAATAACAGATTTAAGATACATTTTACTAGAAAAAAAAGTACATTGAAAAACTCTAGCTTTGCTCTCCCAACAAAATGTAATGGTATCGCGTAGCTAACTATAAACCTCACGTTTATTAAGACGTACTAAATTTGCTTTATATTAATCAATAGCATGTCATACTATTACTGAATATCACTGATTTTTGTAGCACAGCTACTCTATAACAACAGTTTCACTATTGTTTGTAGTCCAATTTTAACAATTCAAAAACTGGAATTGCTTCTCATTTTGTAGGATTAGTACTAAGTTTCAAATAAAATCTGTAAATGAACAAAAAAATAAATGTAGAAAGTTTAGATCCAATATACCATAATTAGACCAATTAGGAACAATCCGAACATATCAGAAATTTAGAAAGTTTACACATTTTGGTACGACAGGGAAGATATTTTGTTATTTTTTTTCATATAATAAGTCACCAATAAATAGTAGAATTTCAGGAGGATCGGCTTTGTTTTGCGAAATTAGCTATAAATTTCGTCACTCGTATCTAGGGTAACAATTAAAGCTCTTTATAGTGCCTATAAAAAATGACGTCATACAACACACCCCTCCTTAACCGAACTTTAGATTAAAAAAATTTCCCAAACATTCGGACAATTGGGCATTCAAATAGGACCTAGTGGTAGTTAAAATCAGTTGAGAACGAAATCCTAGCCGATCCTTCTTGCCGGATATGGCCATTTTAAGATTTCAAGTCAAATTACACTAAATAACCTGATATAAACTTCACTCTTCTTTCTAAATTTTAGTGTAATTATAGTGGTACAGACCCGAAACAGAGTAGATTTGCTCCTCTGGCCGAAATGAGTGCCTGGAGTTCCTGACAGAGAGTGCCTTAATGTGTTAACATATGTAGGGATTCGAACCCATTCCCAAAACTATTCAAAGTGTGGAATAACTGTACATTACAGCATGAGGTCAGTATTTTCATCACTGATTGATAGATGGCCAGCCATTCTAACCAGAAACCTGACCATTCATCCCCAGGCCTAAATGGAGCACCTTGGAGGTGTGTTTCTGGGGTGTTGTTCACCTGCACCCAAGGATTGGGCAGGCCAAGACCCAATGGTGCCCTCAGACTCCCAGTAACCCTGTCACTTGTGGGTGTGGCTGCCCAACTATGAATGGCAACAAAAGAAGTAGATGCCATGGTGGACTTTGGCAAACACACCCTGGTTCGTGCCCTGGGCAATGAGATGCTCCCCTGCCAATACCAGATCAGCACTGCTGCCATGGAAGGAGAGCTGCAGGTGGTGGTCCGTATATCTTCACTCAAGATGCAAGTTAGCCCTACCCTGATCTTGACCCTGCAGGAGATCATAGTTGAGTGCACTTTAACCCTTGCCCTGAACCTGGGAGGGTTCTTTCTGAGGGAGTTGGGGACACAGTTACTGTTTGACGGACCTGAGCTGATAGTATGGATCAGTTGAGAGAGTAGCCATAGTTCGCCCTCACTCCCATTACAGCCAAGCCTGGGGAAAGCCTAGGGCCCCTCCCACCACCAGTGACTGAAGCACTTTAGCCGTACAATCAACTGTCTGGCCAAGGCAGCTCTCATGGGGCCACAGCTCTTGCCCCCATTAAATTTCCGTGGTCAAAGAGCAACTGTTCAGAGCTGTTCGACGACCAGGATATGGGTAGCTTGTAGTTGCTGGCCATTCTCATCAGGGTAGGGGCCAAGGCCCCCCAGAAGAAGAAACTGGACATGGGCTTTTCTAAATTGTACACCCCCATGGTATTCAAGGTGCCTCCAGGAGGCACAAACTGGATAGGGGTGGGGTTTCACATCAAACTGCCCCTCAGAACAGAGATGGTGGTAAAGACCAGGCTAAACTTCCAGCCAATGGGCCTTAATGTGGGGAACCCTAGTTACAAGTCCACCACGAAGCTGACCCGGCTGATCACCAACAATACCCAGTGTATCCAGAGAGGCATGCATTGCGTGAGCCCAATATGTTGTTGTTGTAGCCCTGATTCCCTGAAGTTAATATTTAGATGCGCACAGAGATTGGATGTGAGAATCCTTGGACCAATCTTAGATTGGTAAGCTTTGCACACAGCTAATTGTAATCTGTGTTACATTACAAGCTTATCCACGATTCTCATGGAAGCTACTTCATTATTGCATCATCCTGGCCTAAAGTTTTGGCAGGTGTTCAATGGTAAGCCATCCTAATTAATGGCACTCTCATACAAGGAGCAGGGGTGAGGGAAAGCATGGTTAAAGCTGCTCAATTGGTAGAATCCTAACTTCCTACAAATATCCCGCCTTACAACCCTAGGGCATCTCAGAGAAGATTGCATTGTCATAATCTGACAAATTGCCACAACATTTGTCAACCATATGCAAAGTCTATGTTGGGACTTGAACATGGTTTCTCCCAACCACAGCGTAGTGTGCTAACCACTAAACTATGGGAACCCTTCCTGAGCCAAATATACAAAATTCCTGTCATCTAGCTGTAATATACAGCTATTCCACACATTAGATAGTTTTGGGAATGGGTTCGAATCCCCACTTGTGTTAACATTATAAGGCATTTCCTGTTAGGAACTCCAGGCAGTATGTTTGGCAAGAGGAGCAAATCTACTCTGTTTTAGGGCTGTCCCACTACAATTACACTAAAATTTAGAAAGAAGAGTGAAGTTTGTATCCGGTTATTTAGTGTAATTTGACTTGAAATCTTAAAATGACCATATCCGGCAAGAAGGAACGGCTAGGATTTCGTTCTCAACTGATTCTAACTACCACTAGGTCCTATTTGAACGCCCAATTGTCCAAATGTTTGGGAAATTTTTTAAATCTAAAGTTCGGTTAAGGAGGGGTGTGACAATACATTTGACCAATGATTAAATAAACAATAACAATGGCAGGCAAGTATACATTTTTAATTGACCAATGGTAGGCCTGTATACATTTTAATTGTGTAATTTTTATGGGCACTATCAAAAGTTTTGAAACAAATCTATTTAAAAACAGAAGGAATTACTTCAAACACTTTTTGGTTAGTTCAACTTTGTGTTGAAAATTAAGGATCTACTGCAGTTCACGGTAAAACATTGCTGGTAACGAAAATCTATGAATTTTAAAGGCTGCTAGCTGCCAAACGGCTGAACGTACAGATCATGCCCGCACACTGTTTTAAGCGGCATAAGAATGCCTACAAACAATCTGGAATAGCCATAAATCAATAATGCATAATTATCTCGCAGTGCAGAGAAATGCGCGAAAAAGGCCTATTTTACTCGTTTTTTCTTCAGTGAAGCTTTCCCTGTGCATCATTGGATCTTGGCTATTCCAGATTATTTGTAGGCCTTCTTATACCGCTTAAAATGGTGTGCGGGTATGATCTGTACGTTCATCCGTTTGTCAGCTAGCAGCCTTTAAAATTCATAGATTTTTAGCAATATTCGTTACCTGCAATATTTTACCATGAACTGCAGTAGATCCAAAATTAATAAACAAATGTTTAAACCGTGATTACAGAAGTTCTGGTTGTGCAACCAAGTCCAAAATTATGCCTCCGTGTAAAAAGAATCTAAGGTGAATTCTTAAAAAAAAATTTGCCTGACTAAAATTAGTGAGGCTCGCTAAAAATTTAGGGGGGATAATTTTGCCTCAGTAAAATTTTAGTGAGGCAAACTGATTTTAGTGAGGCAAAAGTTTTTTTTTAAGAATTCACCTCTGTTTCAGATCGATAGGACGATTAAATCATAACGTGATCAGTCCAATCTAATACAGACATACAATCAGACCTTTGTATCGGTTCTAAATGTAAAAAATCTTTGCTTTAAAATATCTTTTTAAAACTTTTTTTCTCACATATTTTCACAAAAAAAAGTTGAAACAATTTGCACTTCTGTGCTTAGTAGCATGAATGATTGCATCATATGTAGCTTAAATTTCACCTATAACGCAGTTCTAATAATTTTTTTATTCTAGGCCAGAAAAAATGTGTAAATATTGTATATATGACGCTAAACATCTGATGCACTAAACAAAATATAAAAAGCAACTTTTAGTGCTCTTCTTCCTTGCTTACGCCAAGCCTTGATAATATTAAGACTCTTTTTAAAAAAAATATCTAATAGTTATTTATCGTATCGTATTATAGTCAGCTTTCCGCAGATATTAAAATGCAAAGTTATAAGATTATAGTAGGTTTTGTTAGCCCCGAGGGGCAAAGGCCGGGCTAACAAAATTGGTATTTATTTCATACTTTTAATTCTAATATTTTTCGAAAACTGTCTCTAATAGGATTCCATATATGATTTTTTAGCATGGCTGAGAATTGGTTCTAATCCAGCGGATTTTAATTCGTTTTGAAGCCATACTGGAAATAATTATTGAGATGTTTTACAACTTGTTGAATTTGGTGTTTCAAAGCATGCGAGTTACCCTACAAATTAGATCATGGAACCTGAAAAAATTGACCTTTTTAGACTGAAAACATTTAAATTAATCCATTATCCTAAGATTTTTAATAAATTTAAAAATAAAATCTTACTTTTTGTCATATTACAAAAATATTTACATTTTTTAAAATAGGAACACAATATTTAAACTGCAATTATTTGGTGAGTTTGTTTTAATTTTGTTAAGAAATTGCGTGTTTTGTAATTCGCCGGGCCGGTCAGAGACTGCATCCCGGGGGGAAAATAGGCGGGCGGCGGTACGCGCCAATCTTGGAAAAAAGAAAGAATAGAGTTAATATAGAATACATGTCCACAGTTTCTTTCTTTTCAATTTATTTTTCGTAGCGCACCTTCTAATTACACAAAGATGTATACATGAGTTATCATACAATGATTAAATATATATATATATATATATATGTATATAAGAGGTTAACTCACAAACAAAATATGAATTTTACATATTTATTCAGACATTACAAATTGTTTCGTGCATGTTTGCACTCTTCAGATGTCAATGTAAAACTAAAGTTTAAAATAAATTTAAATTTAAAGTATTTTTACAAATATTTTTGAAGATTTTTTGAACATAAAATTTAAAAAAAATATTTATATACAGCAGCACCAGAAGTTCAGTCGATGCAGGGTAAGAGATGTTTCTTTCTTGAAATTCTACTTCTTGATCTTGTAAGCCATGAGAGGACCAGTTTTGCCAGGTGCTGTGTAAAGTTGGTCAGGGGGTGGGGGCAGATTCTTCTTCAGGATGGTGGTTGAAGGAAATCATTTTGTTTCAGAGCATTCATTCAATTTTGTTCAGAGGTCTCAACTATTTTAATAATAGGAGACTAGTTTCATCTTGCAAGTGAAGGTATCAAAATTGTTACCAGAGAGTTCTCAATACATAATGTAAAGATAATATAAGAGGTTAACTCACAAACAAAATATGAATTTTACATATTTATTCAGACATTACAAATTGTTTCGTGCATGTTTGCACTCTTCAGATGTCAATGTAAAACTAAAGGTTAAAATAAATTTAAAGTATTTTTACAAATAATTTGGAAGATTTTTTTAACATAAAATTTATTAACAAATATATAAATAAAAAGAAACAAAAAGAAAAAAATGAGAAAGAAAAGTTTATTTATCTCTATATCCATCTTGTACATTTCAAAAAATAAACAAGGATGACAACATCCATAAGTAGCAAAGCACAAAAATTATGGATGGATATCTGATGAAAATAAACTATGTTGCAGTTTCATAAAAAAAAACATTAAACTAAAAATCTTGAAACCTAGATTTATAACTTGAAAATCTAAGAATCGATCTAGCACCTCAACCAATAAGCAAATCTCAATGAAACTTTGTGGTGATATGTAAATTGTTAACTTATATAATCACTATAAATATCAGCCGGCTGTCTTGAATAATAGTAAAGAAAATAATAAAAACTTTAAAATCTAGGAATCTAACTAGCACCCCAAATCTTGATAAAAGCATGCAGAATATAAAAGTGTTCAAACCCTGAAAATTTCAGCTGTCTAACTTTGAGAAAATCATGAAAACTTAAAAATGTAGGATTCGATCTAGCACCTCAACTAATTGACAAATCTTAATGAAACTTAGTGAAAATATGAAAAATGGTAAGAAATTTAATCCCTAAAAATTTCAGCTCTCTATCTTTTATAGGAGCGGAGAAAATCACGTTTCCCCCTTTCTGTCTCAGAAGGACGGATAGACAGATAGACATTTTGAATTATAAAGTAGCTTTGCTACTAAAAAGGGGGGTAAAATAAACAAGGATGACAACATCCATAAGTAGCAAAGCACAAAAATTGTGGATGGAAATGCGTAAAAGTAGATTTAAAGTGTATTTATCCCAAAAAAGTTTGAAAATTGGACCAAAACACCAAATATATGGGGAAATATGTAAAACATATAAAAATAGCCAAAAACCTGATAAAAGGCAGTCTGACTGCCATGGTTGTTTTCTTTAAACGATGGGAAATTTAATTTTGATATCTATAACTGAAAAAATTTTGAAAATCGGACCATAAACACTAGGGTGGGTCGATTTTGGACATTTTTTTTCTGAGGCCAAAGCGGGGATCTGCACTCAATTTATATAGATATAATACACCTCTGGATGATTTAAAATTTATCCTAAGACTTAAAACCGCTGACGACCAGACATTCAATTGTATAACTATTTGTAAATGGAAGTCAAAAATTTATTGAATCAGAACTATGGCTTCATGGTGCTCCCTGGAAAAGCCTTGAGGAGCTGAGTCAGGAACTTTTGTCCGTTTCAAAAAATCTCGTTCCTAGCCTGAGAAAATCTAAAAAACCTCTACAAATTGGACAATTCTCAATAAACCTTAAAAAAAATTGTTTTTTTAGTGATTTCTAAGGCTAGGAACGAGATATTTTGAAACGGACAAAAGTTCCTGATTTAGCTCCTCAAGGCCTTTCCAGGGAGCACCATTAAGCCATAGTTCTGATTCAAAATAAATTTTGAATGTCGTCTTTGCATACTAATAAATATGAATTATATTTTAAGTGGTCGTGTTCTAAAACTCAATTTTTTAAAATTCTGTTTCGGTCAGAAATGTTTTTAAGGTTAATTTTATCTGTTGCATATCCCCGCTTTGTCTAATTCCGATATGAACCCACCCTAATAAACACTGAAGATATGGAGAATGATGTGATAAATACAAAAATAGTCTAAAACCTGCAAAAAGGCAGTCTGGCCGTCATGGATGTTTTCTTTAAACGACGGGAAATTTAATCTTCATATCTATAACTGAAAAAATTTTGAAAATTGGACCATAAACACTGAAGATATGGTGGAAATGTGAAAAATACAAAAATAGCCTAAAACCTGCAAAATGGCAGTGTGGCCGTCATGGTTGTTTTCTGTAAACGACAGGAAATTTAATTTTGATATCAATAACTGAAAAAATTTTGAAAATCGGACCATAAACACTGAAGAAATGGAGAAAATGTGAAACATACAAAAATAGCCTAAAACCTGCTAAAAAGGGGTCCGACCGACCTTGATGTTTTATAGTTAATTGTGCTCCTTAATAATGGGAATGTTGTCAAAAAATTTAAGCTGTCTATCTTTAATAGGAGCCAAGAAAATCACGTTTCCCCTATTCTGTCTTACACGGACGGACGGACAGACGGACGGACGGACAGACGGACGGACGGACGGACAGACGGACATTTCGAATTATAGAGTAGCTTCGCTACTAATAAAAGGTGTGTAGTATACTTTATAATACACAATAATATAATCTAATGGCATATAGTGGTATACAACTCTTCTGTTGGAGGGAGTGTATGAGTCAGTAATCCAGTGAGAGAAGTGAATACTTAAAAAGATGGTATGCATCAAAGAAGTCTATCTATACATGGTCAATTATTGGCAGCTGATACTATAAGTATAATTCTAGGACTAGGGGATAAAAAGTAAAGATTCGGCAATTTTGAATACAACTTTCCTTATCCTCAGGGATTTAAGTATAGGACAATGGACATTAGAATAATCCTATCCAGATTCTTGAGGGTGGAATTCTTTTTTCTGCCTTTGTTCGCTTGTATTGATGAGTAGATTTTTGTGTAGAATATTGTATCATCTATTGTCACATCCCTATTAATTTTCTAAATGTCAAAGTGGGTTACAATAGTATAACTTTAAATGTTTCTTTCTTTCATTATCGCCGCTGCTTCTTGCTATGCATCACTAGTAGCTACACCTCTAGATGGATCTTGAGGCACTTGATTTATACAATAATCAGATTAAAAGTAGTTAAAGCAGTGGCGTGCGAAGCACTTTGTCTAGAAGGGGAGGAGGGGGGTCATTTTGAAAATTTAGTAAAATTCCCCCCCCCCCCCCCCTATATCAAAGTGCTCCTAGGTGGCACTTTGCTTTAGGGAGGGGGCATTTTGATTATATATACCTATTTCAAATAAGGGCGTTTAAGGGGGTGGGATTACTTGATTATGGACCGTCTAATCCCTATCCCCCATCTCCATCCATTTATATCCCCCATCTCTTCAGCTAAAAGGCATCTTGCAAAAAAAAAAGAATATTTACCCATCCCCCCCCCCCTCACATGGAAATAAAACCTTTTCTATGGGAGGGATGATGATACAAAAGAATGATTAACCCACGTTGAAAAAATTAGGTGGGGGCGATAAAAACTCTCATTTTTGAAATAATTTGGAAAATCACATTTCCCCCATTTATTACAAGCCTATCCGTTAAAGATATCCTTTATGTAGGAATTTTCTTTGCTTATAATCATTTTAATTTGTAAAGTTTTGAAATTGTTTTGGATTGCAATATTTAGTAACAATGCGGTATAATTGCGTCCGCAGCTACAAGCAAAATGGGAGTAACAATGTGAGGAGAAAAAGGCAGGGTTCGGCTCCAGCAATTTATCGTAGCATAATGGATATATAACTACTTGGATCTTATACCAAATTTTCATGTTACTTAAGAAAGTGAAACATGCAGCGGGCTAAAATAACGATTCTTCTCTTCCATACACTTTACACCATCCACTCCACTACAACTGGATGAACGAACTGACCAATAAAGGAATTCTATTTAATATTAATATAAGCAAACTAACTTGACGCAAATTTTTCTCCTATCATGATATCCAATTAATTTCTATTTCCATTCGTAGCTTTTTTTTACCTTCTAGACAAAATCGGCAGTCAAAAGTAATTCAATACATAGTCAAACATTTTTGTGATCACCCTTAGACAACTGAAAACCTAAATAAAAACGGCAATACTTTATTATTAAGACACGCGTACTTTCTAATACAGACAGTGACAGTACAGTGACATACAGAAATTCAATTACTGCATAGAACATGATAATTATTTTTTAGTGCTTTCAACCATCAAAATTTAAAGTTGTATAAGTGTTAATCACAGACAAACACCTACAAACCAATATTTCAGAGGCCACTGTTTTGGAGGTCCTATAAACCATACAAATGACAAAAAAGCATAAAAAATTGAATAATAGGAAAGAGTAAAAACTGTATGCCTTTTTTTACAAAGACATAACAAATAAAAAAATGAGGGTGACGGGTATGCATTGCATAACCAGCTACATTTACAAAGGCAATGATGAATCCAGCTGCGGTTTCCGAACCCTCAAAAATATATTGTCCAAATTCTCTGCAATGAAACAGTATCATAATGTTATAAATGGGACTTGTTTCCAAAATTTTCTCAGGATTTTAACAAATATTTTTTGGTGCAGATGTATCAATTATTAAGGTATAATTAGGGGGATGAGTAGGGATCTTAAGGGATAAGACAATTGACGATAAATTGATGCTATATGTACATCCCAAATAATTATAAACAAAATATCCCAGTTTAATAAATTTACAGTCCAATGTTCCATCCATTTCCTAAGGGGGGGGGGGGGGGATTTGTTCTATGTTTATTTATCCTCTGAAGTGGCAACGTAATAGTAAGATTTCTTTATATTGGAAAGAATTAAAATTAATATGGATGTTATGGGGAACTTAAATTTTTGCCTATTTTTTTGCACGGCTATTCCAAAACTAGGATATTCCGTCAGCATGCCTGTTATCCTGTTATTTGTGCACTACTTATAAAGATACATAATCGTCTTAAATGTGACATAACAAAAATTGAACTTGAAATTTTTATTTTTATTGAAAGAATTAAACAAAACAATACTTTAACAGTTAATACAAATCAAAATTTACAAAAGACAAAAAATTATATAAATGAAAAGCCAAAGACAACTGGCAAAAAAGCAAACTGGTTATGGTATGCAAATTTGTAGATTATCAAATCTTTTTTAATTAATTTATTTTCGTTGTCACATAGACATAAGTTCAAGAATTTTTATTGAAAATATTTACACTTAAACACATAAGTTTAGACATATTTGCATCAATTAATATTATTTAATATTAATATTAATATTATTTAATCTTGAATTATAAAAAAAATTTACTTAAAAATACCTAAAAATGTTTTTGAAGTGAAAAATAATTTTGTCAGTATATACAATGAGAATGGTAAATCAAATTATTACAGTGGGTAGGTAGGTAATGTAGAATTATGTTAAAAAAATCACACAAGACGCTTTAACAAGATTTATACATCATAAACTTTGTACAGTGAAAGATTTTAACAACTGAAACTAGTTTTAGCCCAATTGGGATAGATAGACCCAGAAGGGTTAAAAAAAAAAAAACTTGCCATCATTTAGGCATGAAAGATAGTTTTAGCCTTTGACAATTTTTCTGTACAATTCATGTTTATGGAGTGTAATTCTTAAAAATAAGTCTTGGCGACCATATTATTAGTACAATATGTACAGTACATGTGGTAGGTGATGTGTTGCTTTTGTTGAAAGTTAGATTCTCTTAATCGTCCATACCCTCATAGGTAACTCTGAAAAAAAATTGCATGATTGATATTGGATTACAATGCTAGGTTTTTAGGTAACTAAAATTTTTACAATTATGTTTGGTTCTATAAAGTTAAAGGATGAGAGCCGGTTCCAATAAACCGGATATTAATCAGTTCTGAATTAATACGAGAATAGTTATTTCTCGCATCGTATCATTGACAGCTTTCCGCGGGGCTTCGGCTCCTCGGGGCTAAAAAAACTGGTTTTAATCTTATAATTGTACATTTTTATATTCGTAGAAAGCTGGATAAAATACGATGCTAGAAATAGTTTTTTAGTATGGATGAGAACCGGTTCCTATCCACCGTATTCGAATGAATACAAGAATAGTTATTTCTCGTATCGTATTATAAACGGCTTTCCGCGGATATAGAATGTACAATTATAAGATTAAAACTAGTTTTTTTAGCCCCGTGGTGCCGAAGGCACCGGGTAAAAAAACTAGTTTTAATCTTATGATTGTACATTTCTATATTCGTAGAAAACTGGATAGAATACGATGCTAGACATAGTTTTTTCGTATGGATGAGAACCGGTTCCTATCCACCGGATTCGAATGAATACGAGAAAAATAATTACCTTGTTCCTCCGGTCCTGTTGGCAACACGTTTATTTTTTGTATAGTTGAGTCTGGCAATTGGTTTAGGGGCAATACGGAGAGATTTCTGAGATACTTGCATCATTTTCTCATGATTTCTCATAAACCTAGAGAAAATAATGATTTATAATAAGAAAAAAAATAGGTACCTAGTCATCTAATGAATTCTAACTCAGGGAGGGAGGGGACATTGAGCTGTTTATTACACTAGTCCCTAAAGTTTTATAATAACGTTTTCTCATTCGTTGTTTTAACAACTTTGGGGACTTTATTAAATTTTAATTGGTTGGTCTATTAAATTGGGTGTCCAAACGTTTCAACCACTTAGTGTAATCTACAGAGGTGGTTATTTGGTGTATAATGATTGGGGATGTAAAACAATTTATCGGTCATTGTCTTATCTCTTTAAGTTCCTGATTCTAACTAGCTGCTATGCTAGTGTATCTGTGATCGAGTCCTTCTAACAATTTATTTGTGAGGTCTGTCACTTAATCTTTTTCATTTTTGATCCAAGATTTTAAGTTAATGACAATGCAATGAATGATTATTTGGTGTACACCCCCAATTACGTTAAAACGAATGAGGGACAATGTTTATGAAAAAGTATAGGTACATTAATTATAAACTGCGAACCAAAAAAATAGGCAAATCTGAATTTGCAGAATAGCAGCTTTAATATTCATTTTATTTAGGATGATTTTACTGTAAATATAAAATGTAGATGCATCTTTTGGTTACAAGTTTCCACGGTTAATTTTTTAATAATCAGCACCAATGAAGCACAAGATCTCAAAAACAGCATTTTGGGTAAAAACTAGTGAACCAAAAAGATATGCAAATCCAAAACAAATCAATGGAAAAACGATTTTTTTGCACTTTTCTCCTCTTTTAAAGATTGATTCTGGTAAATTAACAATTTTTAAAGGGATTTATGCATTAATTATTGTGAAATGTAGTATAAGGTAAAAATTAATGATTTTTTAAGATAAAAAATATTAGAACAAAAAATAAATTCAACCCCTATCACTTTAGAGGACAGTTGCTGACCTCCAGTCTTATGGATGAAGCTAAATACATATAAAAAATAATAATTAATCCCAAAAGTATACAAAAATGATTTTTAATGTGTTAAAAAAATTCATTTTAAAATCTTGATTTTGAGGATTATGGCCTTTAAGATGCTGCTATGGGTAGTGATGGTGAGCCAAATGTTATCAAAGTGCATGACCATGATGACAACTTATATATTGAACTATGGTCCAATTTTTGTATTCATAGCAGCCTCCAGCCAAGCAGTATTAAAAAAGAAAAAAAATGCAATTTTAATTACTCCAATGCATAAAAGGTAATTTCACAAAAAAAAAATTTTGGTCGCGGTTCAAATACCTGTTCTATACATAAAAATAAGCAATAATATGATTTTTTTTGGTTCTATCTTGATTCTAAGTGGTAGAAGGTGAAATCAAGATTTTTTGAAAATACGCGAAGTATGAATCTCTAAACCTGAAAATTGAGGTTATTGGTTACCGATCTTTAGGCTGTCCAAAGGGCACTCTTATGTCATTTTAGACTATAGGTTCAAACGGTAACTGCCTTTCATTTGCCTTGCCATTTCTAAAACGAAAAAAAACGTCTTTCTGGCCCATCTGTGGGCTGAGATCTGAAAAAGTAAAACCAAGGATCCCTTTGTACTCTAAAATCATATAGAGAACGGAAAAATATCGACCTTTCAACCTAGTTTTTAAGACAATAACTCTAAAATTAGCCACAGATGAGCTAGAAAAATGTTCTTTAGCATTTTAAAAATGGCATTGGATTCTATTAGGAGGTACCATTTGAACATATATTCTGAAACGACATCAAAGGTGACATCAAAGTCGAGAACTGAAAAAATTTTAAGATTCTTGGATTTTGGTAATTATTGGGTTAGTATATTGGCCATAGAATCAGTTCTAGGTGTCCAAATCACTCACAAAGGTGTTTTTGTTGTCAGGGTAATATGCTGGGTCAGATGTTTTACCTAAGACCACTAAAACTGACCCTCTAATGACTTGACTTGGCGACATGGTATGACCTCCCTGTAAGAGATAGAATATGACAGTTAGTGTGTACTAAGACATTTATCCATTAGTATATGTATTTCTTTTTTAAAGATATTTCAATTTTGAAGCGTTTTACAGCAATTCAAAAGACCCGTAAATGGCCTATTAATGCAAATTTTCATCAAACAAGGATTACAACAACCATAAAAGCGAAGCTCCAAACTGGTAGGACAAACAAACATTAACACTTGTTGAGTGTCAGAATTGAATAAGCAGAATACAAATGTATAAGTTGAAAAAAAATAGTAAGTAAATTGTTGCAAAACTGCTTAAATACAGGATACTGTTTAAGGACATACTTACATTTTTAGAACTTGGTTATAGACATGTTTTACTTATATAATTTTACCGTGTTGTAATAGGAATCAGTATTTCAAAAATCAGATAAAAAGGATATTTACATCACATAAAAATGGATATACGGACATTCTGGTAACATTTATAGAGTTGCTACGCTTTCTAAATCATACTTTACTGTTATATGAATAATTATGTCTAAATAAACTGTCTGGGAAAGATGATAATAGCTCTCTATAGACACATTAACATCAAAGATTGGTCTACTTTAGCTCCCCTGGCAGACCTGGCAAAGTCAAAACTTGGATTTTGAAGGCGAAGGTGAAACATTGAATTTTTTTGGTTACCTGTCTTTAGGGTGCGAACTCTAAAGTCTTTTTTATACTAGGCATCCTTTAATGTTATCTCCTACTCCCAATAAGAACTTTCTCAAACACCTTGAACACCATTCTAGCCAAACTGTAGCGAGATTAAGAGCTCCTGTGCCAGCAGGCAGGTTGAAAGATGGACTATTCAAGCTCTCTATACATGGTTTCAGATCTCAACTCAGATAAGGGCTAGATGGAAGCTCTTTAGCTTTTTAGAAATGGCAAGAAGAATGAAAGGCCATTTGAACTTTTAGTCTATAATGACATAAGAGTGCCTTTAGGGCAGTTTAAAGACGGGTAACCAAGAACCTCGATTTTTTAGATAATTCGCGTATTGGCACAAAAATACAAAATCACCTTCTACCACTAAGAATGCATCTAGAAAGCTAAAATTGCATATTTAAGCTTATATTTATACATAGAACAGGTATTTGTACCGCGACCTTTGATTTTCTTCATTTGGTTACATTATGAAATTACCTAATTGCATAAGGTAAATACTGTCGTTTTTAGAAGATGTTTATATTTCTTGTCAAGAGGCTCCATTGGAAAAGCTATGACTACAAAAAATGGTACATAGGTTGATAGACAAGTTGTTGTAATGGGCATGTACTTAGATAACATTTAGCTCACCATCATCACCAATAGGAGCATCTGAAAGGACATCATCCTCAAAATCAAGATTTTAAAATGGATTTTTTTAAAACATTAAAAAGCATTTTTGTATACTTTTCAGGGTAATTTATATCTTTAACATGTATTAGGCTACACCCATTAAACTGGAGGTCAGCAGCTGACCTCTAAAGTGATAGGGGTTGAATTTCTTTTTTTCTAATATTTTTTATTTAAAAAAGTCATTAATTTCTACCCTATACTACATTTCATAATAATTAAAGGGAGTGTGAACGTAAAAATTTCTCATCTGATTATCAAATCTTAACATTTACTAAGCACATTTCACTACACTGATCAACCAAAAATGTCCTATTCACAAAAATATCCAGAAATAATGCCTTGATTTTATGGTATTTTGAGAGGGAAAAAGGAAAAAACAGGAAAAATCTGAACGTTTTTGTTTCTTATAATGTTTGTAGGGATATTTAACTTGTCATATATAGTTGAAACAATTTACTTACTGTTAAGGATTTATTTTATGCTATAAAATTGCCAATTCGTTTTTTTATAACGTAGTAATTAGGTAATAAAGACATATTTTAAATTCGTATTATTGACAAAAAAATACCTCACTGTCTACAAAGGGTTGAATCTCATAGGATATATAAAATAATAATATCCTTTTTTATTGTGTTGAACAATAAATAACCCACTTTGGAGAATTAGCTTACACTTTTATCAGACTGTTTATAAAGAAATATTGCGTCTTTATTATTTACAAATTTGTAATTAAAGGTGGGCGAGAGATGGGCCATTTAAAGTTAATTGGATACTAATAAAAAACCTGTTTCTGGCTTTGTTATTGTATTTGGTTTTCAATAAAAAAATATTGCTTATTTTATCAATTTCTAAGTAACTATACATTGGATTAAAGCAAGGATTACGTAAAAAGTCAGCTTAACTGTTAGGAAAAATCTAGAACTATGTGAAAAAGTTTTATTTTAGCTATAATGGGAGAAAAAAGCAATTTAATGCACATTTTATATAATACGTAAAATTTCTTCCTTTCCCCGTACCTTATAAAAATCGTCGGAAAAAGCCGTTTTTTAAGCAAACAAAGGCGCGTTTTGCTCTATCTGTGAGATATTATGAATGAGATAATGTTAAGATTTGATATTAAGATGAGAAAAATTTACGTTCACAGTCCCTTTAATGCATAAATCCCTTAAAAAATTGTAAATTTACCAGAATCAATCTTTAAAACAGAAGAAAAGTGAAAAAAAATCTTTTTTCATTGATCTGTTTTGGATTTGCATATCTTGTTGGTTCACCAGTTTTTACCCAAAATGCTGTTTTTGAGATCTTGTGCTTCATTGGTGCTGATTAATAAAAAATCAACGGTGGAAACTTGTAACAAAAAGATGCATCTACTATTATATTTACAGTAAATTCGTCCCAAATGAATAATAAAGCTGCCATTCTAAAAATTGCCTATTTTTTTGGTTCGCAGTTTACTACACCTCATTGGTTGAATTATTTTATTTCTGTCTACCTGTCTGATTTTATATCGACGTTATAAGTCTATGTAACTAGTCTGTCTGTCTGTCTTCATGTCTATTTCAAATCTACCTATCAAGCTTACTTTTCGATGAGATCTGTACAGTAAAGATTATCCTCTGGTTCCCATGTGTCGTCATCCTCTCCCCATCCTTTCCACCTACAAAATATTTGCTATATATTATCTTTCATAGAACGGGCACATAAATTCTTATTTCAATTAACCTAAATAATTGTAACTTGTATTCTAACTTAATGAATTAGACAATAGACGATGAATCATGATGATAATTTTTTTCTTTTCTATGGACAAATTATCCATAGAAGTGCTAGCTGTCCATCCTGCACCGTGCATCAATAATCCTAGGAGCTATATCAGAAAAGTTCTACTGTGCTGGAAAGAGTAGATGCCTTACTGAGTTCTGGTAACTTCCCCCAATTGAAAAGTTTGAAAAATGCTGGTAACATTTTCCATTAGCTAGGTACTGGCAGGTTGGCATAAAAAATAAAATAACTCTTGTTTTTTTTGTGGTTTAATTCCAACTAACCTGATGAGAAACTCCCTGGGTTTACCCTTGGGGAACCTAACCTCCAGGATTCTGGAGACAACAAACTCTCCATCCTCCATATCCTTCTTCTTCTCCTCCTCTTCTGCTAGCCGGATCTGACATCATAACAAGATTGGTTTTAATTAAAACATACCATTTTCTTTGAAAAAAAAAACACTAAGTGTTTAAGAGGTGTATATTTTCTACCCAAGTTAAATTTCTATCTCTCTCACCGAACAAACGAAAAACTAACTATCTCCCCCTTACACTTATTTTCAATTTATATTAAAAAGGGGGGAGGTTCTGTACTTGTATTGATACTTCGATGGGAAATACAAACTAACCTTTTCTTCCAGGTAGAAGTTCTCTACAAGTTCATTGCATCCTGTCAGGTTTTCCTCTGGCTCCCACCACAGCTTCTTATAGTCCTTGTACTTGACCAGGTAGAAGATTGTGTCCCCAACCTCTTTCTTAGACTAAACATATAAAATGTAAATATCTTTGGGAAGAACAAGTAAAAACAGGTAGGGAGGGAACTATAGACTGTAAATTAAACCACCCCACAAAAAAAGTTTAATAACTTGTTTGGCATATCACTAGTTTAAAAACCTTTGGGGATGATTATCTTAATTGATTTGTTCAAAATAACAGCGTCAAATAATTTTAGATGAAAAAGGGGATAGTTATAATTTGGGGTACATCATAAATTGTCCCATTCCTTAAGATCCCTGTAAAATAAAATCTGTGTAACCCTTAGGGTACGGATGAACCTGAAGGCAGTAACGTCATTGTTAGTGTTGCAACAATATGCCTACAAATCTTAGATTATCCCTAACAATGAATTGATGTACACCAATACCTACTTTTAGGCTATTTATATCAGAAAGAGAGAGGACGTTAACAGTTAAAATAATCTACAATCCCCTCACTAGATGAAAAAGGCAAAGCATAATCATTGGAAGGAAGATTAATTAAATTACCTTTATATATTCAACTTCATATTCTTCTTTCTTCTTTACTGGTTTCTTGGGCATTGCAGCTCTTTCTGCCTCCCTAGTTATTATTTTAAATCACTTCATTATAAATACTTTTTAAATAGGTAGTTCTTATAACTACTATATCAGACGCATATGACACATGAATGCTTTAGTTCTCACAGTTAATACTTCCGGACAAATAAATGAGTTTAAACCATGCTAGTTACAGCGCCCCTAGAGTGAAGTCAGAAAATATCCTAACCCCACCTTAAGATACTTATAAAGCTTTCCTGAAAAATACAACCAATACAAAAACACAAAAAATAGATACTCTGCAAAAAAAAATTTATTCAGCTCCAGGTACACAAAAATCTTCTGGACGTTACTATGAAGGTTGCCTGTTACAATATTACCTGGCGAGGGCCTTCTTGTGTTCAATCTCAAGTCTCTGAAGCCTTCGCTCCTCCTTCTCTTTCTCCTCCCGTTCTCTGTCTTCGTCCCTTTACAAGAGGATATCATTATATTTGAGTTTTAAATGCTTTTGACAATGAAGGGGGCAATGATTATTGTAGAGGTCCCGTAATCCAGTTAAAAATTGAGAACACCCGTGATATCTAATTACAAATATACATAGCTTTCCGGATAATACAATTTAAAAAAAACTCTCAATAAACTTAATATCTGACATTATTTCTATTTCTACGTCTACATGTAATATATCATGTGCATACATGCAGTACTTTTCAGCTCCTCAGTTCCACTAGGTGGCCCCTCTCCTCCTTATAGAAAATATCCTCTTATAGGTCTACATTTAGGTGTTAAAAAATTTTTTTGGCGCTTCGCGCCATAATAACACTAATACAATAGTAATTAATTTTTATTAGAATTAGATATTATGCTGAAGACAGTCAAAGAATCCCCTTCTTAACAATCTTAAAGCAATTTTATAGTTTTTTTTCAAACTGAATTTTGATCCATTTGATTGGTTAATTAAAATGATTGATATTTTTTACTTATTATTACTTAGGTAGTTACTTTTTAGACTTCAAGAAATATTTTTGTATAATGAATATTAAAGGGGGACGTAACTGAACCTTTTTTGATGCAGGGGGGCGGGGGGATTTTCTCAGGAACCACTTGATGAACCGTGTAAATTTTTTGGACTTAAGCTTTTATAAGTATGAACATCTCATGGTTTCAAAGTTATCCCCGCCTACCCCAACCCCCTAGCCCCCCAGGGCTCAAAAAGCCCCTAAAAATGAACCTAACCTTAATTTTCTCAGAAACCATTTGACCAATAGGGATGATTTCTTAAACTTAAGCTTTATGGTTATAAACTAACTTCTATTTTAAAAGTTACTCCCATGCCGCCAACCCCTAGCCCTCCCTGGCTCCAAAAAACCCTAAAATGGACCTATCCTTAATTTTCTCAGAAACCATTTGACCAAAAGAGATGATTACTTTAACTTAAGTTTTTATGGTTATAATCTAGCTTTTAGCCTAGAAGTCACCCCCCAGCCGCCAACCACTAGCCCTCTGGGGCTCCAAAAAACCCTAAAAATGAACCTAACCTTTATTTTCTCAGAAACCATTTGACCAATAGAGATGATTTCTTAAACTTAAGCTTTTATGGTTATAAACTAACTTCTAGTTTAGAAGTCACCCCACTGCTGCCAACCCCTAGCCCTCCGGGGCTCCAAAAAACTCTAAAAATGAACCTAACCTTTATTTTCTCAGAAACCATTTGACCAATAGAGATGATTTCTTAAACTTAAGCTTTTATGGTTATAAACTAACTTCTAGTTTAGAAGTCACCCCCCTGCTGCCAACCCCTAGCCCTCCGGGGCTCCAAAAAACCCTAAAAATGAACCTAACCTAAATTTTCTCAGAAACCATTTGATCAATAGAGATAATTGCTTAAACTTAATCTATAATGCTAATGAACTAAATTTTGGTTTAGAAGTCACCCCCCTGCCGCCAACCCCTAGCCCTTTGGGGCTCCAAAAAAACAAAAAAAATGAACCTAACCTTAATTTTCTCAGGAACCATTTGACCAATAGAGATGATTATTATACTTAAGCTTTTACGCTTATAAACTAACTTCTAGTTTTGTAGTTACCCCCCTGCCGCCAACCACTAGGCCTCCCGGGATCAAAAAAAAACCCATAAAAATGAACCTAACCTTTATTTTCTCAGAAACCATTTAATCAATAGAGATGATTTCTTAAACTTAAGCTTTTTTGCTTATAAACTAACTTTTAGTATAGAAGTCACCCCACCTGCGCCAACCCCTAGCCCTCCAAGGCTCAAAAAACCCTAAGAATTGACCTAACCTTATTTTTTTTCAGAAACTATTTAATCAAGAGAGATGATTTCTTAAACTTAAGCTTTTATGCTTATAAACTAGCTTATAGTTTAGAAGTCACTCCCCTGCCGCAAACCCCTAGCCCTACGGGGCTAAAATAACCCTACAAATGAACTTCATTTTCTCAGAAACCATTTGATCAATAGAGTTGATTTCTTAAACTTATGCTTTTATGCTTATAAACTTACTTTTAGTTTAGAAGTCACCCCCCTGCCGCCAACCCTTAGCCCTCCGGGGCTCAAAAACCCTAAAAATGAACCTAACTTTAATTTTCTCATAAACTATTTGATCAAAAGAGATGATTTCTTAAACTTAAGTTTTTATGCTTATAAACTAACTTATAGTTTAGAAGTCACCCCACTGCCGCCAACCCCTAGCCCTGCGGGGCTCCAAAAAAACCCTAAAAATAACATAACCTTAATTTTAAAAATCAGCATGTTTTAAATGGACATTTGGACTTTCTGTTAATGATTATAGAGTAGCTACGTTTTATAAATTGTACCTAAATGCTATAAAAATTATCATGCAAAGTTTAAAATCAATAGGACAATTATAATATGTCTAAATTAACGAAAAAAAGCTAACCCTCACAGACCAAACCTTATTAAAGAAAAGCTTTGCTTTAACAAAATTTTTAATTAACAAAGTATAGAGTCCCAACTCTTTTTTTCATAACAGCTGAAGTCCAAATTATCTGCATTTAATAATGCGGTTCCTGAGAAAACTGAGGTTAGGTTATTCCTCTGAAAGCCTACTAAAAAAAATTTACTAGAAATTTAAGCTAAAGTATATTTTTTAGGGGGTTTTTGAGCCCAGGGTGGCTATGGGGTGGGTGACTTCTAAAATAAAATTAAGTTCATTACTATATTTCTGCCAAACAAAGTAGTTTATACACATAAAAATTTATCTCTATTTATAGATTAAGTTTAAGCAATTATCTCTATTGATCAAATGGTTTTTGAGAAAATTAAGGTTAGGTTCATTTTTAGGGTTTTTTTGGAGCCCCTGAGGGCTAGGGGTTGGCGGCAGTGGGGTGACTTCTAAACTAGAAGTTAGTTTATTAGCTTTTTAGATTAAGTTTAAGCAATTATCTCTATTGATCAAATGGTTTCTGAGAAAATTAAGGTTAGGTTCAATTTAGGGTTTTTTGGAGCCCCGGAGAGCTAGGGGAGTGACCTATAAACTATAAGTTAGTTTATAAGCATAAAAGCTTAAGTTTAAGAAATCATCTCTATTGATCAAATAGTTTCTGAGAAAATAAAGGTTAGGTTCATTTTAGAGGTTTTTTTGATCCCCAGAGGGCTAGGGGTTAGCGGCAGGGGGGTGACTTCTAGACCAAAATTTAGTTTATAACCTCAAAAGCTTAAGTTTAAGAAATCATCTCAATTGGTCGAATGGTTTCTGAGAAAATTAAGGTTAGGTTAATTTTTAGGGTTTTTTTGGAGCCCCGGAGGGCTAAGGGTTGGCGGCAGGGGGGGTGACTTCTAGACCAAAAGCTAGTTTATACCCATAAAAGCTTAAGTTAAAGAAATCATCTCTATTGGTCAAATGGTTTCTGAGAAAATAAAGGTTAGGTTCATTTTATAGGTTTTTTTTTTATCCCCGGAGGGCTAGGGGTTGGCGGCATGGGAGTAACTTTTAAACTAGAAGTTAGTTTATAACCATAAGAGCTTAAGTTTAAGAAATCATCTCTATTGGTCGAATGGTTTCTGAGAAAAATAAGGTTAGGTCAATTTCTAGGGTTTTTTGAGCCCCGGAGGGCAAGGGGTTGGCGCAGGTGGGGTGACTTCTATACTAAAAGTTAGTTTATAAGCATAAAAGCTTAAGTTTAAGAAATCATCTCTATTGATTAAATGGTTTCTGAGAAAATAAAGGTTAGGTTCATTTTTATGGGTTTTTTGATCCCGGGAGGCCTAGTGGTTGGCGGCAGGGGGGTAACTACAAAACTAGAAGAAGACTTTGAAACCACAAGATGATCATACCCATAAAAGCTTAAGTCCAAAAAAATTACACGGTTCATCAAGTGGTTCCTGAGAAAACCTCCCCCCCCCCCTGCATCAAAAAAGCTTAAGTTACGTCCCCCTTTTACTCATATTAGCAACTATTGAAGCTTCATGAAGAAATATGTAAAAAAAATCGTAAAAAGTTAGCTTTTTTGTGTAACACAAGAGAAATAAATTGTTAAAAGTTAGCTTTTTTGTTTAACACAAGAGAGAAAAAATACATGATGTCAAGTTCTTATTTCTGTATACAAACTTTAAATGAAGATAGCTAGACTTTGAATAAAGGTAATAACACAAAATCAAAAGTTTTTTTTGAAAATTAGGTTATTGTTGTTTATATCTGTAAAAAAGGGGGGAGGCGGATGTGCCACTTTTTGAAACCAAAAGTAAAACATGCATGATCTCAGCCCATAAAAGAGTTACAGCTCTAAAATTCAGCTCAGCAGTTGCTTTTGTGGAGAACAATATTGAATTGTGAAGAAACGGCGGCAGAACCGCCGCTGCCGCCGATTTTTTTTGCATTTTTTCGCCAAATTAGACAGTTCTCAATCATCTGAGATAAACTTTTTTCTCATATAGTGTAAAATCTTATAAGTGTCAAGGCAAAAGAAATTTCGGCGGGAAACAGCGGTTTTCGGGGGGAGCGGCTGTTCCGCCGCCGTTTCTTCACAGTTCCATTTTGTTCTCCATAAAAGCAACTGCTGTGCCGAATTTTAGAGCTGTAACTCTTTTATGGGCTGAGATAATGCACGTTTTACTTTTGGTTTCAAAAAGTGTCACATCCGCCTCCCCCCTTTAAAACATGCATTTTAAGTGTCCTATTTTACTTATACTAGGCCTACCTAAAAATACTGGGATTCGAACTGGGCGCACCTGACGCTATATTCTTTAACACAAACTTTGTTTGCATATAAGAAATATTTACATAGACGTTGATTTTGCTAAAATATTCCTATCCTAACTAAAATTATGATAATTTATAGATTTTTAAAAAATAGGGTAGCTTCGCTCCTCCAAAACAGCCAGACGTGCTTACCAAATGCACATTAGAAGTTAACAGAAGCAAATTTAAGTTATTTCCGAGCTTAAGCAAAAAAATTACATCATTTCTTCAAATACAAGCCTAGATATTGAAGTTTACTTTTGTCTAAAGATCGCAATGTGTAGTATAGAGAACTAAAATCAAAGAGGTTGCTCCTCTTTTTTGGAGGTTAGCCCCTCCTTTTTAATGTGGTGGCCCCTCCTTTTCAAGGTTATAACACCTTAAAATAGAACATAATTCTAATCTATAATACAAATTAGAACGATGTCTGTCTGTTTGTCTGTCTGTCTGTTTGTTTGTAGAGAAGGATCTCGCTAACCGCTGAACTGATCGGGTATTCCTTTAATGGGTAGCTTCTCATAGGTCCCTGGAAGGTTTATAACTATTTTCTTGGGGGGTAGGACACCCCCAACCCCCCCAAAAATAGTGGGGTCGACTACCCACCCCCCCCAAAAAAAAGTCTCCCCCCCCAAAAAAAAAGTCTCCCCCCCCCAATTTTTTTTTTAAATTTCCTTTAAATCTAAAATACGAAATATTGATCTAACCGCTTGGGGCAAAGCCCCTAGAGGCTAGGGGCGAAGCCGCTAGTTATTTAATAAAGAATCATAATATAAAGAACTAAAATAAGAGGTTGTTCCTCTTTTTCAGAGGTTGGCCCCTCATTTTAGGGGGGTGGCCCCTCTTTTTTAATGGAGTGGCCCCACCTTTTCAGGGTTAAAACACCTCAAAATAGAACATAATTCTGATTATTTAATAAAGAATCATAATATAAAGAACTAAAATAAGAGGTTGCTCCTCTTTTTTAGAGGTTGGCCCCTCATTTTAGGGGGGTGGCCCCTCCTTTTTAGGGGATTGCCCCACCTTTTTAGGGGGGTTGCCCCTCCTTTTTAATGGGGTGGCCCCTCGTTTTCAGGGTTATAACACCTTAAAATAGAACATAATTCTGATTATTTAATTAGGAATCATAAAAAGAACTAAAATAAGAGGTTGCTCCTCTTTTTTAGAGGTTGGGCCCTCATTTTAGGGGGGTGGCCCCTCCTTTTTAGGGGGTGGCCCCTCCTTTTTGGGGTTGGCCCCTCCTTGCGAGGAGGTTGGCCCCTCCTTTTACTAGGGTGGCCCTTCATAAGGAGGAGAAAAGTTGGGTTCCAGTTGGGTTCCAAGAACCCAACTACTGCATGTATGATCATGTGATATGATTGTAATGTCCAAAGAAGCTACAGTATGGAATAGAATCCAGGTAGAAGATTGTAGCCAGCCTAAAATAAAATTAGAACTTTGAAGACCCAAAAGTTATTCTGGCTTTTAGTAAAATCGCATGATTTCAGAAATTATCCAGATATGTTATTGACATAAATGCCATTTTTAAAAATATATACAGCCAATTCATAATTGATTAAAACTTCATATTATGTGAATGTGCAAAACCATGTACAAAATTGAATATGAATATTTTTTTTAGAAAATATAGGTACTAGGTTTATGTTTGATATTTGGTTTATCGACTAAAAAGTTAGGTTTCACCATGGTTTTTTATGAAAAAACTTTGAAATGTAAAGCATTTTCTAAAGCAATATCATCAAATACTTTGTTGAGTTCAAAGGACAAAAAAAAACACGGTAGAAAAGCATTAAATGCTGTAAATTGCAAAAGTACATTAATTAAATTGTTTACAACAGTTTGAAGTCATCAAAACATTTGATGATATAGCATCAAACAATGCTTAACATTTCAAAGTTTTTTTTTATATAAAACCATGGTGAAACCTAACTTTTTAGTCGATAAAGCAAATATTTAACATAAACCTAGTTTATTCACTAAAACAATACTATGGATCAATGCTGGAAGGTGCTTAGAATCACTTGCTCTTGTTCGTGGATAGTCCCCTTTAGTAGGTTAGGTACAAAAAATATTTAGACAAAAATAGTGATATTGGCATTTTCGTTATATTTTCTTTATTTTTTCTTAATTTTCCAAGAATTATTTGAGGTTTTCAATTCTATCCTTTATCTTCTTTGGTACTACCAAACTTAATAACCAACAAGGACGATGATTTTTATAAAAATTTAAGTTACAGGGATCTGTAGATAAGAAATAGTGGTTAAAACGTAAGAACGCTTAAACTAATCAAACTTCACCTAAGTCCTCAAAGTTGTTAAGCCAACGAAAAATAAATTAAAAGTAATTAAAAAAGTATAACACTTTGAGGACTAGTGTAATAATGTCTCCTCCCTCTCTGTTTGAGTTTACCTGGCTCTTTTCACAGGTTTATATTCTCCCTCGTCTTCCTTCTCCCCCTCATCATCAGATTTGATAATCTAAACAAACGTCATCCATGAATAGCGAAGGAGCTCGCTAACAGCTGAACCGATATGGTTCTTCTTTACAAAGAAGCTTCTTAAATGTAGAGGGAATATTGATAACATTTATAATGAATAACTACCCTTCTCGGCGTTATCCTCTTGTTATGTGTAAAAAATGCTTTTTACTTAAAACCTAAATTTTTAATTATATATTTGTATAAAGTTCCCGCTAGTAACAAAAAAAAGGATTTCTACCTTAATTTTGCTTTAAAAAATGTTTCATGTATATAGTTACTTTTTGCTCAGTAATTTTTTCAAAACTTTATCTCTAAAAATCTTCGTTGTTAATGTACGTAAAATTTAAAATTCTATATATTCTTGTGTGGAAATGTTTCGAGAATAAGGACATATGATTCTTTTAATGATACGTTAAGAAATAAAGGCTGTATATTCTAAAAAATACTTTTTGATAGTCTTACTGTATCAATCAATCAATTGAGGTGGAAGAACTCAATTCTATATTGTATTATTAGTATTACCTTCTTCCTTTTCTTTTTAGGCTTGTACTTCATGCCAGGAACTGTAAACCTACCAGAAATACCGGAACCTAATAAATTACAAATGTTTAATTATTCATTTCATTTTTACACACACTATTGTTGAAATATCCAGAGAGAAATATAAAAGTAGCAAAAGAACAAACAAAAATCATACTTGAGTACCTACTAATCAAGAAATGCGTTTCTTTATTTACACTGTTTTGAATTTTAGTGTTCTATTAAGTGTAATTTGATACTGCGCTACTTATGAAAATTATTGTCCTAGCCAAAGAAATATTTGTCACCTGACTTTCTAATTAGCTCCCCATCCTCAACAGCGTTGATGATGTAGTTCTTGATCTTTGTGTTGATCTGCTTGATGTTCACGTCCCAGTTCTCCGCCATGAATCCTTTGATTGCAGCAAGTGACGAGCCTTTCCTGATCAAAATTAAATATGTATAAGTATGAAAGGCAGGGCTTGGCAACCTGAAATAACAGGCTACGGATTTAAGAAAAAGGAATCCTTATCTTAAGTTCTTAACGGATGGATCAAAGGACGATAAATTAATTCACCCTAATTATGATAAATAAAATTTCCCATATTTATTAGATGAAATGTATTAATGGAAAAGTCTGGCCACTGTTACTTTGTACAACCCAATCAATATACAAATAACCCTAAAGAATTATCAAGCTGACAAATTGCAGATAAAATTTTTTATTGTGAGCAATATAAAATTAAGAATCTGAATATCTGGCAGAAACATTTCTTTGACTGATAAAAAAAACTGGAAAAGGAAGTACATCCTAGTCAAATAAAAATGAATCCGTATGGAAACTCACTTAGGATTTTCTCTTAATCTTCTTATGGCTTGAGGAATCATCTCGCTTACTGGAGGATGGAGGTTTGATCTTTGAACCGTTTTCTTGTTGTTGGCAGGTTTCTTAGCGGAACCTTTCTATAATGAAAGAGAAAGATTTTTATTTTTTTTCTCTGAGAAATAACTATCTGTTTATTTTTAATCAACACATCAGATAACTTTTTTTGGTAGGACCTATAATATGAATAAGAAAAATAACTCTTTTTGTAATTTTTGCCTATCAAACACATAAATTGAGGAATCCTGATACAATTTCAAACGTCCAACCATTTAATCTTTTACCTTCTATCTCTCCAACTTACTAAGCACTTATTATAATTAGTACTTTCTTAATTTGTATTTTATATAATATCTGTCTTTCTAGCCAACTTACTGATCGTTTGGACAAAGGAATCCTTTCATCCTCACTTTCACTGTCTTCCTCTTCCTCACTCTCTGAATCAACAGAATACCTAAATAAGAGCAGCAGTTAACAACTCAGAAGGTGTCCCTCAGATAGAAGGGTATACTCTGGTTTTGAGAATAATGCAGAGAAATCCATACGAGGGAAGGGAAAGACCCCTATCCATACCCCTGAAATATATCCATTGGGAGAAGGCAAACCTCATCCGCTATTAATGCCCTCGACAAGGCATTGCCTATAAAATTGTACCCCTTTAGAAAATTAAGGTCATGCTCTTAGGATTTAGGAAGATCTAGCTATCAAAACAACACTAACTAAAAATTTTGTCAATTAATGCAATCTTGGATGTCCATTGAGTTTTATAGGAAGTTTTTAAAGAACTCTGCTGAACAACCTTGACCCCAAATACTTGTTTCTATCCCATTTGGGTCTTTCTTGTCTTAAAGAAAATAAAGTAAAAAGGTAAGAGTGACGGTCAATTTGTGTATTTAAGATTTACCTAGTAGGTTTAACAGCTCTGCCACTTGCGCGGGAGGGAGTTGCGGGTTTTTTTTTAGCCTTTCCATTTGCAGCCTTTTTCGGGGAAGATTTTGCCTTTTTTGATGGAGTCTTGGCCTTAGGCCTTGCCTTTAACGGTGTTTTTCTTTTTGACTCCTCCTAAAATGTATTAATCAAATATCTTTTATTACCTTAAGATGTTTAATTTAAAGAGTGAATGATTTAAATGTTAATACCTCATGAATAACAGAAAAATTATGTTTCTGATAACAAAAAAAACAATGACATATCTATATTCTTTTTTGCATGTTTTCTAATTCAAAAAGTAAGAAGACGCATTGATAAAAAAGTCCTTGCCTCAACTTCAAAATCACTGTCATCTCCTTCTAGCTCTGCATCGTCAGGTCCTGAGTCGTCAGAATCCACCTCCTAGTTTAACAGGTATAAAGTATCATCGATTTATAAGCATAAAAAAAATAAAATAAGATTTTCGTACATAATAATGGAATTCATTTCCATTCACATTGAAATGAACGATGTAAAATAGGTTTAAAAATATGCAAAAATCTGAAAATACTCAATGATTTTATCTTTAGTCCTTGCCTTGTACACAGTCTTCTTGGGAGGAGGAGCTCCCTTCAGACGCTTCTTAGGCGGAGGCTTTGGGGTTCTCTGTGGAGGTGCCTAAAAAACTAACTTTGTAGGTATGAGTGTGTAGGTATTTTATTAAAACACAAAGTTATTGATCTTGTTTACTTTCATTCAATTTTGTAACCAAAGCAAAAGAATAATTTCAAAATGACATAAAACCAGTTTTATAGACCTTAATATCATATCAAAGAGAGAGAGAGAGAGGGGACAATGGACAGTTTATCACACAAGTTCCCAAATCTTTTTAATAACGATTTCTTATTAGTTGACTTTACAACTTTGGGGACTTAAGTGAATTTTAATTGGTTGGTTTATCAAGTTAAGTGTTCAAACGTCCCTACCACTAATTTTATGCTATAGGAGTGGCAATTTTTTGTATCATCAATAGGGATGGACACTAATCTATTGGTTATTATCCTTTAACCTTTAGTCCACTGCCTTAAATTAAATACTATTTCTTACCTCATCTTCACTGCTAGAATCAGAGAATTCGACAACATCATCATCTCCCTAAATTAGTTCACAGTTAAAGATGGTCCGGGGTTTATATTCTCCACAAGATTCATTTTTTTCCCGGCTGCAAAACATTTTATTTGCACCCCCCCGCCCCCCCTAGTTTTATCCCTAAGGAGGGTATCCATAAAGAGAAGCTGATTGAAAGAGAAGTTCAGAGGAGTATTTTTGGGAAAGAATACCTCTACCATCCATATAGAATATTCAAATTTAAAATACCTAAGGAAAATTAAAGAACAAAAAGATAAAAAACTTTGTTGTTCCATTAAATTAATGCTTTCAGCTGCAGGATCAAAATGATTATGATCGACAACCTGGAGTCTGAAAAACTAGTCACTCGATCCAACTATTACCAAACTAAAGCCGGCCCCATTAATTAATTGACAGTTCTAGCTTTGCAAGTTAGGGAGTAGCAGCTTTTATTATTAGCGTGAATCTGGCATAGCATTAACAAATTTAACATTCTATACTCTCTAGAGGCCGGTTAAATTTATTAATTACTTTTTAATCAAGTTTTATATAATTAAAAATTTTACCTTATTCGGTGCCTCATCTCCTGAGCTTCCCACCTCCTCTACATAACTTTTCTTTGCTCTGGGCCGTACCATTTTTCAGGACAGCTTCAGATAGTAGCAGGTCTAAAACTTAAATTTTTAGAAAATGTTAAAATCAAACTTTAGAGTAAAAAACAACTTTCTTTCATTGAAATTAATTTCAAAATAAAAGGAATTATTTTTACAGAATTAATATCAAAATTTATCAATTTAAGTAGTGTATTCTTAATCTTTAAGTGAAAAATAATAATTTTTACAAATATGCCCAATATGATGCTGACGCCGAATTTGTTATTGTTTATATGGGCTTGTTGTAAATTTTATATATTCCCTTCAATAACAAAAATAAATTTTAAAAAATTAAATAATAATTTATTAAAAGCCAAGGTAAATTTTAAATATCCAAAATTATGTGGAGTTTCAGTAAAAATGTTATTTTTAGATGAATTTTTACCTAAAAAATGCCTTTTTTTATGGGTAAAATTGTTATTTTTGTCCTTATTAAACTTAGCATTAAAATCCCAAAACCTCGAAATGAGTATTAAATTTTCTCTATCTTTTTTTTCTTTCTACTTATCATTTACTTTGTCAACAAGATGTTTGTAAAGATTCGAATTGTTTAAAAGTACCTTCAATGACATTCATAGTAAACTTTTATTTTTTTTAATGTTTTTTTTCTATTATATTTATTTAAATGAAAATTATGGGGGGAAAAGAGTAAAGAAGTTTTGTCCAAATTTTAGGACTTATTGTTTTTAAAGATTAAATTAGTAAGAACGTCGACAAAAAAATTATTAGAAATGGTAAATTTTGTTAATAAAATAATATTTGAGCTTTTCAAAGGTAAAAATTTAGAATATTAAGCGTCGACTTTTTATAATTGATTTCATAAAATTCCGGTTATTTTATGAGTGTCGCCACCTTGCGGTCATAATCTGAACTCTTCTATGTGTTGAAATCAGCTGATCAGCCAAACTTTTCCCGTCCACCACACACACACACACACACGCCAACACATACACACTCAACACAGAGCCACTTCTTCACACACAGAGCTTTTTTTTCAAGTGACATTTTATTTATGAAATTATGACCTTAAAATGGATTAATGATTCTTTTTTAGGCTAAAATACATTTTTTTTATAATGAAATAGTTTTATTAGTGTATTTTAGATGTATATAAAATAGTTTTTATTTTCGTCTTTGTGTTATTTAGTTTTAGAGGGACAAGACAATGGACATTCCCCAAGATACACTTTCCGTGAAATTATATTAATGCTTGAAAAGTTTCATTTTGGAACTAAACAATTTATCAAAACTCCATAGAAACACTCAAAGTTGTTGAGTGTGGTTTAACTAATAAGAAAACTTATATAGTACCAGAGACAATAAAACAATTAACAGTGATTTTCGTGATATAAAATTATTATTGAAACTAAATTTATTGTATTATATGCTTTCAGAGAGTGATGTCTGGACTGATCAGATTTAAATCTTTGCTCGCCCCTCTTTCGAGGAGACAAATTACACCCGTCATGAGGTTTGGAAATATTAATTTTTAGTTGAAAATACAAAAATAAAAAGATTACAATTAATACACCTACACATTTATTTTTCAAAATTTTGCCTGTCTGTTATCATAAAAACAGATGATTCAAACTTTTAGAAATATGAAGGTTGTTTTCAGAATTGATCAATTACATACCAATGGTGCGCACCATTGGTATGTAATATGTAAAACTCCTAGAAATAAATACAATGTCCAGTTATGATTCTTAAGCCTCTTAGTCTTCATCCATGTTTTACATTTTTTATATTCATCATAGCGTCGTTGCGTTCACACAAAGTGCCGGTTGTGCAATGATCTTTGATACCCCATCTCTTATTTTTTATATAAAATAAGACTAATGTGGGATAGGTAGGGGGATTATTTCCCTATTCCTTTCCCTATGTATGGCTACCTAATACAATATAACCAAACCAGAAAATCATTAGGGAATTATGTGTGAAAATACCTATTTTTTAGTTTTTTATTTTAGAATGAGTGGTGCCTGTCCTTCTGACGCAGGAGCTCCCTCTCATTTGACTGGTGGACAATTTAGACATCCTGTGTAATTTTTTTAAAAATATTTTAGTACAATAAATAACTATCAAGTTTTTATTCCTTTCTTTGTGTTGTGGGTGAATAGTTTGAGCCAACGAAGAAGGAATTAAATGTCTTCTTGGTTTTAACCGGTTACCTTTGTAATTAGAGAAAAACGAGTGGTTTATTTTCTTTGATGGATAAAAGTTGTACATTTGAATTCGACTCTTAATAGATATGAATTATGCAGAGAAATTAATCCTCAAACTTGCTATCTTCTGATATTTACAATATATCCAAGGCAAACTTCTAAATAATATTATACTTCGGGAAATTAGAGTTACCTTCCATTGTCCTATGTCTACATACATTCCTCGAAAAAAATGAAAATGATTATTTTTTAGTGGTACACCTCCTCCACACTCTGAAATTAGTGAATGGGTGAGACAGAAGCAGGGTGATAACTGGTCCTCTCTGGGTTGGAATGAATTTAATCAAAAAGATGATGCAGAACAGGCTTCTTGTAAGTTTTTTTGTCTAGTCATGCAATTACTCTATTATTAGTTTCTATATGTACGTATGATAGTTTCATCTACGTTAATTGGCCGTCCGTGTTAGGTTTTTGAAAATTCATAAAGCATATTGCTTTAAAAATAAGTATAAGGCAGGATGTTTGTATGATGGGCCGATAATAGTAAACTTACGTTACAGCCCCTGTAAAAGTTTTTACCTATTTTTAGGGATGGTACCTCCACGAGCCTACATTCCCGTGAGGCCAATGGAATGGGATATCTTATCTTTTATTTTAAACTACATGTTAAGAAATATCTGTGCACGTGTCTGGCCCAAATTCCAAAGTGTAATTTCTTTGTCTTGGTTTATATTGCAATATACTCCAAATGAAATATTATACAAACATGTGCTAACACAAGCTACTTTTAATTCTAGTGTCTTTTCTCCTGTTGGTTACCGGTGGTCTTGTGTTTGTTAGTTTTTGTTGGGGATACAGTCCTAAACATGTACAAAGGGATTGGTATGTTAGGGAGGTAAGGATTTATTTGCAGCTAATTTTTCAGGGGTGTATATTCTGCACAAGATTATGACTTCCCTTGCTGCAAATTTTTATATTTTTTTCCCCTCCTGGTTTTTTCCAATAAGAAAGGGGATGAAATGGAAAAATATTTTCAGAACTCTTTATTTTATTAATACCTATTAATATTATCCCCCCTCCCGCATATTCATTTAGTTTTTTTTCACCAAAGAGGGGAGAAAATGGAAAAAAATTCTTTCAGTTCTATTAATTTTTACATTTTTCCCCCCAACCACATATTTTAACCCCCCCCCCCCTTTATTTGCAGGATATACACCCCTGTAACTATTTTAAATTCTGAGTAGGGATGGCAATCCGTCAAATCTTTGAACCGGATTCGGATCCTTCCAAGAATCCGTCCAAAAAAACCGAAAAGAATCCGACTCCGCTATGAAATGACGGATTCCTGATTCGGATTCCAAAATTGGCTAAAAATTGGGCGGATTCAGGATTCGGATTCGGATTGCCAACCCTAATTCTGAGGTGAGTTCTCAAAAGTTGGCGATAGGGGGTAGCTGTCTACTATGGTATTTATTTTGTACAAGTCAATCTCAAAATTGCACAAAAAAGATCAAAAATCATAGAAGGATTATTACTGCAAATATTATCCAATTTTTTAGATTTTTCGTGTAGGTAACTTAGTTAAATTTTTTACCAAAATAATTTTGGTAATCTCAATCTGACTACATAGCCAGCGACCCCCTATCGCCAACTTTTAAGATCTTAACTCTAGTTTTGTCCGTCCGTTCAATACGGACATTTTGTTGAGCACATTCATGCACAAATATCAAGCATTTTTTCATGAGTATCCTAGATTTCATTTAATTAAAGTAGCATCAACGAAAAAACGAAAGTCTTACTAAGATTATAAAGTGAAGAAAAAATTAGATTTTTTTTCATTTATAATTTTTTTTCAACTCTATGCTTAAATAAAATGAAATGTTATTTAAGGAAAAATTACAATGATAACAACAAAAATGGAATTACTTTATTTTATTATTAGGCTTACCTTGTACTGCGTGAGAGAGAAGCCGCCGGTGTTGAACCTATTTCCAGAGACTTTATTGACCCAGATAAGGTACTTTACCTTTGATTTTTCAAATCTTGTCTTGTGTTTTCATTATGTATGTACTAGGTAAATAGACCCGTAATTCCTAAACTTGCTCATTATTACCCATTACAAGCCTAATTATGCGGGTGTCCATTTTAATTTCACTAGAATGGGTGAGTAGGGCAATAGAGGCAAATCAAGCAAACAATTTACCTCAAGAAGGTTAATATAAAATTGGATATGAATATTGAATAATGTGGTTTTCACACAAAGTACCTCGTTGTGCACTGATAACCCTCCCCCTTTTTCATATTTAAAAAAAAATGAAAATAAGAGGTAAGGAGTAGTAAGCCATTTGTTTGTTTATTACTTGTGGTCAGATCGGGTTATATTGGTTACTGGGTAACCCTGCAATGATAGGGCAACCCGCATGGGTTTTGGCATAGAATAAAAATTACCCCTATTTTCAATTATTTTGAAATAATAGAGAGAGGGGAGGTTTCTGTGGTAATTAGTAACATTGTTTGAAAGTACCTGCCTGCCGAATAATAATACATCGATATTCATCATATGTATAATGGCGACGTTGGATTTTCTACATTTCAATTTCAAAAATAATAATTTTAGATGTTAAACATAATGTTTATATCATTTTAGGTTTGGGCATCTTTGCCTTCAGATGAAGAATTGAAGGAGGCTGGAGTTGTTATCAACATCTAGATACAATACATCCTGAATTTTTTAAACACATTAAATAAATATAAATGAGTCAGTAAATATAAAAATAATAGCTAACACTGTTTCTATTATTTTAAACAAAAGTTATAAAAGCAGTGAAAAAATATTATTATTAATTAAAAAAAACGTTAATTATTTCAGAGACAATGTGAAAATATATAATCTGTTTGTTATTATTTAATTTGTATAAAGTGAAGATTATATATTTGGTCGTGGAATCAACAACACAGACATAATATTATTAACAAAAAATAACTATTGCATGAGGCAAGTTATCAAACAGTTCAATTAATGACATTGATATTTGGGGGGTGATTTATAACCATCATTAATTAAGAACTTTATAAGCTACCTAGTTGAAAAGTGTCTTTAATTCTATAATTGATGTGTCTACAAATCTATAATCTAATGATTATAAAACAAAAATAACCCCTCCTTGAGTCCTTACATCAAAATCAAAAAGTAAAAATTCCGTAAAGTAAGATAATAAAGCTTTTGGTACCATTGTAATTTAAAGTCAAATGTTCCCTCCGTCTCCCTGCAAAAAATGAACTGTTTAATATCTGTGTGCAGGTCTCGATGTCCTCTTCGCATACTGGGTATCCGAGTGTATATCATAGTAATCATCAACAACATCTCAACATGGGATCTTTGCACAACAATGTTCCTAGGTAAGATTAAATTCAGTTTTGTACAATGTTGTGCCTTCTTGGAAATCGGGTTCAAATCTCAGACTGTACTACTGCTCTTAAGTATGTTTGTATGTAGCTTAAAAAATGGTTGAAATGCTTGGACAACTGCTTGTTTGGGACCAACCAAACAAAAATTTTTAAAACTAAAAGGTACATGAAGTTTAGAGCTAACTAACATGATAACTTCCCTGGGCATGATGCTAAGTTAGGACTAATGCTAAAATAACATTAGTTTTTGTAGGTAGGTAATACAAATTTTGAATATTTTCTTACGAATTGTCTATTTATTTTGTATGGTGAATGGTGATAGGAGCTTTCAGTGAACCATAAATATTCAATATGATATTACTTGCTAGTTTTCTCAAAACTATTTCTTTACTAAAACTAACTTAACTTGAAAAGAACAGAAATACCTACTTTTTAAAAATCTTTATATTAATGAGTAGCGTTAAAATGGAAAGCAAAACTTTTCTCCGACTACGGTAGGAGAAAAGGCTTAACCGTGGTTTGGTGTTTATTTTTGTCACAAAATTTTTATGAGACGATTGGATTACTTATGTTTTATTTTTCAGGGCATTACCAGGCAACCTCCACTCACAAGGTTTGCAGGGAAGGGTCACGCCAACACAATTGGGAAACAGGAATGTAGTTAACATTGCAAAATATTACCCTAAATGGCCAATTATTGAAATTAATGCATTCAGCTTGAAAATAAACCTTAAGCAGACAAAGTTTTTTGTTTGTTTAATTAATTCCATTACACGATCTATGAAGTTTTGGACTTCATTTTTGTGAAAAATAATTTCCCAGAACAAATCTTTATCCTAACAAAAACAAATATCTATAACTCACTTATTTTACAAAAGAAAAGAAATGCAATTTTTTACCAAAATGTGTACAGTGACACTTTCTAATCAATCATGTGGTCAGATTTTTCCTACACTGTGTTTATTATATTTTTTAAAAATGCAATGTTAACTGTTTGAACTATGCAGGCCAGTCTCTATGCAAGGCATAAACTTTATGCCAAATTCAAGTACAGCTTCTGCTTCCAATAGAAATTCATTGTTTACTAGGAAAATGGGGTAAGTTTTTTTGCAACAAAGTTACCTACTCTTTATTAAATTGCATTAATTACATTTTACTTTTACTATTATTCTTTTTTTTGATTGCATTTTACAACATATTAATACTAGTTAGGTATATTGCCTACCTACACTATAATTATTTGTTTTAAATGATACCTAGGTACATATTTTTCGAATTCGGCTTGAATTAGCAAAAATCATATGGCAAAACTGCAGAATTTTTTGGTTTCTTTATTTAAAGAAAAAATAATTCATTCGTGTATCTTAATGGCTTTTTAAAGTACCTAACTATTTTTGTCCTCTATCCCTCGTTCGTCATCAATATTTATATGCGAACAACATCATGAAGAAATTACCTACCTATAATTAAGCATTCATTTATTTTTCAGAGATGGTTCTGCTCACTTTGACCCAAGTGATTTCCCAAGTTTAGCCCCGGGTGGTGTTGGCTCCTCCATGGCCGGCACACCAAACAGATCCAATTATGGTAAGTTTAGTATCGGAACAGGACTGGGACAATCCTCATCCATGGCTGGCACACAGAATTTTGGTGAGTACACCTTAAATACTTATTTCAGGTTTCTTATTGTAGTAGTACTACGTTAGCCAGGTGAACATAGAATTGTACCCACACGGGGTTCTGCCAACTTTAGCCATTCAGGTTAGGTAAGGACAGAGAATTAAGAAATAGTTTGAACCAACCAATCAGGATTTAGTAAAAGTATCCAAGTTTGTAAGCCAACGAATAAGATATAGGATTTATAAAACTTTGAGTACCAGTAAATTTACAGTCTAATGTCCCATCACTCCCTGGGTTAAGATTTGTAAATTAAGGTTTGGTTAGATGTATTTATCGGGTTACAAAGTCAATAGATTAGTTAGTGGGTACAACCCCGTGTGGATTAAAATTCCAATGGAACCATTACCAGTTTAAAATCCTAATATTTTTACAGGTTGTAATTTGCAATATGTTATTTTTTTTCAATTTTAGATCGATTTAAAAGTTAGAAGATAATTTACAAATTTAATTTGTTGTTTTGTGTTAAGTTATAAGTTGCATTTTTAGTTAAAAAGCAATACCTAGCCTATTTTTTAAATGTAGAGTGACAGATCAATATACCTTTTAGCTGTTACCTTTTAGTATTGTGTCTATATATTTACTTTAATTTTATTGTTTTCCCTTCTTTGGAAGTAAATGTTCGTGTTTAGTTGGAATGGTAAAACAGCCCGCAGAACATTCTGAATTCCAAATGTCCAATGAAGATTTTCCCGCGTTACCGGGAGCTCCTGCAAGGTAACAATTATACAGCAGGCGCGCTGTAATACAATTTGTCTTTCCCAAACATTGGGAAGCTCAAGAATTAAATGGTAATACATATTGGAGATCTAGATTCGTAATCATTGAATAGTACCATAATGAACACAGTGTAGGAACAATCCAGCCATATTATTGGTTAGAACTTGTACTCATTTTGGTACTAAAGGCAGTTATTTTTTTCAATAAAAACGTATTTAATAAGTCCGCTATTAATAGCTGAATTTTTAAAATAAAGTTAGCTTTGAGGAAATTATATCGTCCACAAATTTCGTCTCTTGTAGTATTGGAATAAATAAATTGATGAAATACAAGAAAATATCTTCGGCTACTAGAAATTCTTTTAGATGGACAGATTATCGTGTGTGATAGCCTATTTAGGGTATTACTATTATTCTATTGTTATTACCTGAGGATTTCGCATATATTTTAATCTGACAAACAACTTAGAGAGTCGCCATGCTTCAAAATAAAACATTTAGATACTTACCTAATCAAAAATGTTGCCAATCGAATTCAATATGGAAATTTTTTATTTTGCAAAAAAACTTTTTATAAATCTTCAAAGTAAAGTCGATTCTAAAAGAACTGCCAATTCTACCTATATAACTTAAATTATGTCGAGGCTAATGACATGTTAACATAATTGCATACTTGATTACTTTAATCAAACTTTTGAATTTAGTAGATGGATAGCTTTACAATAACTGGGGTATGTCCTTACGCATAAGAACCACTTACATCACAATAAATAAATATTAAAGTTATTATATATACTTAGATTTAAGGTTTTTAAATCAAAGATGATATTTGACAAAAATATAATATTATCAAGGAGCCGCGCCTAAAGCATTTTTACGGCTTAAATTTAAAAATAAAATAAAACCATCAATGGAGCTATGTGAACGTAAAACTTCAATAAAACTAAAAAAGATCTTTACGGACAGATAAAAAATTTCCTACATTATAAAATGCTATTAATAGTTTATTTAAGTATGAAGTGTGTTCTTAAGAACTTTGATATTGTAAAGGTTTATTATAGGTGTCTTTCTTGTTTTAGGTTAAATCGATGGTGTATTTTTTTGTTGATATTTTCCGCCGAATTGGAGCAGTTAAAATCAAATCAGTCAAACATGATTTTTAAAAAAAACATTCTTTACACATTTTTTTCGTTGGAGGTGTGATTAGGGTTTTTAAAGAAATAAGTTGGTACTTTCTAGCTCTTCCCTTCCAGAGAAGACATTGCCCAAGAAAATAACTTGTTAATATTTTAGTGATGGAGGTGTAAACTCTGGGAGCATAATGGACAGTTTAAAAATGGCTCCGATGACTCCGGAGCAAGAGTTGAAACACCAACAACAACAAAGAAAAGGAATTCAAACAGGACCTGATGGTGAGTATCAAGTTTAGAGATGCTTCGCTTATAATATTATGCCTAATTGTGTGGGGAATCATTAAGTAAAATAAAAAAAAGGACAATTATAACATAGAGATAATGTAGTTTAAAGCTGCTCACTCTATAAATTGTTCCTAGATATAACTGGATTGGTCATAAAGAGTTTGAAATCATTAGGACGATGCTAATAGGTTTTAATAAACGGTTAACGCTATTCGTTACGGTTACACGGACTGACTCTAATTATAGTAGAAGCTCCGCTTTAAAACATTTTTATCTTCAGGTATGGTGACAAACATCCCAGCTACAATGGTGACGGACCAGTTTGGTATGATCGGGCTGCTCACCTTCATCCGAGCGGCAGAGACGGACCCGAACTTGGTGTCTCTGGCACTCGGCACGGATTTAACAACACTAGGTCTCAATCTTAACTCTGATGTAAGTATTCTAAGATTTTCATTTTTATCATAATTGAATATGAGAAAAGCTACTATGAAAATACAACGAATCATACTACTTCATTTTCTTTCCATGATCCCATTTTTATACATTTACAGGAAATGGTGTTAGGACTCAATATTGGATATTCTAAATAATGAGTAACTCCTGCTACTCTTAGTATTGATTTTATTGTTAAGGGGAGGTTTTTAATGGATCCATCTGGCAATCAATGATTAAATGGCACTTAGAAATCGAATTTCAATCTGAAATTTTGCATGAATAATCCTTGGTAGGTCTATTTTCCCTAAATCGAACAAAAAGTTGGAAAAGTAACTTCAGAGCAAATTAGTCAAGAAACCTATCTCCACAAAATACTTTTTGTCGCTCAAAAATCTTATCAAACGATTCTAGCCGGTAGCTGTTGGTACTAGAAATTTTAAAAATGGTTATTGCTATCATTTAACATGAATTAAACCAAAATTATGTTTTAAAAAGTTAATTTCTACGTAATTAATGATGAATTTGCCCTCAAAATAGGCAAAAAACGGCTAAGCGGCTGAGGCGCCAGCCGTTACTTTTCCAACTTTTTGTTCGATTAAGAGAAAATAGACGTACTAAGGATTACTCATGAAAAATTTCAGATCGAAATTCGAATTCTAAGTGCCATTTAATCATTGATTACGAGATGGTTGCATTTACCCCCCCCCCCCCCCCTATATGCCCGATAACATTAATGTCTCTAGACCTTTAGTTACATCATTGTATGTGTTTTAATCAACAATAAAGGGGTAGTTGCATGCATTTGAACTTGAATTTAATAAACCATATATTTATTCCTGTTTAATGGTTTAAACTATATTTATAAGGCATATATTTGAAAGAATTTCAATTTTCTACTACGTAGTTTTAAATATATCAAGACTGAAATTGTGACTTTTACATACACAAATTAGACATTTTTGGACTGAACTCAAAACTGCCGGGTAAAAGATTATTTTAACTTTAAATATCTTCATGGCTAACCCATATGTACGTCATATTCTACAAAAAACATTTGAAGGTTCACTTCTAAAATTACCCCCTACTCATTTAATGCACTTCGTGCAACTATCCCTTTTTGTTTGTCTATCTAACTTTTTTTTTATGTCACCCAAACTTTTATTTCAGGATGATTTGTTCCAGACATTCGGTGGACCATGGGCAGATACGCCCTGCAGACCTCAAGATATTGATTTCCATGTCCCACATGAGTACCTTACTAATACAACTATAAGGTAGCTTATACTGCAGATTTGCTATTTTATATATTCCTGCACTGTAAGACATGGTAAAGTTTCTTGGAACAGATTCGGTAGAATTCCTCCAGATTGCATAGGAACTTTAAAATGTAAAATTAATAAATTAATAAAATAATATAATGGAATGTAAATTTCATTTGTACCAAAAGTTTGATTAACACATTTCCTAAATCGTTGGCTGGTTGTTTAATAGTACCCGGCAATGTGTATTCATTTTTCATCCATTGTCTTACTCTTATCCCTTAAAATCCCTGAAATTTATTGATAAATTTTTATTGCAGAGATAAGTTGGCACCTGTAAAGTTGAACCGTTACAAAGATGATATTCTTTTCTTCTTGTTTTACACGAACGTGGGGGATGTGCTACAGCTGGCGGCGGCTGCAGAGTTGCATAACCGCGACTGGCGATATCATAAGGTAATAATACAAACTGTAAAATAAAAAAAACAAGGAGTTAGGTGACATTGGGCTGTTTATTACACTAGTCCCTAAAGTTTTATAATATATTTTCTCTTATTAGTTGGTTTGACAACTTTGGGGACTTCTAATGGATTTTGATTTGTTGATTCATTTAATTGAGTGTCCAAATGTTTAAACAAATGTTTCAAAACAATATACAAAAGAGTTCATTTTGTGTATCAGTATTGGGGATTTACATCAATTTACCGGCTATTGTCTTATCCCTTTAGATAACTGGTATATTTTGCGGGATTTTCTTCATATTTATCTAAATAGTCATTAGGTCATTCGAATTTTTAGGTTGATCGACTAAGGATTATTTCTGCTAAGAAGGGGAGAAAGATTAAAGAAATTAGTTGAAAAAATTATATAGCCCATTTAAATACAGGTTTACTTTTGAAAAAAATTCTTTATAGCTTAAGCCTTGTTTAAGTTGTTGACTTAATGATTTTCGGGTATAGTCCCTTTCGTTACATCGCCCCAAAAGGGGCTTTTCGTCATTTTAAAAGTTGCTTTTCTTCTATTCCTAGCCCTTACAGGGTCAATTGCCTAACCCAGCGGGGCAATCACCTAACTTAACCTAAAATAACTTATCAAAACCTACTGTAAAAATACGACGACACGCCCCTTAAGAGGCGATGTCACGAAAGGGACTATACCCAAAATTTCTTTATTTACGAAGCAAATCAACTTATGACCCTTTAACCTTTAATTTTTAAGGAGGAGCAATTATGGATAACCCGAGCGCATGGAATGGTGCCAACAGAGAAGACACAAACCTATGAGAGAGGCACTTATTACTTTTTTGATGTTGCATCATGGAGGTAAAAATTATTTATTTAGAAGCGTAGCTTATCTATAACTAGGTTTTGTTTGTTTAAAAGTCTGGATTCTATAGGAATACAGATACTGACACACATTTAACACGGTACTCTAAAATTGATGATGCATATACCTATAATGTATATTTTTTTTCTTAAAAAATGTTCTTGTTTCTTAGGTTTCTTCTAACATTTACTGAAATAAACTCTATTCTTGAAAACTTCTAGAAAACCGACCTTAATTAAATGTTGTTTATTTTTGTTTTAGAAAAGTTCCAAAGGAGTTTCATCTTGATTACGACAAGCTAGAGGAGAGGCCCTCTTTACCTGCCAGCGGCCCCTCACCTGGACCCTCTGGAGGCTCACCAGGACCTGTCCTCGGTGGTCCACAACAACAAGGACTGTAGCTCAAGTCCCAAAAACTAATGAAACATTAAATGAAAAAACAAGCGCCACATGCAGCCAAGCCATTTTTTTCTTCTCAGAAACTCTTTCATGTATCAGCGCAGATATCCTGTTGCGTTGGGTAAGTTTTTTTTGCTATTTGCACAATTACAAACTATAGGGGTAAGAAAAGCTTATTTATCGCGTAGGTGAATATAAATTATAATGTAGATTAAAAATCTGTTTTTTTTAAAGAAAAGAATAAGCCACTATATCCTGGGGGTAATGGTATTACAAATACGTCTTGACATATTTTAGAGAGGTTCTGCCACAGTTTATTCAGATCTTGGACAAAATAGCCTCTTAAGGAAAATGGCCTCAACTGTTAATAATGATCATGGCCGCAGCGATTAGCCTGGCCTACCTAGCCGCGGGCGCTGGGAACACTAGGCATATAACCTAACCTTAACTAAGAATTGTAAAAATCTACCAACTACTTTTTGTAAAATCCACGAAATTCGAAATTACCTATGTATTAACAGATGAGGCTATTTTTCTTAAGTAAATGTCCTGAGGCTATTTTGTCCAAGATCCGTTTATTCAAAGTTTTGAAAAGTGGTACTCCCCCCTTAATAAAATCGGACATTTTATTACTCTAAGAACCTAACTCATATAGTTAAAAATTGTTATAGATTTAAACAAAATGTTTTCAGGGCAACTCCTCTCTCCTGTTCCTGGGTAGGCAGAACATCCGCCGCCATTCTCAAAGCAACAACAACAAAAAGCATTTCAATTAACATCCCATCAATATTCTTCCATTTTTTCAACCACAACAACAAATTATAAATGAACAAAATTAATTGTGATGACGTCAGATCCTGATTACTTTTCTACCTGGAATCCTGTTATTTTTTTACCTGGCATCTTGGTCCGCGCGTTAGCTGCGGTGGTCAGGTGCAGCCAACCTGGCGGCCAGCAGCCCGTGGCCACACCACCAGTCTGTGATTTTTTGTTTATTATACAATGTACAGTACATTATATATTATTAATATATAAAATATATTTAATATGGGGTACTGTTCTAAATTTTCTTACTGGACAGCCCAACTGATAAGAGGTGAGCGCCCTGCAGATTTAATAAAGGGAGGAAGGGATAGGATAGTGAATTTTTAACTTTGGGGGAAATCTGTTCCAGATTACTTTCTTCTTATCTTAAAAATGCATCTGGATAATTGCGCTGATAAATAGGGCACTAAGTTTAAATTTCTATTGTTTATGTATGATCAAAAGGTATGCGTATGCTTTCCTTTCTTTTTAAAGATTTAAATTTAATCATTTTGGTTTCAAACATTTGGCACAGAACGTAATTTGTGAAGTAGGAAAAAACCTATTTCATGCCTGGATAATTCTTTTGTCAAGTAATATTTACACAATACATTTCTTTACAACTAAAGTTATACATTTCATCCTTTAAAAAAAACTTAAGAAAAAGTTCCTTTTTTTTGGATTATGTAGGTAGGTATCTTTTATTTTATTTTTTCAAAATACAAACACTTTTTGATCATGTATAATTCATAGGTATTACAATATTCACTTTTTTTGTTGAATTTGTTAAGTATTAATTTTACTCATGTTTTTTTTGCAACATTTGCATTTGTTTCCTAATTGTGTGAGATAAGGTCTAAAAAATGCGCTAAAGCTAATTATTATTAATTTTTTTTTTTAAATTCAAAATATTTTTTGATAAATATTTAATCTAGTTTTTATCTTCAGTTGATAAAGCTAGAGAATTTTTCTGAAAATCCGCCAAATTTTCCTTTCTTTTTATGTTGGCTGTTAGTAAAAAAAGTTTATTTAAAAATTTACCAGTATTTAAAAATTTCAAATTCAATTGTTCTAATAGGTATATTTTTATAAGAATATTTTCTTTTTTTAATTTTGAGTACCTACAAAATGATAACAGCCAATATTTTCTTTTTAGTTTGCTTTTTTTGTTGTATATTTTGATATTGTTCTTATACTTATATTAATTGTCATTAAAATTCAATCAATGATTTTTTGAAAATTAATTTTATATTTGAATTTATTGGAAGTTAATTCCGATAGAAGAACAATATCCATTTTTTTTGTAAAAATGTAAAAGTTTGTAAATCCTGAGATTCATTCAGTTGTTGGTCACATTTAGTAAAAAAATAGGCATGCACAAGTCTTAAAACATTTTCCCGTATCGCTTCAAAACCGATTAATATCTGGTGGATTAAATCGGTTCTTAGTCACACTGAAAAATTATGTATAGCATCGTATTATATTCATATTTCTACGAATATAAAAATGTACAATCATAAGATTAACACTGTTTTTTAGCCCTTGCCTTCGGCATCTCGTGGCTGAAAAAAAAAACTGGTTTTAATCTTAAAATTTTAAATTTTCATATTTGTTGAAACTGTTTATAATACTATGCGATAAATAATTAACCCGCATGTTTCCATGTAATTTTTTAAAGAAATCTATTGTTTAATTGGATCCAAATATTCAAAATTAAGTTTTGTCTGATAAAATCTGCAACTGACCTAAGCTAGCAGGGAAATGTTAAAACATTTGAACATGTTTTTTTTCTTTAAAAGTTTTCTAAAAACCTTCAGTTTAATATTTGTAATAGTTAAAAAAGGATTTTGAAAAGGTTGTGTTAAAAACATGAACCTACTGCCATTTAACCTTATCTATACATAATCTTATTTTATTATTATCAATTTTTTCTATGATTAAATATTTAGATTCTCAAATTATGTATGGTTAAGTATAGATGATGTTTAAAAAGAAAATATTTTGTTTTTGTAATTATTGAGACTTTGTTTCTGTTTTATTTTGAAGGTTATTATTCTTATTCACACTTGATTTCAACAAAATTTCGGTTTTTGGGAGAGCCTAAAAGGGGGGGGGGGCGAAAGTGACACTTTTTGAAACCAAAACTAAAAGTCAACAAAGGAACTCAACTATAAAAAGAGTTACAGGTCTGAGATTTTGCATGGCAGTTGCTTTATAGGGGTAAAATATGGAACTGTGAAGAAACGGCGGCGCAACCGCCGAAAACCGCCGTTTCCCGCCGAAATTTTTTTTGCCTTTTCGGCGGCTGCGACGCCGTTTCTTCACAGTTCCATATTGTACCCCTTTAAAGCAACTGCCATGCAAAATGTCAGACCTGTAACTCTTTTTTTAGTTGAGTTCCTTTGACTTTTAGTTTTGGTTTCAAAAAGTGTCACTTTCGCCCCCCCCCCCCCCCCCCTTTGTAACCCAAGGTTATTAAGCAATATGAATTTTGTTATCGCGTTCCTTATAACAGTAAAAATTGTCACTTTTTTTGCCTAAAAAGTTTTAATGTTTTTTCAATTTTTGACAAAACTAAACCAAGATACATTAAGTCATCTTATGCTGATAGTTAGGATAAAAATCGGTTCTGAATCGTTTTAAAAACGAAACCAAAACAATTTAGTTTTTCTACTTGTGGGAAAACTGTAATAAAAACGATAAATAAAAAGATCATAATTTCTTGGGTAACTTTTTGAAAACCTAATTTTTGTTGCTGTCTCGTGTGTATACTGTGTAAATGTTGGCTAGCATGATACTACGCTATTACTACTTGGTATGCGCATAGCTGTGCTGTATATCTTACCATGTATGGCTAGCTTGTCTATACTACTTTGTTTACTACATCTTTGTAGATCAATATATTCTCACCAGAATTAATCACGTCTTCTTTTTATTTTGGGATAATAATTCTTTTTTCATTGAATGAGAAAATAGAAATAATGAAGCGAAGCTTTTCTATCATTATTACTTTTCTGTCTGTTTAAGATCGGTGAATTGGTGTGATTTGAGCGTCAAAACTAAATATTAATGACATTAGTGGGCTTATTTTCTAGTAAGTTATAAACCATCGGATCTCATGCTGCAGATTGTTTTTTGTTGTTGAACGATATACCTACCTACTATTAGACATACAATATCTAGACAGGGGTGTATATTCTGCACAAGATTTATTTTTTTTCCCCTGCTACAAAATTTTTTATTTTTTTTCCCCCCTAGATTTTTCTGAAAAAGTAGGGGGGGAAATAGAAAAATATTTAAAGAACTCTATATTTCATTTATTTTATCCCTCCTACCACACATTTTTTTAGTTTTTTTAACCAAGGAGGGGGGCGAAATGGAAAAAATGTTTTCAGTTTTCTTAATTTTTACATTTTTTTTCCCTCCAACCACTTATTTTTTATTTCCCCCCCCCCCCCCCCTGAGCAGGGGATCCCATGCAGAATATACATCCCTGTATCTAGATTACGCTTCTGACCCGATTTTTCATCAAATCTTAAAAGGAACCTTATTAGTAGACGATAGTATTGTTTACTTACGGTTACGACTCACTCAAGCTGAGGTGGATTCTTTTTAAAAATAGACTCGCTTCTCGATGGTGAGGCAAAATTATTTTTGTGAAAAATCATCCAAAAGCTTACTAAAAATTTACAAAAATTAAACAAAATCATATGTTAATAACTCATTTTTACCCTTTTATGATTTTAGTTAATATTTGTAGAATTTTAAAAGCGAAGCTTTCCTATAATTAGGGTCGGTCCGTCCGTCCGAGATAGTTAGCTTTTATTCGTTAATTTAGGCATGTTAAAATTGTCCTATCGGTTTCAAACTTTGCATGGTGATTCCTGTAGTAGTTAGGTACGACTTAGAAAGCGTAGCAACTCTATAATCGTTATCAGAATGTCCGTACGTCCATTTTAAACATGTTGATTTTGTACTTTTTTAATTACAATGTTTTATGTGATAAAATCATCCGATCGATCTGATTTTTAATTACTGATTCCTATTACAATAAGGTACAATATTATGAGCGAAGCATCTTGATAATCAAGTATTAAAAATGTCAGTATGTCCTTAAACAGAATTCTGTATTTAAGATGTTTTGCAACAAATTTACGTATAGTTTTGTCAAACCTTTTATTTTCATATTTTGTATATTCAGTTCTGACACTCAACAAAAGTTAATGTTCGTCTGTTATATCGTTTCAGAGCTTCGCTTTTATGGATGTTGTCATCCTTGTTTATGCGATTTTTGAGGATTTTTCACAAAAATAATTTTGCCTCACCAGCGAGTAGCGAGCCTTTTTTTTTTTTTTAAATCCACCTCTGTTTGAAGCTTGCTCATTTATGACGAAATTTTTGAGCAAGTAAGTTTGATTCAGTAAAGCTTTGTACTAAGAAATGATACTGTTTACAGCTGAATTTTATCTATGTATGTAAATGAAAAAAAAACATGCGTTCGTAATGAAATGTGTACACAATTTCAACCAATGAGATTTATTGTAGGTTCCCATGGGATTGTTCTATTGGCTCAATCAGACATTACCTCTCTTGTCTTACTACCTTTATTCCTACTCTACACAAAAGAAACTACATTTTATTAAGAAATATCCGTGTCTTGAAGATCTCTTGAACTAACAAGATCTCTTGAACTAACAAGATCTCTTGAACTAACAAGATCTCTTGAACTAACAAGATCTCTTGAACTAACAAACCGGTTAAGTTCTCCATTTAAAGAACGCTCCGATCCTGTATAAGTATATGCCTTTTTTATTTTATTAGATATTTCAAATGTTTTTCGAGACTTGTAGTGCATGTACTCATTGCTTTGTTTGCATGAATGAAGACTAATTGGATCTATTTAAAACTTTAAAATCTTCAAGCAGTGTGTTCTTATTGTGTAGTACAGCTCTAGCCGCGCGTTTTTTTTTTGAGACTAAATTCTTTAAGAATGTATCGTTTCACAGAAATATATATTTATTACAGCCTTTAATCATTTCGAAAGATTTACAATAATACATTCATTATGATTTTAAATAATGTAGATAAAAATCACATGAACGGACAACAAAGTAGCTGCTACTTATCCTCCTCACTGCTACTATCACTAGAGGAGGAGCCACTACTAGAGGAATTGCTTGCCTTTGATCTCTCTTTAGATGATACACTCTCCCTGAAATTCAAAGATAGATTATTAGGTATATGCACATTATACTAAAACTTGATTTGAAAATAGACTAAAACCATCACATGACCTATACAGTGTGTATTTTTTATGAAAACTTTTTGAAAGCAATTTTACCCTACTTATAGTTATCAGAATTTAATGATTAATGGCTTATTTTCTTCGTTTTTTAATGCAATTATAAGAACACCAAAAAAATATTTTAGTTTTTATTTTAAAAGTACAGTAAAATGTAAAATTCAAAACTTAGGTGTCAACATCTAAAAATAGTTTTAGCGCATTTTTCTTATACCCTTTGCAAGAAAAAAATTGGATTTTCTGTAGCCGACTTTGGGGGGCCAGTATTCCCTCCCTGGTTGAGATATGACCTTCAAACTTTGATATGTTCTAGTACATGTCCCCAATAGTATCTGTAGACATTTTTAGCCCTATATCTCAATTTTGAAGCGTTTAGCAGTCATTCTTGCAAAAGGTAGATTTTTTGAGCATAAGACCATTTTTAGATGTTGACACCTAAGTTTTGAATTTTAGATTTTACTGTACTTTTTAAATAAAAACTGAAATATTTTTTTGGTGTTCTATTAATTGCATTGAAAAACGAAGAAAATAAGCCATCAATCATCAAATTCTGATAACTATAAGAGGGGTAAAATTGCTTTCAAAAAAGTTCTCATAAAAAAAACACACTGTATAAAGCTTCCTTAAAATGGAAAACTCAATCGGTTCAGTGGTTAGAGATCTAAAATGACTAAAACTTCTTGTAACTCTTTTAAAATTCTTTTACATCAAGATATATTTTTTTGCAGTAAAAGATTCCCATTGCAATTCTATTTCAGGACCCCAATTTGTATTACCGACTAATAAAAGACACCACTCGAAATGTTTTCTTTAGATATATGTTTATTTAGGCTACCATTAGGAAGAACGGGTAAAGTCTCTTTCGTTGTTGTTGTTGTTAGCCATCTGGAGGTCAGATGTTGTCACTTCATATGCCAAGGAATTCTGCGCACTTTTTGGGCTGCGTCCAGAGGTCAGAGGGGGTGAGTGTAGTGTTCTTAGCTGTACAGTTAAAAAGATGCTCAGTTGTGTGGTCATTTAATTTACAATCTGGGCATCGTATGCTCTGTGCTGTGTCAAATCTGCTTGTTGTAGACCGTAGAAAAGAACTATATCCTGATCTTAGTTGGGCAAGTGTGCACCGCGTCATACGTGTAAGGCCTTTTTCTTCCTGGACATTAATTACAGGGGGTCGAGAGTTTAAAACTTTGTTTGCAGGATATTTATTTCTACAGTCTCTGTGAGCGTCGTCATGAATCTTCTTTAGCCGTTTCTTGTAGTTGCGTTCAACCGGTTCACCATCTCTGAGATAGGGTTTGACAAGAGGTACATTGTTGATGATGGTCTTTCTCTTGTCTCTAGGCATGATTGGTTCATGTAGAAGGTGGTGATTAGGGTGAACTGGGCGGTGCATGGAGAGAAGGAACTGGTTCGTTAGCATGTCATTGTGTTCTTTCACAGGGAGGATGTTGGTTTCCTGGTGAAGATGACTGACCTGTGACATTTTAATACAACCAGTTGCTACTCTCAGAGCACTGTTCTGTGCTCTTTGCAGCTCATCCCAGTTCGTCTTACTCAGAGATGGCGTCCAGACCGGTGATCCGTAGTTCAGAACTGATCTACCTATGGCCTTGTAAGTATTTACAATAATCTCCTTTGACTTACCCCAGTCAGTCCCTGCCAAGCATTTTAGCACGTTAGTGTGCTGCTGTACCTTCTTCTTGGTTTTGATGGCGTGCTGCCCGAAGTTGTGCATCGGGTCGAAGGTGACTCCAAGGATGGTTGGGTGCTTGACAGTCGGCACGTCTTTCCCTTGGATGGTGATAGGGAGGGTGACACTCATTTCATTGCTGAAAGTGGTGAAGACTGTGGCCGTTGATTTCTCCGGGGAGATTTCAAGACTGTGGCCCTTGAACCAGGTGGCAAGTTGGTCCAGGTAGGGGTTTATTTCATGGCAGGTTGGGTCAATGAGGGGCCCCGAGTTGAGTACCTGGCAGTCGTCTGCATAGGAAATGAGCTTGATGTTGCCTGGTGGTGTAGGCAGGGTGCTCATGTAAAGATTGAAAAGGAGGGGAGAAAGTACACCTCCTTGAGGTACTCCTTGTCTGACAGCCCTGAATTTACTTCTACAGTTACGGAAGACAGTATATTGTTGTCTGCCGCGTAGATAACTGCAGAGGAATCTGATCAGGGTGCCAGACAGCTCGAGGTGCAAGATATCATTCAGGAGCAACTCATGATCAACAGTGTCGAAGGCACGGGACAGGTCGATTGCAACCAGGATGGTCCGGTGACAGGGTTTCCGTCTGTTCAGGTTGCTGGCAATGTGATGGTTTACTTCCTGTAAAGCTGTCACTGTTGATCTGTGCTTTCTGAAGCCATGTTGATGATCTTGCAGGTCTACAGCTGCTGAGAGCTCAGGAAGGATGAGCTTTTCTAAGATCTTTGCAGCTGGAGACAGGAGGGAGATTGGCCGATAGGATTTGCCTTCATCAATCGGTTTACCCGGCTTGAGTAGCGGGATGATCTTGCCTGTCTTCCAGATGGATGGTATGATGGAAGTGTTGATGGTGGTGTTAAAGAGTTGGGCAAGATATTCTACACCCTTGTCCCCAAGGTGTTTGAGCATGACAGGAGAGATTCCGTCAGGTCCAATGGCCTTGGAGCTCTTAGAGGCTTTAATGGCCTCTTTGACTTGTTGAGGGGTGTATTTGTACACTTTGTCAGCCTTTAATTTCTTGATTTGCCTGATGGTCCGGCGAAATTTTTTGGATGGTAGTTTAGAGGCTGCAGGGGTGTACTGCCGATTGAGAAGGTTTACAATCTTCCCGTTTGCTGAGACTATCCTACCATTGAACTTAATAGCTGTGTTGGTAGGTGTTTTCTGCGGCTGGCTGATGCCTTTAATGGTTTTCCAGAGCTTTTGAGATCCTGCTTCACAATTATCAAGGTGGTCTCGCCATTGTGTTTTCCGGTGTTCATTGATCTCTTGTTGGATTTCCCTGTTGAGCTGGTGAAAGCGATCACTATTTGGCTGGCGCACACGGAGCTCGTCACGTTCCTTGATTTTGTTTGCGTTGCTGGAAGGGATGTTGTGTTGTACATCAACAATGCGACCTTTGGGAATAAACTTTCTGGCCGCCCTGTTGATGATCTTAGTGAACGCTTTCTCCCCCTTTATAGATGACGTGGGGTTAGGGAGTCTGGAAAACTTAGTCTCAGTAAACTTGGTGAATCCAGTCCAATCAGCTTTGGCAAAGTTAATGTAAACTTTGTCGTCAGACTTTGAGTTGGTGGAGATGTCTGCTCTAAGCTTGATTATGATTGGTAGATGGTCTGAGTTAAGACTGGATGTCACTCTCCAGGATGTGTATGGCAGGATGGATGATGTTGCCAGTGTGATGTCAGGGGAGCTGTTGTTTTGGCTGGTGACTCTGGTGTCCTGGTCTTCGTTAAGAATACCCATGTCAGAGTCGTTGATTTCATCAGCCAATTTGGGTCCCCGGGCATCTTCTTCCCCCTTGGAGTACCAGTTGGCATGGTGGGCATTGAAGTCCCCGCCTGTGATGGTGAGGCTGTTGCCAGAGGTGTGGGAGAGGATATCCTGGAGTGGAAGATTGGAGCCATGCTGACAGCTAGAGACAGGAGGGATGTAGATGTTGTTTAAGGTGATGTTGTCCTTTTTCCCTATGATGGAGATACTCTGGAATTCAACATCATCGTTGTTCTTGATGCTGTTGGGGATGGTGTTGCTGTGGAAAGGGATGTTTTCCTTCACAAGGAAGGCAAGGCCGCCTCCCTTGTCTTTCCGTCTGTCCTCCCTGATAAGAGTATAACCTGGTGTTTTGATGTCTTTAGATTTATCTGTCAGCTTGGTCTCTTGCACCATGGCAACATGGATGTTCTCTGTTGTCATGAGGTGCATCAGTTCTGTATTCTTGCTCTTGATGCCGTTGATGTTGACTTGGCATATATTCAGTTCTTGTTCACTGCTGGTGGGTTGTTGTTGATGATGTGTGGGGGGTGTAGTTGATGGTGAGGATGGTGGTGAGGGTGTGGAAGAAGGAGGTGGAGGTGGGAGGGGGGTGCAGCAAGGGCCTTTCCACTGCTTAAGAGCCTTCCTAGCTCTTAATGATTTAAGTTGGGAACATTTAAGGTGAAGCCAGGATAAACAGCAGGTACATTGAACTGAATAGTGAGCTCTTGTGATGTTCTTGGTACAAGGTGGGCATGTCCAAGGTCCAGGGTTCTGCTCGATGCCGGCGATGATAAGCAATAGCAGAAGTAGCTTCCGACTAGCATACTTCCTTGTCGAGTGAATTAAAAAGATTGAAGAACTCCTGGCTGAAGTGATTCATCTGCTCCTTCTGGAGCTTTGGTGTAGCAGATGTTGCTCGAGTTGTTGGTCTCCTCGAATGGTTGTGGTTGGGGACGGGGATGTCCCACAAAACCCTCTGCTGTAACAACCCCTCTTTCGTAACATCGCACCTCGTATTTTTCCCAGCAGCTTTTCTCCTATTTCTAGCCTCTTCGGGGGGCTCCAACCCTGCGGGGCCAATGAATTACCTAACCCTGTGGGGGCAATCACCTAACCCAATATAACCTAAAATAACCTATAAAAAGCCATTTTAAAAATACGACGAATAGCCCCTTATGGCGCAATGTTACGAAAGGGACTATTCCCGGAAGAACTCCTCAATGAATCAAAACAGTGAAAATCTCATCTCTCAGCGATGCCTTAAAACATGCCGCTTCATATTTAATGCTAAGCATTAATGGAACATAAGAACAGGGAACGTGCAATCAAACATGTTGGTTTCCTTAGTTAAAAATTGTAACAACATACTTATCTGAATCTTGAATATCTTCAACTACAACAAGTGTTTCATTCATAGTATCATCTATTTGTTCAAAAGATGCTTCCCTAGTCAATACTTGTTCACTTGATACTTCTGTATAACATGATGTATTCTTATTCTTTCCCTCTCTAAAATTATTTTCACATAACACAATTTTAGTCGTTGTAATTTTTTTCTTTAGATAAATACCCAAAAACAAAGGCTGCTATATAAAGGGGTGAACTTGTGAAGGATAATGACTTTTCATGTCACCAAACAGGGGATCTGCACAAAACTTTGCAGTCCTCTAGTTCTATCAGATGCCGAAAAAGGGTTAAAATGCTGTGATCTTAGCTTAATTCACCAGAATACATTAGTATAAACCTAAAATTTACGTATCATCCTGTATGAATATGTCAGTCAGTTTTATTTAATGCCATATATAGTTGACTAAGGATAGTTAATAATATATATTTTGGTAAAGGCATGTCATGGTCCAAGCAATAAATCTATAGTATATCCATTCAACTTCCTGGACCCCCCTGTTGAGGACCTTTTCCATCTGCTAGCAAATTACTCTCTGCTCTATTGTAGCGACTTGGCTGTGTTAATATTCCCGATGCTATTTGTTGATTTTTTAAGACCCAATTGAAAGTCGGCTCAGGTTCCTCGGGAAGGGGACATACAGTTATTTAACCCCTCCCCCCTCTATTGTTTTACTCTAATTTCCATGCAATTCAATAAGTAAACCTTAGGGTGGGCAATCCGGATCCGGAATCTGCCCAATTTTTGGGCCAATTTTGTAATCCGGATCCGGAATCCGTTTTTTAATAGCGGATTCCGGATTCTTAATTGGTAGGCTAAAATTAGCGTCTTGAGTTTTTTCTTCCAACTCCCTCTTTTGAAGGCAAAGATCACCCCCCCCCCCCCACACACACACACACAACCCCCCCACCGCCACACACACACACAACCCCCTCCCCCACCCCCCATCTCTTTCCACATAAACCACAAAGTTCAGAGATCAACTGGTAACGCAGAGCTCTCATTGTCCAGCCAACGATCACGTGATGAGCTTGTAATTCACCCACCGTCAACTAAGCCTTCTAATTGGCTGTACAGTGGTCACATGACATCAAAATATATTTATTTTCATTTCACAGCTTTTCATGCTTCATTTATTTTTTTAAAAAGCCTTTTAAAATACTGCTAGAATCCGAATCCGGAATCCGCCAAAAATAAGAATCCAGAATCCGCCACTTTTTTTGACGGATTCTTTTAAGAACTGAGAGATCGACTTTATAAATTATGCTTTGGATTTTTATAGTTTGTTTTTTCATCCACTAACAGTTTGCGGTATGGTGCCCCAATAAGAGAAAAAAAAACATGAGTAAGACAGGGATCTAAATGGATAAGACCATGACCGATAAATTGGTGTACATCCTCAATAGTGAAACACAAAATTATCCCTTCTGTAGATTAAAATTAGTGGTTGAATCGTTTTAACACTTATCTTAAAGAATCAACAAACGAAAATTCACCAAAGTTGTTAAGCCAACGAATAAGAAAACTTTATTTTAAAACTTTGTAGACTATCGTAATAAACAGCCCATTGTCCCCCCCCCCCTTCTCTCTCTCTCTGTGAGTAAGATCACAATGCAATTTTGTGTGTTTATTTAACTAGAATACCAACAAGGGAGATTATGTCTTATAATGGCGAAGCCTTTCGAAATGTTAAGTTAGTTATAAGTGCATAAATAATATTAAACATGTAAGATTGTAGACAAGTATGTTAAATTCAAGTAAAAAAGGACAATTTAAAGGTAAGGTGACTTGACTTAAAGAGTTGCTTCTAACAAAAAGTTTTTGTTTAGTCAGTCTAGACAAATAACAAGTACATAGGACATGCTGGAATACAAAGATTGAGGCAGGGATGGAAAGGTCAAATCAATCCACAACCCTTTTTCCCCCTTCTTTTAAAATCATCTATCTAAGGCAGAATCTGACACATAACGGACCAAATCCTACAAATTTCTTTGGCTAGTATATGAGTTAGGGTTTCTTAAGTCTTAAAACTTATATTTCTATGTAAGGCTATAGTAATCATAATTTCTAGGCTAGTCAAGAAATTTGTTTAGAATTTAGCCTAGGTAATATTTGCGAAGAATGTGGGTGATTATCATCTTCGATTGTTCTAAAGGGTGTTTAAAAAAAAACCAATCGCTTAACTCTTTTCAATATAAACCCTACAGTTTTTGTCAAAAACTAACAAAAAATGACCCAAATCATGTCCAAGCAATGACAATGAGAAAGCACTATTGAATTTTAATTTCTACTCACCTCTCCTGAGCACTACAGCTCGAGTCCTAACCCTTGTGGAACATTTTTCCCTACGTGGAGAGTGCATATTTTATTACAAATTAAGACAGTTTTGACTTTTTTTTAAAAGAATAAACTGTCTAAAGTACTTGAAATCTTGTACATAGACCCCATAATGTAAAGAGTTTTTGATGGGGCATATAAAACCCTTTCTATAGATGCATTAACCAGATTTCTGACCCAATCCTTGCCAATTTGGCATCAAAAAGACGGACCCATCAAACATTGAGACATGACTGCTCTGTCTTTAAAACAAAGAACAAACCCTCTTAAGTACTTAAAATCTTGTAGATAGAACCCACAATGTTTAGAATTTTTGATGGGGCATGTCAATATCTTTCTATAGACACCTTTATCAGGTTTCTAACACAATCTGAGCCATTTTGACATCGAAAAGAAAGATCTGTCAAACATCAAGAACTAGAGAGACCCGTCATGTCTAAATGTTTTATGGGTCTGTCTTTATTATGCCAAATTGGCTAGAATTGAGTTAAACCTGATTAAGGTGTCTACGGAAAGGTCTTTACATGCTCCATCAAAAATTCTAAACATTATGGGGTCTATCTAAAAGATTTTAAGTACTTCAGACGATTTATTGATTATTAACCTCCACATAAGGAAAAATTCTCCACAGGGGCTAGGACTCGAGCTGTAGTGCTCAGGAGAGGTGAGTAGAAATCAAAATTCAATAGTGTTTTCTCATTGTTATTGCTTGGACATGATTTGTGTCATTTTTTGTTAGTTTTTGACTAAAACTGTAGGGTTTATATTGAAAAGAGTGAAGCGATTGGTCTTTTTAAACACCCTTTATCTTTGAATGTTTTTATCTGTTAAAGTTAAACCCATCAAATGTTATTACTAATTATTGTTGCTCTACTTATAGACATAATAAAATTTAGCGAAATCAAGGTATAAGATAATACAAATTGATGTATACTGACACCGCTTCCTCCCTTCAATTAACTTCCCTTCCCCCAATTATGATAAACAAAATAATCCCTTCTAAATATTTGTACAATGCTACTTTATACTTTATCAAGATGTAATAAAAGAACCCAAAGCTTTGAGAAACGAATAAAAATTACTTTGGAGAATGGCATAATTTACAGTTCAATGTCCCCACTCCCTCCCTGATAAGAAGATAATTTTTGTTTACCTGTGTCTATATTCCCATTCTGAAACTCCCCAACCAGCTTCATCGTTGATTTTATACCTGTATATAACAACAAAAACGATGACGTCAATAGAAGCAATGGATGTGAGTATATATGGATATTAAGACAGGTGAAGAATTGTCGTAAATTAAGGTTGCTATTTCCCCTGTCATTTATTTGTCAGTTCGTTTATCCAGTAGGTGAGGATGGGGGAGATTGTTACTTAACCCCGCAACAAGGTTCATTTTAGAAAAAAAAACATGAAAATCTGGTGTAAGATCCAAGTAATAATAAATCCATTGTAGTGGCCTTTTTACATTAGTTTTTTTTATTATTCCTAAATTCATTAAATCTAAAGTTGATTAATTGATAAATTAGCCATTGAAAAAATAGATTTTAAATAATTTGGTTGCCTAACAGAATTGGACACACAATTATGTAAAGAAAGGAAAGTATTTATAGTTCGAAAAGGTTTACTTTTATGTGGTGTTTTCAAACATTGCTCTGTTTTTAACACAATCAAATGCTTTGTAAAATTCACGATATTTTGACATTCCACAGATTATGTTTATATTACGTCAACAAAATGTATGTACTAGGAGAGGTGTATATTTATACCTACAAAATCTTTCAATTACTCTTGCTTCCCAATTCTCTCCAAACATAACTTCCACTTTCTTCAGCACCTCAACCTTGTCAAATTATAATAGATTATTTCGGACACATATTTCTATAGCTGGGTTCCTTCCAGGGTTAAACAAAATAAAAGATGGCTATTAGCTTCAGCCATAGATTAATAAAAAACTTTCGGTACGATTTTATTTGACTTATATTAACTTATAAAGTTAGTTGAATTGGAATAAATCTTTGAAAGGTTAAATTATAAAATTCAAGTCGCTAATTTCTTTGTTAATATAAAAACTTTACCTGAACCTGATACCATTTGCCGCCAGCCTTAAATCTGAAATATCATTAATATGAGAATCAAAGAAGCTGTTTATAGTCCCTATAAAAAACATAACGTCATACAATAGAAATGACCAAATATAGGCCAATACACAGACTATATTACCAATATCAGGCAAGTATACATTTGAATTGACTAATGGTAGGCCAGTATAACGCCATTTTTTATAGGCTCTAAAAAAGCTTCAAAATCAAATAATTATATAAAGGTCAGGCTTGCCTATTGATTAGAAAAGTTTACTTTTTAGACTTAAAGTTACACCAATACGACTGGAGCCGAAGCCTTACAGTTCCTTGAAGTAAACAGAGCCGTTGAAAGGAAAGGCGGCTATACAATCTACATTTCTAACATCAATATCTTATTTTTGGTGAAGCCAAAAAGGAGGAGCAAAAACTGTGCTATATGGAAAATATAATATTTATTCCTAAGAATATCTATAAAAAAATTCCTTGTTTTTAAATTAATATTTAGGGCGTTGCTTTAAAAGACCAACTCTACGAAAGACCAACACCTACAAAAGACCAACTCTACAAAAGACCAACACCTACAAAAGACCAACTCTACAAAAGACCAACACCTACAAAAGACCAACTCTACAAAAGACCAACACCTACAAAAGACCAACACATACATAAGACCAACACCTACAAAAGACCAACACCTACACAAGGTCTACCAAACAAAATATCAATTGAGACAACTATATTGTTTAATAAACATCAAATTTATTAATAAAGCAATGCATTTCTTCCATTTCATCAAAAGATTACCATTCGTTGCTGAATGTTGGAATGTAACGATTTTTTTATCAATAAAATTGTAATATTTAAGATTTTTATCATTAAAATTGGAAGATTTAAGATTTTTATCATTAAAATTGGAAGATTTAAGATTCTTATCATTGAAATTGTAAGATTGTTATCATCAAACTTGGAAGATTTAAGATTTTTATCATTAAAATTGGAAGATTTTCATGCAATTATTTTATTACATTGCATTGATACAAAAAAATTAAATTTCTGCTTATTCTTGTAATTGTGTCGTTTACAATCTATTTAAAGCCTTAATTTTATTAATTTGATAAATACAGATATAATGTTAGACCATTTGCAGCTTTAGACCTTCTAGCATTACGATTTTCTGAATGTTGGTCTTTTGTAGGTGTTGGTCTTTTGTAGCAACGCCTAGTTGGTCTTTTGTAGAGTTGGTCTTGTGTAGCAACGCCATATATATAGTGTATACTTAATACCGATGTAAATAAAAATATTATATTTGTCTCAAATCTACGCAAAATTTGTTTACCTAAATCCACAGTCTGAAGGATCTAACCCGCCCTCTCCTAATTTCCAAAGGTCAAGGTCAACCTCCTAACAAATACAAATTTTAAACAAATTCATATTATAAGGACGACTGAGCTTTACATTTGGGGGGGCTACAAAAAACTCAATAGTGTAAGGGGAATTTTACGCCTGGGGTGGAGGAAGCGCACAGTATTTTTTTACCCCCTCGACCCTAAAAGATAAAAGATATTTAACCCCCAGAGGGTGTTTATCCCCCAATATATTCATACCACAAGGACAACCAATCTTTTTATTTTAGGGGGCTCCGAAAACTCAATAGGTGTAAGGGGTTTTTCAAGCTTGGGGTGGACTAAGCGCACCATATGAAAATATGAATGAAAATTTTGTCATAAAGATACTTCTAAATCTATTTCTTTTACAGCGGTTTTCTTCAATTCTCAATTCATCCCTCCTTTTAAGACGTATTTTTATGAAGTCACACATGATACTTTCCAGCGCTTCCTTCCCCCATGAAATTTTTACCTGAACTGGCTGCTTTACTTTATCAGGGGTGTAAATATATCCAAGTTCTACAATATTTTTCATCATTCAACTTTTTAAAATTAGGTTAGGTTCTAATTAGCGTTTAAGAGAAAAAAATGAATTCCTTTAATTTGAAAGATCAATTTTTTTGAGATATACATAATACATATACACTAGAAGAATGTACTTTTAGTTTTGATAGGGGAATTTACTTTTTTGGTAATAGCTATAAGTGGCAGGCTAAACACCCCTATCCCCCCTCTGTTTTAAATTAAATTGAAAATTAGAGGAGGTTGGGAATTAGATTTTTTCCTATTCCTAACCCCTGCGGGGGGCCTAAACCTGCAAGGCCTTTACCTGCGATACTCTAACTTTGTGGGAACCAATGATCCGGTACTCAACATTTGCTAGCCTGGTCTAAAGTAACAAAAATAACGAAAAACTAACCCTCCTCCCCAATTCCCTTATTTTCAATTTATTTCAAAATAAAAACGAAGGAAGGGGTTATCAGTGCTTAAAAGGTTATTTTGTAAGATAGCCCCGTTTTTTTGTTATACATTTATCTCTTGTAGTAAATGCATTTTTTAGCATATGATTGAAGTGTGTTTAAATTTATGTTCAAACTTTGTCTCTTTTTTGTTGTAGTGCACAAAAAAAGTTTTAAAATATGCTGGTTGTATAAAATATAGAAACTATATACACAAAGGAAATAAGGAACTTGATTTTTTGTAAAAAATAAAATTCACATCCCAAACACAATAATTTTGGGGAAGAGTATGCTAAAAAGTATCTAAAACCTGTTTTTTTCCGTAAAAGTAAACCATTTTTAAATTTGTTATTTATTTATAAGTCTAGTTTTCAGCCCTTAAATAGGTGCTTTTCACTTTGGTTTCGAAACCGTTTAATATCCAGTGGATTAGAACCGGTTCTTAGCCATACTGAAAATTATCTCGATGCTAAGAAACTGTTTTTTTTATTTTATAACTGTACATTTTTATATCCGTGGAAAGTTGTTTATAATACGATGCGTAAATAACTATGCTCTAAATCCCTGCTTTTATAGGCAAGGCATCAGCATAAACCAATATGCATTCATATAAATTGATTCTATAATACTAGTATATCATATGTTATATAATATTTATAATATTATATTAAGAGTAAAGTCTGCCTATGAATCTTATTGATATAAGTATTGGCTTATTAAATTTAGTATTTTGTTTTGAGAAATTATTGAGATTAGTAGGGCAGATATTAAAAAAATATTTGGGTATAGTCCTTTCCACGACATCCCTCCATAAGGAGCGATTCTTCGTATTTTTACAGTAGCTTTTCTCCTATTTCTAGCCCCTGCGGGGGGCTCTAACCATGCGGGGCCAATTACCTAACCCTGTGGGGCAATCACCTAACACAATATAACCTAACCTAACCTAAAATAACCTATAAAAAGCCATTTTAAAAATACGAAGAATCGCTCCTTATGGAGGGATGTCGTGGAAAGGACTATACCCAAATATTTTAGCGGTTCTTACAATTTTGTTTCAACTTTCATACATTTATATTCTGATTATTCAGTTCTGACACTCTACATGTGTTAACGTTCGTTTATCCTGTTCCTACTATACCGTTTCTGAGTTACGCTTTTATGGATGTTGTTATCCTTGTTTTTTTTCTAATGCTTCATGTAAAAATTATTACTATACATTTTAAATTGATATCTCAGAGCTTCCCTTTAAGTAAATAAGAAAATAAAGAAAGAGAAGTGAATATTGGAAACCCCAAATATTGGTTGTCTGTCTGGTTAAAGAGTATGGATTATCAGGGAGAGAGAGAGAGAACATTGGGCTCTTTTATTACACACAATCCCCAAAGTCTTTTAATAACGGTTTCTTATTCGTTGCTTAACAACCTTTGGGACTATTATTAAATTTTGATTGCTTGGTTCATTTAGTTGAGTGTCCAAATGTTTCAAGCACTAACAGTAATCTACAAATGGGTAATTTTGTGCATCATTAGGGATGTAGATTAATTCATCAGACATCGTCTTATCAGTTTAGATCCCTGATGGATTATACAGAGAAAAGGGAAAACAAAATTAGTAAACAAGGACGATTACGAACAATAGTAGCAAAGGTGGTTGAATTATAAGCTAAATTTTTAACGGGTTAACTAAAGTACAGACTTCATAAAGATAGAATTTATATTTCTGAAAAGTAGAGTTAATTGAGGTTCTACGACACAAGCCGCGCACTCTTAAAAATGTGCATTTTTTGCACTTCCTTTAGTAGAAAATTAAACTTAAATAATTTAAGGGGTTGTAATGCATAATTTTGACTAGAGTGGAATCCTAAATAACATCTATGACAGAAATATGTATAATTAAGTTAAATGATTCCTAGGTGTGAAAATGTTTCAGGCTGGCTGATAACTCCAAGAAATCCTTTCAGTCCAGACCTTAAAAATGATTTTATGAGATTAAATTCAATGTAATAGGCCTCCAGTCTCTAGAAGTATTTATTATTATCTGTACATACCTTGTAGTAAAATTATGGAGACAATATATATGCATGAGTCTCCAGTCTCTAGAAGTATTACTATTATCTGTACATACCTTGTAGTAAAATTATGGAGACCATATCTATGCATGAGTCTCCAGTCTCTAGAAGTATTTATTATTATCTGTACATACCTTGTAATAAAATATTGGAGACCATATCTATGCGTGAGTCTCCATTCTCTAGAAGTATTTATTATTATCTGTACATACCTTGTAGTAAAATTATGGAGACCATATCTATGCGTGAGCCTCCAGTCTCTAGAAGTATTTATTATTATCTGTACATACCTTGTAGTAAAATTATGGAGACCATATCTATGCGTGAGTCTCCATTCTCTAGAAGTATTTATTATTATCTGTACATACCTTGTAGTAAAATTATGGAGACCATATCTATGCATGAGCCTCCAGTCTCTAGAAGATCCATGTGTATGGTCTCTCATCACACTTAAATCCAGTTTGTACTCCTCCTAATAAGTTTGTTGAAATAAGACGAAACTTTTCTGCGGTTTGGGTTGGTCCGATGATTTGCATCGGATAGCTCTAATCGTTGATTTAGGCATGGTAAATCGTTCTATCTATTTCAAACTTTGCTTGTTTATTCTTGTAACTTACAGTTTATATACAAGGTGTAGCAACTTTATAAATATTTCAAATAAGTCAGTACGTCCATGTTAAACATATCTTTAGCTATTTTGATATAATTTTGACACAAATTTTCAACAGTTCGAAAACATGCCTTAGAGTTAGATTATAAAATAGCCAAGTAGGGTCCATTATTCTTGTGTTACTTGCTAGTTATGGAAATAATTGTCCTTGTTTTTTGTGTAGAAATAGTTACCTAGCTATACAGCTTTCCGCGGATATAAAACTCGTTTGATATTACGATTGTACATTTTATATTCGTAGACAACTGGATATGATGCGATACATGATTTTTCAGTGTGTCTTAGAACCCATTCTTATATACCGGATATTTATCGGTTTCAAAGCAATACTTGAATAAATTTTTACCTGATCAATAAGAACATTTGCCTTTAGAATACCAAACTGTTCATAATGATTCTGATGGGCGCCTCTGAAGAAAACAAAAACAGTTAGGATCAAAGTTAGGCCAACAATACCAAGCTAACAATAATTTTACTGATAACCTGATAAAACTTTTCGTTTAGTATTTAATGATAATTTTCATACAAAAGAGCAGCTAATTTGCATCAAAAGATGCTTTTTACAGCTGCATATTGTTAATTAATATGAAGTGACAGCAGAATGCTAAAAAGGCCAACTGAAGGCTGCTAATTATAAAAAATCAATTATTGTCATTTTTAGCCAAGCTTTAATCCATTCCTGCAACGGAACCCAGGAATAAGGCATAGCCAACAAGCGAAAAAAATCAAAAATAATATTTTGGGGCCAGATAAAAACGTTAGCTTTGCCCCAAAAATTACAAAAAATAAGGTATAATTACCAAATAGTTTTTTCCTGCAACAAACGTAGCTTATCATTGATAAATTAGTAAACTAAACCCTAACTATACCTAATACGTTGAAAGTATTGTCTATCCCAAACTTCTCTGGCCATGGCCCTGGCCACAACTAAGGGCTCCATATCGCTGTCAAAATCAAAATACTCAAGGTCTGAGTTGTACTCGCCCGTCAGAGCAACCTGGCACAGCTTGCTCCCTCCTCAAACATTATATGCTTTACTTAAAATATAACCAGCATCTACGCCCCTAGAGGCCACTGGGGGAATGTAAATTTTCAATTTTAGTTGTTTAAAAGAAGTTCTTCTTTAGTAAGGATAATTTTTTTTAGGGGTGAATTATCCCAAAATTAATTATTGTTATTTTGGTTTGTAAGTTAAAATTTAAACATTGATATTGATAGAAACTTAAATATTAATCAAAGTGCAACTCAAATCAAATATTTCTTTAAACAATGTTTTTTGAGCTTACATGACGTTGTGGTTTAGTGGTTAACGAGATCCTACTGGACATATGGACAAAGAGACAACTAATTACTGTAGAATATAGGAATTACAAGGAAAAATTAATTACCACTCTCCATTTCTAGAATCATATCTCCTTTGTACTTAATTGACCATTTTTTCATAGGCACTACTGGCTTCAGCTCTATACCTCCAGCACACCATCCTGTCTCTCCAGGAGCCTGTATAGATAGATAGATAGATATATTTTTTCATAGGCACCACTGGCTTCAGCTCTTTACCTCCAGCACACCATCCTGTCTCTCCAGGAGCCTGTATAGATAGAAAGATAGATATATTTTTTCAAAGGCACCACTTGCTTCAGCTGTATACCTCCTGCACACCATCCTGTCTCTCTGAAGCCTTAGATATACCACACTTTTCTGGGATCTTGCTGTGTCAAGTATCAACTGTTGGGAATATCAAAGGATGACTCCATGCAAAATTTAAGCCGGATCCGGCCAAAACCGGCCGTGAATTTTATGAAAAAACGTTTTTTTTCCGGTTTTTAGGGGGTATCTGTAAATCGATTCAGCTGGAGCAAAACCGGTTAGAGGTACAAAAAATTTTACTTCACATGAAATTTAGCCAATGCAATTGCCTACAAAAATGTACTTCATCATCAACTTGATTGGACAACTCTTTCCCCTCCTAAATGTCCATTATAACCTCGGAAACGGCAAAAATCGCCAAAAATCACGCCTTCGGCGGCAAATAACGGCTAAACGGTCAGCCGGAGGCGAATAAAACATAAATAAAGAAATGTCTGCCTCAAAAAGTTGTTCAACATCAAAGAGATGCTTGAAGTCTCTAAAACGACTCCTTCCCCTCCTGTAAGGGGAAAAACTGAAAAAACGTGATTTTCAAAAGTAAGCCCACTTCGTGGGTGTGGGGGGCACTGAACCCGTCACCCCAGGGTCACCAAATATAAAGTCTAGGCGGCCCACAATGCTGAATTTTCACCAAGTGAAGGTCTTGTGTCATTATCTCTTATGAGAAAAAAGTTATTAATTAATTAAAATTTCAAATTGTGATTTTTTGATGGATTTCTTTGATGAAATGACAGGCCGGTCAATTTTTAGGCCATTTTTTGCGGTTTTTGGGCCGTCACGCCCAAACGGTTTGAGATAATCTCACAGGACCTTTCGCCCAACCTAAGTCTGGTTATTTGTGAGGTCTAGGAAAAAAACAGACTTACGCAAAAGATTATAATTATAATCTTTACACAGAAAAATGGCACAAGGTGAGGGTTTGAGGGGGCAAAATAAGCTGACCAGCGATTTTTGACGGCACGCAGCCACGTCGTGCTTCATCCAATCCGGGATTTTTTTTTCCTTAGACCTTACAAATAACCAGGCTTAGGTCAGGCAAAAGGTCCCGTGAGATTATCTCAAACCGTTTGGGCGTGGCGGGCCGAAAACAGCAAAAAATGGCCTAAAAATTGACCAGCCTGTCATTTCATCAAAGAAATCCATCAAAAAATCACAATTTAAAATTTTAATTAATTAATAACTTTTTTCTCATAAGAGATAATGACACAAGACTTTCACTTGGTAAAAATTCAGCATTGTGGGCCGCCTAGACTTTATATTTGGTGACCCTGGGGTGACGGGTTCAGTGCCCCCCACACCCACGAAGTGGGCATACTTTTGAAAATCACGTTTTTTCAGTTTTTCCCCTTAAAGGAGGGGAAGGAGTCGTTTTAGAGACTTCAATCATCTCTTTTATGTTGAACAACTTTTTGAGGCAGACATTTCTTTATTTGTGTTTCATTCGCCTCCGGCTGACCGTTTAGCCGTTATTTGCCGCCGAAGGTGTGATTTTTGGCGATTTTTGCCGTTTTCGAGGTTTTAATGGACATTTAGGAGGGGAAAGAGTTGTCCAATCAAGTTGATGATGAAGTACATTTTTGTAGGCAATTGCATTGGCTAAATTTCATGTGAAGTAAAATTTTTTGTACCTCTAACCGGTTTTGCTCCAGCTGAATCGATTTACAGATACCCCCAAAAACCGGAAAAAACCGGTTTTTCATAAAATTCACGTCCGGTTTTGGCCGGATCCGGCTTAAATTTTGCATGGAGTCATCCTTTGATATTCCCAACAGTTGATACTTGACACAGCAAGATCCCAGAAAAGTGTGGTATATCTAAGGAGCCTGTATAGATAGATAGAAAGAAGGACAACTAACTTATTAAAGCTGGCGAGGCTGCTGTCCATGACACTTTAACGACAGGTCTAACAACCTAGGATAACTAGAGGGGGGGGGGGGGTGGCGACAAATCTATTCTTTTCTATCGAAACACCTGGGGCAAAAGGTTAAGTAACTTCCAACAGACAACCAACTCTTTGGTTGAACGATCTTTGTCTTGGAGTCCAATCAGTGAGCTGAGCCTAGAGAGATAGATAGGTATTAGATAGATAGACAGATAGATACCTGAATTAATGTAGTGTCAGGATGATTAGGATGAGTCAAAGTGCCGAGGCCAGGAATATGAATTGTAAAGATACACTGGAGTACATTATCTAAAATTTAAAATATATCTTTAATTCATAATAGTAAAAATAGAATTTTAGTCTTATAACCTTATTTGATAGAACTTCAAAGCAAACACAATTTTTCAACAAAAAAAAGCTCTTGTAATTTTTTTCTTTATAGCAATTTCACTACCCAACCCTTTCTACCAGTAGATAGAACTTGCTTTGTCTTTTAGCTGCTGATATAACCATATATCTTCAATCCTGTGAGCCACCAGTAAATAAAACTTACTTTGTCTTCTAGCAGCTGATATAACCATATATCTTCCATCCTGTGAGCCACCAGTAAATAAGACTTACTTTGTCTACTAGCAGCTGATATAACCATATATCTTCAATCCTGTGAGCCACCAGTAAATAAAACTTACTTTGTCTACTAGCAGCTGATATAACTATATATCTTCAATCCTGTGAGCCACCATTAAATAAAACTTACTTTGTCTACTAGCAGCTGATATAACCATATATCTTCCATCCTGTGAGCTACCAGTAAATAAAACTTACTTTGTCTACTAGCAGCTGATATAACCATATATCTTCAATCCTGTGAGCCACCAGTAAATAAAACTTACTTTGTCTACTAGCAGCTGATATAACTATATATCTTCAATCCTGTGAGCCACCATTAAATAAAACTTACTTTGTCTACTAGCAGCTGATATAACCATATATCTTCAATCCTGTGAGCCACCAGTAAATAAAACTTACTTTGTCTACTAGCAGCTGATATAACTATATATCTTCAATCCTGTGAGCCACCATTAAATAAAACTTACTTTGTCTACTAGCAGCTTATATAACCATATATCTTCCATCCTGTGAGCTACCAGTAAATAAAACTTACTTTGTCTTCTAGCAGCTGATATAACCATATATCATCCATCCTGTGAGCCACCAGTAAATAAAACTTACTTTGTCTTCTAGCAGCTGATATAACCATATATCATCCATCCTGTGAGCCACCAGTAAATATAACTTACTTTGTCTTCTAGCAGCTAATATAACCATATATCTTCCATCCTGTGAGCCACCAGTAAATAAAACTTACTTTGTCTTCTAGCAGCTGATATAACCATATATCTTCCATCCTGTGAGCCACCAGTAATAAAACTTACTTTGTCTTCTAGCAGCTGATATAACCATATATCATCCATCCTGTGAGCCACCAGTAAATAAAACTTACTTTGTCTTCTAGCAGCTGATATAACCATATATCATCCATCCTGTGAGCCACTAGTAAATAAAACTTACTTTGTCTTCTAGCAGCTGATATAACCATATATCTTCCATCCTGTGAGCCACTAGTTAATAAAACTTACTTTGTCTTCTAGCAGCTGATATAACCATATATCTTCCATCCTGTGAGCCACCAGTAAATAAAACTGCATCAATGGCCAATGGCTCACTCTCTAAATCCTAAAAACAAGTAAAATCATGTCTGTAACAAATAAGTATTCTATCCATAACAATCTCTCTTAACAATGCATTGTCTACTAATCATTTTTTGGTGATTATAATAGTAGGTGATAATTTTAAGCATTTTACACAATCTCATTTTAAAAAATTCTTGATCAATGATTAAGAAGACTTATTTTTTTTTAAATGTTGTGACTTTTATTTGTAAGTAGTAACTCCTGTTAAAATAGTCCCTGTACTTTAGAGTTGCATTCTGGCATTAAATCAGAGGTGGCTATTGTAGAAATGAAAAAAAATAAGAGTAATTTATAATTAACCTGAGACCTCAGCCCTTGGGGACACAAATTTTAACAGGGGTTATAAGATGGATATTTCAAGCATAAAAATATAAGGTGCAAGTTGAGAAGCTTTTTATGGTGCCCTTTTATGCATTATATAAAAATGACGTCATACTGTCCTACCATTGGTCATTTAAAATTTATACTAGCCTGCCATTGGTCTTTGTATTGGCCTATCAAAGGTAATTTGTATTGTATGACGTCATTTTTATAGGCACTATAAACAGCATCGTAAGTTGATATGATAACAGCAAAAAAGATCGACAGGAATACCTGAGCAGCCTCTAACTTGGCGACATCCTGTGTTGATTTAACACCATAACCAGCTTCTTTAGTACTTCCAGCAACTATTTACATTTACATTTCTCAAAAGGTTTTTTTCACCTGTAACTAAATTAGTTGGATATATGTTCGTCCCGAAAAAATTTTCAAAAAATAGAAAAGGTCTTGGGAAGGATTTGGCTTTTTTTCCTCCATCTGTGAATACAATGCCCCTAAATGAAGATCGATGCTTGTCTGACCGTCTATTTGATCGAACCTTAGGATCTTCTGGTAATATTATGGTTTAAGGCTATTATCTTAAGTGTTGACAACCACATCATGAAGCGAACTTTATTGGAATATAAAGAACTATAACATACTGAGAAATTCCTGCATTCCCAGCATTTTTTGCGTCTTTTGCAGCTTTCCATTTTCTAAAAAAAATAATTTTAAAACTTAAATTATTTAAAATTATGAATATTTAAAAGTAGCAGAATGTCTGTGTGTGTCGTTGTATGTAACTCTGGACCGACATGGTTCTCATTTACAAATAAGCTTCTTTTGAAGGAGGGTGTTCTACCATCTTAACATCCCCCCACCCGGGGGATGCGCAAAGCTTACCTTAGTTGAATGAGAGAATAAATGAAAAATGTCTTGAAATAAGACATTAAATTAGGTTGTGGGTAAACCCCAATATACTCGACTTTCATTCCCTAAAACAAAATTTATATTTAAATAGAAAGTTTTAGTGTTTTCATTTAAAAGTCATCTTGTTAACAAGGACAAATATTGTACATAAATAAACATGTAACATGTCAAAAAAGAAAGTAACTAAAACAGTTCCAAAGACTTGAATAGAAAATCTGGCGCTTTTTCACAATACCCCCCTCTTATTTTGGAATAAATTGAATCTACTGACGCACAGACATAAGTAAAAGAAAAGGTTTGCCTCATAAAAATATTACCTTAAAAACAAAATAAGCCAAAACTGCGAGCACAATGTAGAACAACATTTTAAAATATTCTAATCTTAAAATTGAAATGCCATCAAAGTTTGACAGATTTTCTTAATTACTTTCAACTCAAACTTTCATTCAAGGATCGCTGCCACATCCACCAATTGATAAAAGAATACACATCCGCAAATAATATAAAATTATTTGTAATTTTACAATTAAGTTCAAATTAAAATATCTAAAATCAACTTATATCCTATTTTATAAAGAAGTAAGTTTCATTTGTTTAAAGCTTTAGATCTCATTAACTACTGAACCGATTAGGTTCTCGTTTTTTTATGTAAGCTTTGCATAGATCCTTACTGGTTATTCTTATAGACCATTCTATTTTTAGATTTAAATGAAATGATTTAAACCTATTTTTCAAGTCCTTCCCTCTTTGAATCGGGAGCAAAATGGACGTTTGCCGACCTTTACTTATATATGCATTTATTGGTGTAAAACTTTTGGCATAAGGGACCTTATAAAACTTATATTCTTACAAAAGGTTTTAGTTAAAAGAATGATTCCATTAAAATAACAGTTATAAACAACGATTTTAGATTTTTCAGTAAAAAACCCTAAAAAACATATAATTCGTTAAATATCAAGTCACTATGATCTGTAGCTTAATTTTGAGATACACATATGGGATTAATTGGAAAATATTTTTGATAATTATATAATTAAACTAAATATTACAATATTGTAACAAAATAGATCAATTTAAAATGGCAAATGAAAATGTCTGTCGAATTCTTTAGCAAAAATATGAGATAACATTATTCACCTAAATGATTGTATTATATTTAAATGTTCTTATGTTCACTATTCACCTGAGTGAATACAAGTTGGTAAAACTGATGAGAATTCAATATCCGGTCTTGTTTAGGCTCACAACAGTTAGAGCCAACAACGTGTTTTAGTTCACTACTTAATATTAATCTTTATCTTATTTTTCTTCAATTTTTTGTTGTTGGGTTTTGATAGGATATTTAGGAATTAGGAGAGTTCAACAAAGATAGTTTCCCTAAGTAATAGTACTCTTAAGGAATTTTAAAAATTGTATACAAGAGTAGGTGTTTGTGGCATACTTTTTCTCTTATTTTTAGATCTATATTACAGCTTTAGATATTAAGTGTATGTTCTCGGCTCAAACTATATCTTGTCATTATTTACCTTTTATGCCTGACTCTTAAGTTCTTGGCTCTAACTGCTCTATAATATCATATACCTCTTAGATATGACTCTTAAGTTCTTGGCTCTAACTGCTCTATAATATCATATACCTCTTAGATATGACTCTTAAGTTCTTGGCTCTATTAACTGCTCTATAATATCATATACCTTTTAGATATGACTCTTAAGTTCTTGGCTCTAACTGCTCTATAATATCATATACCTCTTAGATATGACTCTTAAGTTCTTGGCTCTATTAACTGCTCTATAATATCATATACCTCTTAGATATGACTCTTAAGTTCTTGGCTCTAACTGCTATATAATAGCATATACCTCTTAGATATGACTCTTAAGTTCTTGGCTCTAACTGCTCTATAATATCATATACCTTTTAGATATGACTCTTAAGTTCTTGGCTCTATTAACTGCTCTATAATATCATGTACCTCTTAGATATGACTCTTAAGTTCTCGGCTATAACTGCTCTATAATATCATATGCCTCTTAGATATGACTCTTAAGTTCTTGGCTCTAACTGCTCTATGCTAACATACCTCTTATGTACAATGAAGTCTTATGAACCCGGTATTAGTGTCTTAGAAATTATCTTAGTGACGTAAAAAAAATAGGATGTGTCGATACTACTAGGATTTTTAAGAATTGTTAATAAAGGCCTGAAATCAAGATTTTTTGTGCTTTTAAAAAATATTAAAAATATTTCTAAAAATTCTACATTATTTTTGCTCACTTTTAAAAAACAAAATCAACTTTTTTTTATTTTTTTTTATAAAATTATCTTTCAAAATTGAAATAAGATCTATCAGCTGATATTGTACTTCTTACATAACTCAAGAGTTGACTTACAATGTGTAAATATTTTATAGATTATTTAGCAAAATAATAAAAAACCTATATGTAATTTCGTGATTAATAATTGGCTTAATCTTACATTAAACATTGAATGATTTTAAATAATTTTCAAATATTTGCTTTTATAATTATACTTATTGTATAAACGCCTCATAAGTTAGCGCAGAATGCTATATATTTTATCACATATGAGCTATTTTTTAAGCCAGCTTTTTAGTCAAAATTTCAAACCAATAACAATTAAATCAAAAGATATTAGGTTAAAACTATATATAAACGAGAGTAAAGAAATAAGATATTGCTATCAACAACAACAAAAAAGGGTTTTGTCTAGTTTTTGGTAAAAATAACGCATATTTATCATTTTAAATTAAAGCTATCTTTTCAAGATTACATCTATAAATTCGTCTGTATTTTCTAACTTATACGTGTTACCATGAAAAATCCATTGATTTTCCATAATAATTTTATTTCTATATTAAATTTAGAGACAGCTAATTTTTCTTTAAATATAATGAGATGTTTATCAGAAATTTTTAATTAAGCATAATAATGTATATATAAAAAAGACAATTACGAATAAAAACAAAACAATCAATTATTAGATTATTTATATCAATAAATTTAACGGAATTTGAACGTAATTGTTAAAAAAGCTAGCTTAAACAGTTTTGCCATTAAAAAATAACCTTCTTTATGAATGGTACATTCTAACAAGGGTAATGATATCCAGTAGAGCAACATATTTAACAAATATGTCTTTAAATAATCAGTCTATTTAACAAATATCTTTTTAAAATGCATAAGTTATATTACCTCTCACAAGATTGTTTAGTCCTTTGACACTGTACATAATTATTATTTGATTGATCTATCCTTAATTTTTATTCATATTCAATTTTATTGTTTGTATATAAATATTTAATACCTGTATTATAATACGGTTATAATTTTTTTTTGCTATGTTTTTATAAAATAAATATCTAAGCAAATGTTACCAATTCTTATAATTATCAAGACATGTTAGAATTATCCTATCAATTTCAAACTCTTCATGATGATTCCTATGACAGTTAGGTATAATTTAGAAAGCAACTCTATCATTGTTAACAGAAAGTCAGTACGTCCATTTAAAACATGCTTTGTGTGTTTTTTTGGCTGCTATTGAAGAAAGACTACTGAAATTTTTAGTGAAAATGTCTTTTAAGGGGTGTTTTAATGTATTTTTTTTACAGTAGCTTTTGATGGATTATTTTAGGTTAGGTTAGGTGATTGCCCTGCAGGGTTAGGAAAATGGCCCCGCATGGATAGAGCCCCCCCCCCCGCAGTGGCTAGAAATAGGATAAAATCTACTGTGAAAATACCAAGAAACGTCCCTTAAGAGGCATTGTCATGAAAGGGACTATACCCAAGATATATGTGCATCTACTTAACGACTTCCAAAATTTGAGGGTGCCCTCAAGTAATCACCCCTTCCCCCCCCCCCTGCATCTACTCTATACATTATTTTGTCTGTCTGACTGTCGGTCATGCTTAAAAAACCTTATTGTTGGAGAAATGTTATTTTCACGACTGCTTTTTTAGATAGCCAGCTGTAAGTTTTAGTCAAGATACCTTATATTTATACAGATCTGCTCCATATATTTATTGTCTGTCTGTCTGACAGATATACTTAAAAGGACAATTTAGTTTTAAAAGAAAAAAAATTAAAAAATGTTGGTGGTTTTTTTTTCTAAGCGCGTGAGGGTGCAGGTACCCTATCCTAAAATAGTTATAAACCTTCCCATGACCTATGACCTATGTCCCTGCAAAGGAGAAGCATATTAGTTAGGAAGATCCTTCCATATAAATAGACACACACACACAAACATTCTTTTACTTTGATATAAGGATTAGCATTTTGTTACTGTATCCTATTACTAGCGGCTACGCCTTAGAGGCCTCTTGGGGCACTTGAGGAGGAGAGAGTCCAATTTAATAAACCAATTTATTTTTCTAGATTTTAAAAGAAAAAGACAAACAAACAAACAAAGAGACAGACAAACAGACATCCTGTTACTTTATTATATCCTATTATATAAATTAGTAAGCTAAGCTTTTTTTGACTGTAGCAACGGATCTTGTTAACCGCTGAACCTAAAGGGTTCTTCTTTACAGTGAAGCTTATTATAGGTATAGAGAAGTTTATAACTATTTAGGAAGAGGGCTCTCCACTCTCAAAAAAAAAAAATAACACTTAGAAAAAAAGTACCATCTCCGCAATTTTACTTCTTTGTTTTAAAACTTAAATTGAAAATTGGAAGAATGAACTTTCCCCCTTACCACCCTAAAAGCTTCTAGTGATGTTACTGCTAGTGATAATATATTATAGTTTTTATCAACATAATATGCGGATTTTAAGAAAAATTTAATCAAATATGCGGACTTTTTTCAACCTTTTTTTGACAACATTTATTAGACATATTAGAATTATACTATTGATTTCAAATTTTGCACGGAAGTATGTCCTTTTACTGTATGCTATATTTACGCAATTTTGCAACAAATTTATGTGCAATTTCATTTAGACTTCAAAATTAATATTCTGCTTATTAAGTTCTGACACTCTAGCTATTGTGCGTTTGTTCTACCTTCTGATTTTTGTGCTTCGTTTTTATGGATGTTGTCATCCTTGTCTAGAAAATACAAATTTATTAATCTATGGTAGAAAGTACAGAGAGTATAAATTATTTCCTACATTTTCTTTATCAATTATCAATTATCAATCACCTCTATTATCCATCTCTTTTTTAGGGGTTACCTTTCCCACCTCCCCTCTAATCCCTCGTTTTTAGTTACGTCACTAAGATAATTTCTAAGACACTAATACCGGGTTCAAGTCTTATCTTTCTTACTTTCCTATTTCTACAAAACAACGAATACAAAAATCGCCTTAAACTTACTTTATATCAACCTTAAGAAATTATATAAAAATATGTTTTTATTTTTCATAATGTCTTCTTTAATTTAAATGTCTATAATACAAAGTAGCTTGATGTCTGTCCACTGAACCGATTGAATTCTACTCTTCAGGGAATATACATACTGGTCCTGTGGTGGTTTTAGGCTATTTTCTAAGGGGGGGGGGTAGGACATTGTTGCACGAATGGTACTGATTTTTAAAAAATTACCTAGGCTAGGGGCGAAGCTGCTAGTATGTATAGAATTAAACAACATGTCAGCCAAAACCTGCTTTATGTTTTTATTTCAGGTTCTTCTATTTTTTAAAATCAGCCATTTTGGCCAGAAATTACGAATATTTACAATTTTGCTTGCAGCTGTTAAGTGGAGAAAAGGGAGATTTGATAAATTTTCTGTCAAGTTTAAGGAATTATTTCATTAAAAAAGGCCAAAAGTATGCATCTTTTTATGTAAGATGTTGTCAAAGATAGACTCTGAAATTTTGTGTTAATATTAATATGGCCACTAAGAATTTACTCTACAACCTCAGGCTACAACTTACTTTGGTCCATCTGTCTGTGTGTTATGCTGAGTTTGATATGGTTAATTTGTTTGGAAAATATGATTGTTTTATCAGTGTTACATCCTCATTCTTTATATTCAATTTGTTATCTTAACACCAGAGATATTTGTTTTAAATTAAATGTAAAATATGCTTGAACAATAACCTCACTGATAGATTGACTTCTTATTTATTTTTCTTATTAGCTTCGCTAAGTAATGAATGTTGTCATCCTTGTTTTTTTTCTGTTATTTTTCTACAGGTGTATAGTTCTTTTATTGTTATTAGAATTGTAGTAATAGTATACACATGATATGAAGAGATAGAGGTATAATCCATCATTCAGTTCTATGGACCCTACATCTCCTACCTCCTTATTAACAATTTTAGAAATTGTGATGAGCCCTAATCATTAGAGGTTCTGCTTTCACTTACCTAACCAAACCTAAAATGAGAATTCAAAATACATGCTCTATTTTTAAAATTACAAGTGGCCCTATTAAAGTTCATTTGAAATTGGTTAGAATAGTAATTTATCGCATCGTATTATAAACAGCTTTCCGCGGATATGAAATATAAAGAAATACAATCATAAGATTAAAACTAGTTTTGTTATCCCCGAGATGCTAAAAGTACCGGCTAAACCAGCTAACAAAACTGATTTTAATATTATGAATGTAGATTTTCATATTCACAGAAAACTGGATATAATGATTTTTCAGGACCGGTTCTAATCCAGCGGAAATTAATTGGTTTCGAAGCCTTACTGGAAAAATTGTTATCTTGTTTCTATGGAAAGATAAAAAATATAAATTTGCAGGATTTTTTAATGATTATGATTAAAGTCATGAAATAATTATATGATCCTAAAACTATGCATTACTTGATATTTAGCAAAACTGCTCCATAATTATAAACAAAAGTTTTAGTACGTCCACTTTCATTAGAGCATTTTACAAACAATTTTACTGATGATATTTCTTTAAGGTTACACTTTTGGTCAATTTTATTAAAGCGAAGCAGTTTTATAATACAAACAAAGCCGCTTTAAGTATAGACATAATTAATGTAACAAAGGTACACAGGCAAGAAGGGGATATTAGATTATAAATTACACTGGTACCCAAAGTTTTAAAACCACTTTTAAAAATTCATTGGCTGAAAAACTTTGGGTACTCTTATTGAATTTTGATTGGTTTGTTCAAAACTAGCAGTGTCTAATCTTTTCAACCAATGATTTAAGGGGCAATCTTTGTTTTATCATTATAGGGAATACATTATCAATAAAACATAAAGAAAGTAAAATTAGAAGTTAGAATTTACTAATTTGGATCTTTCCTTTGATAGAAGGGAGTAAAAAGTGGTTTCCTTACAGTCGATAATGAAAAGGAATAAGTAAGAGGGTGTAAAAAGAGGCGCGCAATCACACCCGTAAAACTGCAGGCTCAGATAAAAAGTATCGCATAATTCGCTATAAGGTTACCAAACTTTATTTTGTGGAAATCTTGAAATTACCCAGAATCATTACAAAATTATGCATAGAGGGTTATTAACGTACCTCATTACCGGGATGCTGTCCAGGACACTCAAACGTCAGGTCCAACAACCCAGGATAACTAAGGGGTCTCCTTTTAGAAACAAACTCCCGGGGTATTCGGTTAAGTAAAACCCATTAGACAACCAACTCTTTGATCGCACGACCTTTGTCTGAGAAGTTTAACTGTGCATGGCAATGAGTTGCGCATGTTTTTGGCCAAGGCATTCCCTTTGCTCTAACTGTTAATTTGGAAGATTTTTTATTATAAAACAAACAAACATTAAAACAAGGATGACAAGTAGAGAAGCTCAAAATTCATTGATAGACATCTGAAAACAAAAATCTTTTAAGTATGTTAAAAAGACATAAATGGAATAATTCACGAAAACTTTTAAAAATGTATAATGTCTTTTGAGGCATTAAGATTAGAAGAAAAACATAAAATCTATTTATCGATCTAGCACCAGTGGCAAGTCTTTATTAAACTTGGTGAAAATATGTAGAATGTTGACTTAATTAATCTCTGAAAATTCCAGCTGTTTATCTTGAACAGGAGTCGAAAAAATCATGAAAACTTGAAAAACTAGGAATCGATCTAGCACCCCAACCAATCATCACATGTTTAAAAAAAAACTTTGTAGAAATGTGTAGAATTGTTTTGAATGTTTCGACAATGCAAGTTTAAACAACCAAAAAAGATTCAATGAAACGATTCAAAGTTTTTACGCCAACGAACGAAAAAAAGTGTTTTTTTTTTACAGTTTTGTGTTCCCTTCCTTCCTGTTGATTTTGATTTTTGCGGCATTATGCACTTGCTCTATAGGGGGGAATTTATGGAACACCTAAGAAAGTCTTTATTGTGATACTTAGGACTTTTCTTAAAAGATTCCAAGGAATCTTAATAAGATAATAGGGGATATTTTGTTTATCCACAATGGTAAATTAAAACTTTAAAAGATTAAATAAAATAGATCCAAAGTTTTTACGCCAACAAACGAAAGAACGTGTTATCCGTATACTTTCTGATATTTGCAGTAATATATCAAATCAATAATATACGGAAGAAATGGGACACCGTTGAAAGACTTCATTGTGAGACTTGGGACTTTTCTTAAAAGAACTGATACCAATTAATATAATCAAAGTTTTTATATCACGGTATAATCATTTTTGGTAGCGCAGCTAGAAAATGTTTCTTAATTAGGCTAATTTTTACTGTATTACAGTTAATTTCAATAATTTCAACAATATTTCAAAACATCAATATTCATTATGGAAATTAATTTGTATGGAAATCTTTATGCGCACGAATTTACAAACTACTTTAGTTGTCAGCCTTGATCCTTTGCTGTCAACTTAGGGATCTTAGGAGATGAACTGAAATTAGTTTCCGAATGTGAACACATTTTCCTAGGTGTTTCCCAATCCTATCTTAATATTTGCTACTAGCTAAAAAACCTTCAAACTTAAAAAAAAATCAAAATTTGAATGTATTAACGATTTATACATTATACATTCAAAGTTTTAATTTTTCAAATTTTGATTTTTTTTTTGGAAGTTTGAAGGTTTTTTAGCTAGTAGCAAATATTGAGATAGGATTGGGAAACACCTAGGAAAATGTGTTCACATTCGGAAACTAATTTCAGTTCACCTCTTAGGAGATGGTATCAGGAATAATAAATTATTGTAATCCCCAATTTTGTCTAATAAACTACCCATTATAAAGATTGAATTTATTGGTTTGAAAATTAGGACATTGTATTTACTTTTGTAATAAACCTAGAATAATTTAAAACTTTTTGAATCAGGATAATTTTTTTTGTTCCCTTCCTCCCTGGTGTTAACCCCTTATCTGTGTTTATAACTATGCGAGCTGCCAAGAATTCTGATAGATCTGGTAATGCAGACAGTGTCTCCTGGTTTCAGCACAATAACCGCAAACTAAACATTACAAAAGTATTATTGGATCAAATTTTGCGCTAGCAAACAAGTAATTTTTTACATTCGCACTAAATCTAGGAGAATTTTAAAACATAGACAAATAAAGAATTAAGCTAAAACTTTTAATGCATTAATTTTAAATTTGTAAATAATTATTAACTTTCTTATTGATTTTATCTTGAAAATAATATATCTAATTTCTAATTATAGGAAATCTGTCTAACCTTCTATAACAGAAGAACACAGTAACCACTGAACCGAGCCGGTTCTACTTTTGATCAAATTCTGGTACACGTTTTTGCTCATCTTATAAAAAAAACAATAATGTGGTACACAAATGTAAAGTACGAACTAGCAGGCTATATTTCGTTGTTATGATAATTATTTATTGCATCGTATTATAAACAGCTTTCCTCGGATATAGAACTGTGCAATTTTAAGATTAAAACTAGTTTTAATATTATATGATTGTACATCTATAATACAAAGTAACTTGATGTCTGTCTGTTCGTCCGTCCGTCTGAAGCTTAAGATCTCGGTAACCACTGAACCGATCGGATTCTACTCTTCAGGGAATATACCTACTGGTCCTGTGGTGGTTTTAGGCTATTTTCTTGGGGGGTGGGACACCCCCAACCCCCCAAAAAAACAAAAAAAATCACCCCCCATTTTTTTTTGTAGTAGATATCCTTGGTCCTTTTTTTGTAGGAGATTTCCTTGGTCCTTATTTTTTTTTACTAATTTCACCTTAACTTTTTTTATCATCTCTTGGGGCAAAGCCCTTAGAGGCTAGGGGCGAAGCCGCTAGTATTTATATAAAACGATACGATACATGATTTTTTAGTATGGTCTAGAACCGGTTCTAATCAAGCGGATATTAATCCGTTTCGAAGCCATACTGGAAAACAACTTAGTTGCTGATTATGCGATGATGGTATGAAGCTATTGACAAATTGATCCTTTGATTTGCAAATAGTAAAAAACAGGTTTTTATGCGGAAATAGTGACAATCCAATGTAGACCAATACTAATCTAACTTTGTACATTTACATTCCCTTAGAATTACTTCACAAAAAATCTGAACAGCTAAACAAACGATAAAAATTAAGGTGTAACATAAAAAATTAAAAAATCTATAAAAATAAAAGGAGTTTCATAAAACATCATGAAAATAAATCTTAACACTAGCAAACTTTTGTTGCATGTGTCAAAAATTTAACAAAAGGAACGATAATTTGTTATATATTTCACTGTGGGCTACAATTGAATCAAGACAAAAGTAAGTGCCGAGCCCTGGGACCTATGTAGGGTGAAAATATACATAAATCCTTGATGATTCCAGGTGGAGACAAAATATTTTAGCAGGGTCTTTTGGTTTTTTTTCAATTTAAAGTTCTGAAAAAAAATTGAAAAAAATTTAAAAATCATTAATAAAAACAAACAAAAAATAATTTTTAATATTTTTTTTATTTAAAGATACAAACAACTTATATAAATACTATAGGCTTTAAAAAAATCACAATTTTCAAATTTAGACTTTCAATATAAAGATTTGTAGAAAAAAACCTAACAACAAATTCTAACATATTTCTGATCAACATAGCAATAAAACGTCTTTTGCCAAATCTTTATCATCAAAAATAAATAGAACTTACTAAGGACTTTTTTTCATTTAAACTTATACTTTTCACATTAATTAACTTTAAAGATTGATTTTTAAAAAAAGAAAGGTTGATTTTTTACTCATAATTAATTGCCTAATTTTGAGATTCAGATAAAAAACCTTACTGCTTTATATCATTGGATACTCTACTAGCAGCGGCTACGCCTCTAGAGGCATATAGGCACCCTTAGGTTGGGGGGGAAGATGAACCCTCCCTAACAATTACAGTTTTTTTAATGAAAAAGTTAAAAACATTTATTTTGGAGAGTTAATTCTCTCGGGATAGTGATGGTACCCTTCCCCAAAATAGTAATAAACCTTACCAGGACATATAAGAAGCTACCATGTAAAGGAGAACCATATTGGTTCAGTGGTTAGTGAGATCCCTTGGTGCACAAAGACTTACATAGAACGTGTTACTTTATTATAAAGATACATATATACACAGAAACTCTACAATCAGAGTATGTCTGTTTGTTCATCCGTCTGTATAAAATCTATATAATATATAATCTGGTTGAATTCTACAACTAGATTTTTATTTTAGACTTAAAAAGAAAAAGTTATTTTTTGTGTGTGAAATGGGGTCCTTTTTTAGGGGTTGATTTCTCCTAGGATGGTGGAGGTACCCTCCCAAAATAAGTTATAAACCTTCCAAGAACCAATGAGAAGCTACATAGAAAAAAAAGAACCATTGATCATTGTTAATTACTATTCAGGGATCTAAAGGGATAAGACAATGACCGCTAAATTGATTTACATTCCTAAATATGATACATGGATAACCCTTCTGTATGTTTCAGTTAATGGTTGAAATGTTGGGCACTTAATTTAATAATCCAACCAAACAAAAATTGCAACAGGTCCCCTAAGTAGTTAAGCCAACGAATAACAAATTCCTATATTAAACTATGGGGACTAGTCTAATAAACAGCCCATTGTCCCATCTCGCTCTGATTAATATATTTTTGTATCTGTATGTTACACTTGCTATTTTCTTTATTTGTATTCTTTTAAACTTAAGAGCTTCACTAATTATGGATGTTGTCTTTTTCCCTTGTTAAATCCAATTACCTAATTCTGGATATTCTTTGAGGTTGATAATTACAATTATATTTTATTAAATGGAAAAAGAACAATTTAATCATAATTCAAGATAAAAATTATTTTATCACTAGCGGTTTTGCCCCTAGAGGCATCTAGGGGCCCTTGATAAGTGGGGGGAAGTTGACCCCTCCCCTACTTTCAGTTTTAGTATGTAAAAGAAAAAGTTTTTTTTAAATGTTGGGTAGGAACTAAACTCAAAACTTCTCAGGACCATGAAAAACTTGAACCAAGAAGAACTATATCAGTTAAGCGGTTACAAAGAATCTTCGGTACCGACAGACACCCTCACACACATACACACACACACACAGACACAAACAGACAGACACAGAAACTGTTACTTTTATATAAGGATTAATAGACACTAAACTACTCCTTAATATGTTGATCCTATTATCAGTAAAAAAGATAGTTCAATAAAGAAGAACCAAATTGGTCCAGCGGTTATCAAGAACTTTAGGCACAGACAGAAAAAACACACAGACATCCTATCTTTTTTATACAGGGATATAACTTTTAAACGATAGGAAAATTTTTTTTTTCCAGATGATATTTCTCTCCCTGCTTTAAAGAACTATTTATGATACAAAATAGATTGATGTCTGTTTGTCCATCTTTCTGATGCTTAAGAACTGATATGGTTCTTTTTTTACTTTTCTATGTAGCTTCTCATTGGTCCTTGGAAGGTTTATAACTTTTTTTGAGAAAGAGAAGAGAAATCGCCCCTTAAAAAAGGACCACAACACACAAAAAAAACTTTTTTTTTTAAGCCTAAAATAAAAATATAGTTGTTGAATTGAATATAGCAAAATAAATATATTCTGTATTGTTTTTATACAGACGGATGAACAAACATACATACTCTGATTGTAGAGTTTCTGTGTATATATGTATCTTTATAATAAAGTAACAGGTTCTATGTGAGTCTTTGTGAACTATGGTTCTCCTTTACATGGTAGCTTTTCATATGTCCTGGTAAGGTTTATAACTATTTTAGGAAAGGGTACCATCACTATCCCAAGAGAATTAACTCTCCAAAATAAATGTTTTTGACTTATTCATTAAAAAAAACTGTAATTGTAAGGGGGGTTCGACTTCCCCCCCAACCCAAGGGCCTCATATGCCTCTAGAGGCGTAGCCGCTGCTAGAAGATTATCCATTAATATAAAGTAGTAAAGTTTTTTATCTGAATCTCAAAATTAGGCAATTAATTATGAATAAAAAAATCACACAACCTTTCTTTTTAAAAAAATCAATCTTTAAAGTTAAATAATGTGAAAAGTATAAGTTTAATGGAAAAAAGTCTTTAGTAAGTGCTATTTATTTTTGATGATAAAGATTTTGCAAAAGACGTTTTATTGCTATGTTGATCAGAAATATGTTAGAATTTGTTGTTAGGTTTTTTCTACAAATCTTTATATTGAAAGTCTAAATTTGAAAATTGTGATTTTTTTAAAGCTTATAGTATTTATATAAGTTGTTTGTATCTTTAAATAAAAAAAATATTAAAAATTATTTTTTGTTTGTTTTTTATTAAAGATTTTCATATTTTTTTCAAATTTTTTTCAGAACTTTAAATTGAAAAAAAAACAAAAGACCCTGCTAAAATATTTTGTCTCCACCTGGAATCATCAAGGATTTATGTATATTTTCACCCTACATAGGTCCCAGGGCTCGGCACTTACTTTTGTCTTGATTCAATTGTAGCCCACAGTGATTTATAAATATACTTCTGCCTTTTATAGCATGCATGTTTTTGGCCTTATTATTTAAATTCACGTTGAACTCAACAAAACATTTAATTTATTTGGACAAAAATAGCAAATAATTTTTTTCTTATTAAACCGTGGCGCAGGAACTTTATATTTTTCTTTGACATCACTAGATTTAAGAGAAAAATAGGTACATCTAAAATGCATAACATCATTGCTGGAAATTTTTTGATATCTTTTAATAGATTTGTGCTTCGCTTGTGTTAATTAAATCATCCGCTCGTCGTCGTGGAGGTGATTGATTAAAATCTCAGTTCAACACCTTGTCATAACTAGGGTTGGGCCGGATAGTTTTTTGGCCGGATACCGGATATCCGGCCGATTTCAAATGCCGGATATCCGGTATCCGGCCAACGCCGGATATCCGGCAAACTACCGTATATCCAGCCAAATTGCCGGATATCCGGCCGGATAACCGGCCAAATTACTGGCGTCTTATTATATAAAACTGGCGGCTACGCCCTTAGAGGCCTCTATGGCACTTGAGGGCGGAGGGGAGTTGAATTTTGGGGGGGCTGACTTATTTTTATATTTAGTTGATGCTGTGAGTATTGGTGCAAAAAATATGACGTAACAAAAAAAATTAGCCAATGAGAGGCCGTTATTGACCAATGGCGGCAATGGTAGTGGACTCTCATTGGCTATTTTTTTTTGTTACGTCATATTTTTTGCACCAATACTCACAGCATCTATTTAGTTGCAAAAATTAAATAAAAATATTTTTTTTTTTTTTTGGGGGGGGGGTATTTTTTTCTAGGGGCAATTTCTCTTGGGAGAGTGGTGGTACCCTCACCCAAAATAGTTATAAACCTTCCTAGGGCCTATGAGAAGTTACCCTGTAAAGGAGAACCCGATCGGTTCAGCGGTTAGCGAGATCCTTCAGTACAGACAGACAGACAAACTTATAGACATCCTGTTACTTTATTATAAGGATTCAGGTTAAAACATAAAATTTATGTAACTATTAAACGATCTTTCTTCTAAGCAATTAATCTAATAAACTATTACTACCCTCATTCTGTACTATTAACCCCTGTTGGAGGATGGGCGGGGAGGTGTCATTGAACGCATGCCCCCCCCCCTGTGCATTTTCTCTGTATAAAAGGTAGAGGGCTATAACTAAATGACTTTCGAAATATGAGTATGACACATAACTGAGAGTTGGAATTTTTTGAATACCTCCTTCCTGGCTGGCAAAGGATGCCAGCAAACCTGGCAAGGTCATTCAGGTAAAAAGTAAAAAATTTTTTTTTACTTAAACAAAGCATTTCAGGTTATCAAATACTTAAATATTCTACAGTCGTACATCCTCATAAGAAATATAGGTGTTCAAGTTGATTTCAGGTTCCAGGTATAGTCCTGCAAGTCCTGAACCTACAGGTCTCCAGAAATCTTTAAACGGTTCCTGTGACAGCAATTTTTGACTTAGACACTTCAAATTTTAAATTTAGGCTTTTTATATGTCTTCATGACACATTACAATTTCATAAATCCGTTGCTGTTTACCTGCCGACCGCCAGTTTGAGGCTGGCAGCTGCCAAGAACTGCTGCCCCCGCCAAAATTTATGTTTTGAGATTTCTATAAACATATTTACATAAAGATAAACATATTCAAAAATATTGTTCTTATAGCTTCAATAATAAGAAAATTACAGCCATTTATAAGAAAAAAAGCAGAAATATTATATTGCCGGATATCCGGCCGGATAGTTTCAATATCCGGTATCCGGCCGGATATCCGGCCTCACCGGATATCCGGCCCAACCCTAGTCATAACATAAGATGTTAAAAATTGTTTATACTGATGCTATGTCAATGCGCGACATTAATTGTTAGAATAGGGGGCATGTCTTGGCCCAATACATGCGAGACTCATTACTTGCACAGATATGGCTTCCAGATAAAGATCATGCAATTAAAAAGTTAGTTGTCTATTGGGCGTTACTTAACCTAATACTCTGGATGTTTGGACGAAAAAGGAGAGATTGGCTTCTCTTAGTTACCCTTGGTTGTTTGACCTAGAAGTCATATTTTGGCGGAATCGTGTCAAAGTTTAATTATAAATTAGAGAATCTGAGTTGTGTGTCAGCTAGGCACATACAGATCAATTAATATGACAAATACTTAGACACTTACATTTACAGGTTGACTCAGCGAAGAAAAATTATATCATATTGCAAAGAGGAATACCATAAGTCAATTATAATGTACACTGGCCTGCCCTTGCTAATTCAAACTGTGTATTGGCCTATCATTGGTCATTTGAATTGTATGATGTCATTTTTTATAAAGAGAATCTGACTCAGCTAAATGTCCAAAATTGTATACTGTAAAATATGCAGAAAGAATCATTTAAACAATTTTTTATAAACTATTAATGAATATAGGGTATCTTTTATTTGATTTTTCAATCCTGCACTTAAAAGAAGGTCTATTGCAAACTTTATATTTTTTTTGTAAAACCATAGTAGTTTATCTTAATTTCAATTTTTTATTTTTTTTTCTCAATTGAATTCTCTTTTGAATAAAACTACTTTACCTCTTATAAAAGGAAGAACTTTTTGGTAAATGTGTATACTTACTGGCCTCTCATTGGTTAATATTTTTGACGTCATAATTTGAGTCAGCCACTTTTACTAGCTTCCTGCATGTACAAATATAGGTAAAGAGGTTACCATATAATATTTAGAATAAGGTTATAAAATTAGAAAAACAGATCTATAGTATAGATGTATATACAGACAATTAACTCCCTTCCTTTTTCAATTACCTTTTTCGCCTGCTTCTAAATTGTTTTCTGCTACTTGGCTGTTTTAATACAAGCGACACCATTGGTTGATTTTTAATGACCCAATAGAAAGGTTGAACAAGGTTGATGCGATGGGGAGATACAGTTATTTTTTACCCTTTCTCCCTCAAGTGTTTTCCTCTAATATTAGAAATAAGCAAAAGCTTCAATCAATGATAATTTTTCAAAGAAATATGATGTAATGAAAATCAGGGATCTAAAGGGATATGACAATAGCTTTTGTATTGATATTGTACATCCTTAATGATGATACACAAAATTATCCCTTCTCTACATTAAGATTAGTGGTTGAAACATTTAAACACTCAACCAATCAAAACTCACTAAAGTAACAAAAGTTTTTATGCCAACGAATAAGAAAACGTTATTATAAAACTTTGAGGACTATTGTAATAAACATCTCATTGTCCCCTCTCTCTATGAATGAAAATACGAAAATGTTTTAAAACTTCAAGCATATGCATAATTTTTCATTGAGCTAAATCTTGAATTGTAACCAGGAATTTAAGGGATAAATCATAAATCGATTTACACCCCTTATTGAAAAATACAATATTCCTCCTTTGAAAAATTAAAATCATTTTGGTGGATAAATTGAAAGTCTGTTCATCATTATCAACCCTTAAGCTTTTTGGTTTACAGGTGTGAGATCGTGTTTATAAAACTTTGGGGATCAAATTTTACTTTACAATTTTTCCCTGCACTGTAATCTTTTTAAAAAAAATTAAATGACCCTCTATTTATCAACGGTTGAGTATCTGTCACTCTACCATGCACAGTTACATAATTATCTAGACTTCTAGACATAATAAAGTGTCATTTATCTTCCCTTTTTTGCTTTATTCCAATTACTTTTTCTGATGTTCATTTATTGTCAACTTGTTACGACTCTGATGCCTCTAGAGACTTTGCTCTTGAAGTGTTAATTAATTTCAGGGGGAGGGGATATTGGAATAAAAATAATACTGGCACCCAAAGTTTTTTAAACACATTATCTCATTTGTTGGCTCAAAATATTGGGTATTACTATTAGATCTTGATTGATTGATTTATACTAACTAGAATATCCCAACTAGTCCACCAATAGCTTCAATCAAATACTTTTTTCAAAAATGGTATTTAAGTTTAAGGACAAAAAAACAAAAAAATCTTTGGAATCTTTCTTGTAAATATTAATACTTTTTTTTATTTGTTAGTACTTTTCTATTATGAGTCGTTATTTGCTAATAGTTGCAAAGACAAAAGATTTAACACCAAAAGCCCGATCCTTATATAAAAGTAACAGTATCTGTTTCTGTCTGTCTTAGTGTACTGAAGAATCTCGCTAACCGCCGAATTGATATGGCTCTTCTTTACAATGTAGCTTCTCATAGGTCCTTGGAAGGTTTATAACTATTTTTAAATCGCGCCTAGAAACAAAAAAACTCCCCCCCCTCAAAAAAAATGTCTTTCCACTTTTCTTTTAAAAACTAAAATTCACCCCCACCCCCTACGGCAAGTGCCACTAGAGACTTAATATTAAAAAATGTTCTAAATCATATGACATATTCAATAAATTGACATTTAGACAGAAGGAATCAAGTATTAACCTAAAATGTTGTACATTAGCTTATCTCTGCTGCACTTGTGTTTTCTTGTATATATCAGGTAAATTAAACAGCATTGATTGATCTACAGAGAACCCGACAAGGGCAAATTGTAGAGAATATTCCTTATCATTTTTAGAACATAAGGAGTACGTCTTTTAGAAATATGCCTTTTGTCCTCACACCGATGTTAATCCGTAAGTCTTAGACTTATTAATTATTACCCTCTACATTCATCAATTATATTTTTACTTTCAACCAATGATTCAGGGAGGGAGACGACATTGGCTGTTAATTCCATCTGCAACCCCGCGTCGCCCCCCCCCCTCCCCCAATACAAATAAAAAATAGGACATAAATATTAAGGGAAGATTAATTTATTATCCATTATCCTATCCCTGTAATGATTAGAATAAATATGAGTTGTAGACGGTGGATTATTTTTGGTATAATCCCTCATTCTGCAAGTGTTGCACTAATAACACTTTGCCTCGATAAGCCTTGAGGATGGAATACACAACAGAATCTTATTTTTAGAGTATCTCTAAACCAAACCTTGCTTAATGCTGTGCATTCTTATATGGTCATACGTCCTTCAGACAACCAACCCTTTGATTGAACGAACTTTGTCTTAGAAGTACTAACTTTGTATGGTAATGTTTTTGGCCAAGGTCTTATGCCTACTCTAACTATTTATATCGCCCACCTGACATAGCAGCAGTAGGAACCATTTTTAACGTCTATAGTTAAAATGCGGTGTCGATTCGTACCTATCACCTTCGCGACAACGTGCGGATGCGCTACATGTTATGCCACACAGTCGCAGGTACTAATAACACTTCTGACAGGTTTTTTTTTATTTATAGTTAACACACGAATTTGATATAGCTAGTAAGCTAAATAAGTAAAAAACAAAATTTGGGGGGCACGTAAATAGTCATCCTCACTACTAAGTGTTGCACCTCAAAATTGCTCAAAATCACGAAACCTTTTATACAAGTAGTTTTCTTTTCGAATTCATTTAATTTATTGTTACAGCTCTAGTTTGTATATCTAAGACTCTTTTTAGCTAATCACAAAAGAATAAGGTATTAAAGTAGTTACTTTAAAATTGTATTTGAACAGTTATAAATCTGTCTCATAACATTTAAAGTGAGTAACTACTGCTGCTTCATAATAAATATTTTTTTTAAAATCTTCATTATCAATCGAATCTCTTGTTGAGGTTAAACAAGCAATATTATCTTGGTCGTTTTATACGTATGTAGCAATTACTTTATTTGAGCATCATATACAACAGAAATATTTTTAAAATACTTTTTTCTATATGCAAATTATCTGATTGAAATAGTTTATGCATATCTATTATATTGACTTATATTTCATTTTAAAACAGAACCTTTCTTTTTTTTGTTATTCTAGCCTTCAAAGATATAGATTTAAATATACATTTGCATTTGCATATCTAAATATGATTACAAAAGGATATATTTTTCAGGGAAAGGAACAGTTAGGTACGTATTAGAAAGCGAAGCAACTCTATAATCGTGATGTGAATTGTCTTAGATTATTCATATAAGGTATAATATTTATATTATTTTATTCCAAAGTAATTCCAAAATGGTAAAAATTGAGTTGGGGTAGAAAAGAAATATCACATGGAAGAAAAAAGATTTTTTTTGGAAACAAATAATTATTTTCTCGGGATGGTGTACGTATCCCCAAAATACTCAAAAACTTTTTTTTTTTATCTATAAGAAGCTTTATTGTAAAGCAGAACCAATTGTGCTCAGTGGTTAGTGATGTCCAGGAACCAAGTAGACACAACAGAAATCATATTACTTTTTAAAAAGATATTTACTTTTTAACTTTTCGTGTTTTTACCGCACCCATTCTTGATGATTTTATAATTGCCTACAAGTCAATTTTAAATACCAATTCTTTTAGTCAAAAGCTTATTTTTTCGCATATTTTGCCCGGGAAAATCTAAATGCCTAATGCTCCGTTCAATTCTAAGGAATATAAAATCTCCGAAAAGGAACCCATATATTTCTCTCTCTTATTCCCTTTTCTTTCTCTCTCTCTTTCTCTCTCCCTCTCTCCCTCTCTCTCTCTCTCTCTCTTTCTCTCTCTCTCTCTCTCTTTCTCCTAACCTGATGATGATTGAGCGTTGCGCATTTTTATCCAGTATATCTTCGTAGACTGTGAGAATTAGGGTCGGAGCATTTTCCACTTTTAGTGTCTTGATAAAGGTATTGGGTAGAATTCAGATAGAAAAAAATAAATCTGTGTTTTTAATGATTGGTGTAAAAATTTGAACACTATAGTTTTGTACCAAAAAATCTAAATGGAATTAAAGCACCAAAAGTTTTTAAAGCCAACAAATGAGAAAATGTTTGTAAAACTTTAAGGACCAATAAAATTTATAGTCTAGTATTAGCACCCTAATCCACAGGTAAAGCACCTTGCGACTAGGAGCAAAGCCGCTAGAAGCCAATATAATAACATATAAAAAGTTAAACTCATAGTTCTTTTAAAGAACCCACAAAAATCATTTTCACTGAAAAAAAGAGTAAAATTCAAACAAGGATGATAACATCCATTAAGTAGCGAAGCCAAAACAATCTTGAAAATACATACAAACTCAAAGGGGTTTAAAGAGCAAGTGTGAAGTGACCATAAATAAGAATAAATATGTTGTTAAAAGAATCACGAAACCTTTTATATGTGTTTGTATATATATTTTTTTAGCATGGCTGACAGACTGACGGACCAAGGAAATTATTTACTGGAATCTCATTTATATAGGGAATCTTTAAACAGATTGAATCTCTTGAATAGCAGCCAAGATAATTACATCTCCATAGCGTTACGGAAGGACGAACAGACAGACAAATTGAATTATAGAGTAGCTTCAGAAATAAGTACTTTGCCAAGCTATCAAAACATGTTTTTAACTTTTTCAAAAATATTTGATAAGGTTAGAGTTGAAAAGTAGAAGTGGTAATTATCTTATTGGAAATCTGCAAACAAGAATTAGAACTTCCAAAGTAGCGCAGCCTTCGATCCAAAGTTATCAATCGTTTAAATTAACCTTTATTTGATTAGACTTAAATTTCTTTTTTCTTTGGGCATTGATATTGGATTTGCTGAAAAACTTTCTAGGACCATTAAAAAATTCCTAAAGAAATTGTTGTTGGTTATTTATATCCTCAGAGGAAATTCGGCCAATTAGACAAAGGGGGAGGCAAGTTATGCTAAAATTCCCTAAAGGTGTGAGTTTTAAGGCTTAAAAACAGTAGTTGAACGATAATATACACTAAATATGTATTTGTGTTTTTTATTTCGTTTATTCAACAAAGTAAGCCACAAGGACACGCTAAAATTATTATCCTATTCTTTAAAGAAGTAGGTTGTTTGTGTGTATGTCTCGAAAGATCTCACTAACAGCTGCACCGATCATTAGACAATTTACAGGGAAGTTTAGTTAAGACCTGCGAAAAAGGAATAACCCGTAGCGCATCCGCTCGTCGTCGCGTAGGGAAGGTGAGGGGTTCGAATCTCGGCTCTACACTACGTCATAACTAAAGACGTTAAAAATTGTTCCTACTGATGCTTTTTTCAGATGTGCGACATTATAAGACAGAGTATCTTGACCCGAAACATGCGCAACTCATTACCATGCCCAGTTTTGTCTACAATGGTTGTTATTTAACTTAATACCCCTGGTGTTTGGACAGAAAAGGAAAGATATGGCTCCTCTTAGTTATCCTTAGTTGTTGACAACTTTGAACCTGATGTTAAAGTGTCATGTACAGCAGCCTCTCCCGTATGAGGTAATGGATAGTCGAAGTTAAGTTATGGGCAGGAGGTGAAAAAGTTCCCCCAAAAGATTCCAATTTGATTTTGTTTCTTACAAAAATAAATGATAAAAGAGGATAGTTATGTTACTTAATATAATAGCTGCTCTTGAAACTCAATATTCATTCTTGATATTTGGGTTGTTAATCAATTTCTGTTATGGCTAGTTGATTAAATGTTAAGGTTTTATTTCATCAAATTTTGCAAAAAATATTTAACAACTTTGTTGTTTATATACGTAAATGTTAAAACAAGGACGATTTCTATATAATCAGAGGCAGCAGAGCCTTTGGAATAAAGCATTTTGTATATTAAATGCAAATACATCTGCCTATTAATCAAAGAAAATGTACGCTTTATTGCTATACGAGCTTTTTTAACTTTTTTAAACATACAGTAAAGAATGTAGAAAAAGTAAGTGTTAGAAAAACTTTTTAACAGAAAATTTTTAAGGCGTTAATTTGTTGTTGAACTTTAAATTTTTCCTTTTAATTGATGGAATAATTTTCCAGATCATGTTTTCGTTTATAGATTTGAAAGGCTATACTCAAACCTTGAAAAAAAATTCTTTTACGATAAGGTTTATTATTGATTTTAAAACTACCCTTAACTTGACAGATTTTTGATTTCAGCATAGCAGTATATATAATTATACATGTACGTCTACATTTACATGCATCATGGCAATAAGAAATATTCAGTTTTAAAAATTTTATGATAGAGAATAATGTTACTCCATTTTTATTAGTAGCGAAGCTACTCTATAATTCGAAATGTCCGTCCTTACGTCTGTCCGTCTGTTAGAGACAAAGTGGGGGAAACGTAATTTTCACGGCTTCTATGACAGATAGAAGGCTTAAACTTTTTGACAACATTCCCATCACTAAGGAGCATAATTAACCTTAACACATAAATGGCGGTCGCAATGCTTTTTAGCAGGTTTTTGGCTATTTTTATATTTTACATATTTCCCCATATCTTTGGTGTTTATGGTCCGATTTTCCAAATTTTGTTGTTCAGAATATCAAAATTGATTTTCTAGTTGTTTCAAAATAATCATGGTGATCGGAATGCCTTTTATCAGGTTTTTGGCTATTTTTATGTTTTTACATATTTCCTAATATCTTTGGTGTTTTTGGTCTGATTTTCAAACTTTTTTTTAGATAACAATATCATAAAAAAATTTCCAATTGTTCTGAGCATCCAGTATGTAATTTGCTTTTATTTCTACTTGTACTTATTCCCATTCACGATTTTTGTGCATCGCTACTTATGGATGTTGTCATCCTTGTTTTTAAAGCAGTCCTTGAATTTAAATCTTTTATTCTTGTATTTAATTGTTACGTAAATGTTCCTTTATTCATATTCATTTTTTCATTATATCATAATATTCAGAGATCTAAAGGGATAAGATGATGGCCGATAAATTTATGTACATCACCAATGATGACAAACAAATTTAATTATTTTGTAGATTAAAATTAGTGGTTAAAACGTTCGAAAACCGAACTTAATTAACCAACCATTTAAACTAAAGTCCCCAAAGTTTTTAATCCAACGAATAATAAAATGCTGTTATAAAACTTTTGGGACTAGTGTAATAAACAGCTCATTGTCCCATATCTTTCTGCATAATACAACTGATACAGCCTACAGGGATAGGGCAACTATCTTAAAATTTACCTCCCAAAATCCGCAGAAAAGTACAATGTTTACGATACTACCTAAGGGTGAAGAAATATGTTATAAAAAATTGAAAATAAAAATAAAAAATTGTTGGGGGGGGGGGGGGGGGGGGCGGGGGTGCAAATTATTGAGCAAAATTCAAAGCTAGAAATATATGTGACGTTCAGTAGCATGCACACATTTTGCCATCAGGGTGTGAAACCCTGGAAGGGTAAAAAGGGGGGGATGGCTGTTCTTCCTAATATCATCTTTTTGGAGGGTGCTACACCCCCTTTACTTTCCCAGTAGTGACGTGAAGTTGTAGGATACCTAAAATATCAACCACATTAGCCATTTCGTTTAAACAATTTTGGAAACAATCAATTTTAAAAACTTTTAGCAGCTGCGTCAGGCAACAGCCGCAGCTGCAATTAACAGGCGCCACAGAACCTTTTTTTTAAACAAAGCACAATAAATAGAAAGCAAATTTAATTAAGAATCAAATCTCTGGATATAGTACATTAAATATTTAAATATTACAACTTAGCCAACTAAATATTCAGAAACTTTTCTTTTACAATTTGAATAATATTATCTCTTGTTCAAGTAAAAACATTGTTTTAATCAAAAAGTTAAATATAAAAATATACGTATAACAGTATACAATAAAAATGAAATTTATCATTTTTTATCTTAACACTTATTTTGCCCTAATTTAGATCTGTTTTTTTTTATTTTTTCACAAATCTTTATCACTATTGGACGTAATCTTTCTCATTTTTATTATTGGAGCACATTTATTTCTACTCAAAAAGTACAACGGCAGATAATTTAATTTATCCATGCAAAATGAAAATTTCGCCTCCTACTATACAGAATACATAGTCAACAAGGATGACAACTTCGATAAAAGTGAAGCTCTGTAACGACAGGATAATTAACAATTGTAGAGTGTCAGAATATAATAGCAGAATATAAATGTATAAATTCTAAACAAAACTATAAG